>NC_133124.1:199814981-200125768 GCF_048418815.1 Hemitrygon akajei
GAATGGGTGTTTCTCGGAATGGCAGGTGGTGACTAGTGGGGTGCCACAAGGCTCGGTATTGGGACCACAGCTGTTTACGATTTACGTCAATGATTTAGATGAAGGCATTGAGAATAACATCAGCAAGTTTGCTGATGATGCTAAGCTGGGTGACAGTGTGACATATGATGAGGATGTTAGGAGAATTCAGGGTGACTTGGATAGGCTGAGTGAGTGGGCAGATACTTGGCAGATGACGTTTAATGTGAATAAGTGTGAGGTTATCCACTTTGGGAGTAAGAACAGGAAGGCAGATTATTATCTGAACAGTGTAAAGTTAGGTAAGGGAGAAATACAAAGAGATCTAGGAGTCCTTGTTCATCAGTCACTGAAGGTGAATGAGCAAGTGCAGCAGGCAGTGAAGAAGGCTAATGGAATGTTGGCCTTTATTACAAAGGGAATTAAGTACAAGAGCAAGGAAATCCTCTTGCATTTGTACAGATCCCTGGTGAGACCACACCTGGAGTATTGTGCACAGTTTTGGTCTCCAGGGTTAAGGAAGGACATCCTGGCTGTAGAGGAAGTGCAGCGTAGATTCACAAGGTTAATTCCTGGGATGTCCGGACTGTCTTACGCAGAGAGGTTAGAGAGACTGGGCTTGTACACGCTGGAATTAAGGAGATTGAGAGGGGATCTGATTGCAACATATAAGATTATTAAGGGATTGGACAAGATAGAGGCAGGAAATATGTTCCAGATGCTGGTAGAGTCCAGTACCAGAGGGCATGGTTTGAGAATAAGGGGTAGGTCATTTAGGACAATGTTAAGGAAAAACTTCTTCTCCCAGAGAGTTGTGGGGGTCTGGAATGCACTGCCTCGGAAGGCAGTGGAGGCCAATTCTCTGGATGCTTTCAAGAAGGAGCTAGATAGGTATCTTATGGATAGGGGAATCAAGGGATGTGGGGGCAAGGCAGGAACCAGGTATTGATAGTAGACAATCAGCCATGATCTCAAAATGGCGGTGCAGGCTCAAAGCGCCAAATGGTCTACTTCTGCACCTATTGTCTATTGTCTATTGTCTAAAATGCTGTAGATGTGGATCCAATGTGAAATGTTCCTAACCCTGACACCTGGGAGGCAACATACTATCTATGTGTCTCTATCACATCCACAGAATCTCCAGTCTGCTCCTCTAACTATGGAATCCCCTATCACTGCAGTCCACTTATCCCCCTTCCCTTCTGAGCCACAGTACCAGACTCAGTGCCAGAGATCTGGTCGCTGTGGCTTCCCTCTTGTAGGTCAATCCCCCCCAACAGTACCCATTGCAGTATACTTATTACTGAGCGGAATGGCCATGGGGTACTCTGCACTGTCTGCCCATTTCCCTTCCCTCTCCTGACAGTCACCCATTTTCCTGCTTTCCTACAACTTAGGGGTAACTACCACCCTGTAGCTCCTATTTATCACTACCTTTGTTTCCCATATGAGCCAAAGATTATTGAGCTACAGCTCCAGTTCTTTAACAATTTCTCTGAGGAGCTACAGCTCAGTGCACCTGGTGTAGATGTGCTTACCTGGGAGGCTGGAGCCATCCTCGCTGCTCTAACTGTGTACTAACAAACAAACAAAGAAACAATATGTCTGGGCTGCATTAAAAGAGCTACCATTTAATCAGAAAGGCAATCGAGATTTCAAAGGCAGAGTTTCACAGCAGTGTCTCTGAGTTGAGAAGCGACCAATCAGCAAGAAACAGTGCGTAAAAAAGAGCTGCTTTTCAGTCAGATCCGCGGTAAAGCTTTAAAAAGAGACCTTCACACCAGTTTTCTCTGAGTTGGACAATCCACATCAGGGCTGCGTAAAAAGAAGTACCTTTTCATCAGGAAGGTGATCAAGATTTCAAAGGCAGAGTTTTTTGGCGGTTTCTGAGTTGACGAGCAACCAATCAGGGAAGAAGAATTGGTTAGGTAGGATTCAAGTACAAGCAGAGCGGCCATTCTTTTAGAGTGTGCCATTGTTTAGAGTGATTTTGACTCATCAGGCTTAGGCAAGAAAAAATTGTCTTGTATGTTACTCTCTCTCTGTCCTTATTTGTTCATTCCTCATCTGTTAGGGCACAGCAGATTAGAAGAAAGGCTCCGGGGCAGTGTCTTGTACTCTGTGTGGGAAGTCTGGGAGACCTCCAGTCTCTTGGATAAATACATCTGCACCAGGTGCACTGAGTTGCAGTTCCTCAGGGAATGTATTAAGGAATGAGGAAGTGATAGACAGGAGCTACGGTGAGGTAGTCACCCCTAGAATTGAATTGAATTGAATTTCAGTTTATTGTTATTTAGAAACCACAAATGCAATGCAGTTAAAAAATGAGACAACGTTCCTCCAGAATGAAATATCACAAAAGCACACGACAAAACAGACTACACCAGAAAATCCACATAACACTTGGCAATCCCCAAGTCCAGAGAGGCTGCTGCGTATTAATATCGCGCTACCATCGTAGCACATTCCCTGGAAAGGAGCCTCCAAACCCACCAGACAAAACAAGAGTGTAGGAGACAGGTAATTAGGTGACTGTCAGAAGGAGGGGAAATGCACAGCCAGTGCAGAGTACACCTATGGCCCTTTCCCTCAATAATAAATATATAACTTTAGGTACTAATGAGGAGGCGGGGGAGGAGCCACAGTGACCGGATCTCTGACACCAAGTCTGGTGCTGTAGCTCAGAAGAGCAGAGAGATGAAGAGGACTGCAGAGTTGAAAGAAGATTCCTTAGTCTAGAACAGAGAAGAGGTTCTATGTGCACGATAGAGACATCTGCATGGTATATTACCTCCTTGGTGCCAGGATCAGGGATGTCTCAGATCAGATCCATGGCAAGGGTGAGGGTGAGCAGGCAGAAGACTTGGTGCATATTGGCACCAGTAACAGAGGCAGACAAGGTGATGAGGTCCTGAAAAGAGATTTTAGAGAGCTAGGTATAAAGCTGAGAAACAGGACCTCCAGGGTAGTAACCTCTGGATTGCTGCCTGTGCAACCAACCAGTGAGGATAAGAATAGGATGATTTGGCAGATGAATGCATGGCTGAGGAACTGGTGCAGGGGGCAGTGGTTCAGATTAATGGATCATTGGGACCTCTTCAGGGGAATGTATGATCTGCACAAAAGGGAGGTGTTACACCTGATCCCAAAGTGTCCAATATCCTTGCGAGCAGGTTGACTAGAATTGTTTGGGTGGGTTTAAACTAATTTGGCAGAGGGTGGGAACCAGACTGATGGTATTAAAAATGAGGTAGTTGATTACGGAACAAGCAATGTGTAATGCTTTGCCCTTTTGGTAAAAAAATGAAATCAAATCATTAGAAAGAGGAAACATAGGGCCAAAAGGTGTTAAACCATTGTGGATAGAGCTAAGTAACTACAAGGGTAAAAAGACTGATGGGAGTTATGTACAGACCCTCCCAACAGTGGTAAGGATGTGGTCTACAAATTATAAAGGGAAATAGAAATTGCATACCAAAAGGGAAATGTTACAGTAGTCATAGGGGAAGGCACAGAATATACACATCCCAAAGAGAAAGAAGTTTTTCGAAAGGAAAGGTGACACAATCATGGCTAACAAGAGAAGTCAAAAGCAACATAAAAGCCAAAGAGTGGGCATATAATAGAGCAAAAATTAATGGGAAGTTAGAGGATTGAAAAGCTTTCAAATACCAACAGAAGGTAACTAAAAAAAATTATAAAGGTGGTAAAGATGGAATACGAAAGTAAGCTAGCCAGTAACATTGAAGAGCATACCAGAAGTTTCATCCCATACATAAAGTGTAAAAGAGAGGGGAGAGTAGATATCAGACCACTGGAAAACGATGCTGGAGAGGTCATAATGGTGGATGAACTGAATAAGTATTTTGCATCAGTCTTCACTATGAAAGACACTAGCAGTATACTGGAAGTTCCAGGTGTCAGGGGTCATGAACTGTGTGAAGATACCATTAATAAGGAGAAGGATCTTGAGAAACTGAAAGATCTAAAGGCAGATAAGTCACCTAGACAGATGGTGTACAACCGAAGGTCTTGAAAGAGGTGGTTGAAGAGACTGTGGATGCATTGGTAATGATCTTTCAAGAATCACTAGATTGTGGAATAGTTTGGAAGACTGGAAAGTTGCAATACCACTCCACTCTTCAAGGGAAGGAGGCAGAAGAAAGGTTAATTATAGGGCAGATAGTCTGACCTTATTGCTTGGAAAGATGGGAGTCAATTGTTAAGAACGTTGTTTTGGAGTACTTGAAGGCACTTGATGAAATAGGCTGTAATCATGGTTTCCTCAAGGGAGAATCTCGCCTGACAAATCTGTTGGAATGCTTTCATAAAAGAACAAGCAGGATAGACAAAGAAGAATCGATTGATAGTGCGTATTTAGATTTTCAGAAGGCCTTTGTCAAGGTGCCACACGAGACTGCTTAATAAGCTATGAGCCCATGGTATTACAGGGAAGATTCTAGCATGGATAAAGCAGAGGCTAACTGGTAGGAGGCAAAGAGTGGGAATAAAGGGAATCTTTTCTGGGTGGCTGCTGTTGACTAGTGGTGTTCCACAGGGGTCTGTGTTGGGACTGATTCTTTTTATGTTATATGTCAATGATTTAGATGGTGGAATTGATGGAATGAATGATAGAAATTACATGAAAATAGGTGGAGGGACAGGTAGTTTTAAAGAAGTAGAGAGGCTAAAGAAGGACTTAGACAGATTTGGAGAATGGGCAAAGAAATGGCAGATGGAATACAGTGTTGGTAAATGTATGGACATGCACTTTGGTAGAAGAAAGGAAAGGGATGACTGTTTTCTAAACGAAGAGAAAATACAAAAATCTGTAGCACAAAGGGACTTGGAAGTCCTATTGCAGGATTCCCTAACGGTTAATTTGCAGATTGAGTGTGTGATGAGGAAGGCAAATGGGATGTTAGCAAGAGGACTAGAATATAAAAGCAAGGATGTAATGTTGAGACTTTATAAAGCACTGGTGAGGCCTCACTCGGAGTATTATGAGCAGTTTTGAGCCCCTCATCTTAGAAATGATGTATTGAAACTGAAGAGGGTTCAAAGGAGGCTCACGAAAATTATTCCAGGTTTGAATACTTGTTGTAGGAAGCGTGTTCGATGGGTCTGGGTCCGTATTCACTGGAATTCAGAAGAATAAGGGGAAAAATGGATCAGCCATGATGAAATGATGGAGCAGACTCAGTGGGCCAAATGGCCTGATTCTGTTCCTGTGTCTTATAGACTCGTATGCCCATCACCCTAGCCTGTTCTCACCAAAGCATGATGAGCCAAAGCCTCCCCACTCTAACAATGGCTGCTCCACTTGTCCCTACCTTATTTTTATTTGCTCTTGCTAAGGAATCACTATTTCACTGGGCCATCAGAATCCACCAAAAACCCAAAACACAACTCTTTATATCTCACTCCCTCATCTGTGAGTTGTCTCCTCTCGTGCTCCTGATTTGATTAGGGTGCTGAAACATGAACTTTGAACAGCAAATATACATTAAATTTTTCATGTTATGCTCACAGCATAATTTGTAAATAAAAAAATCCTATTCCTTAAAAAAATAATTTTCCACCAAGCAAAGCTGGCATTAGTGTAGCATCTTCAATAAAATATTAAACCAATGTGATTCACAAACCATCGAATGAAAATTGATGGTGAACCATGATGGGTAAAGGCATAAATAAGTTAATTGAACATTTCAGGCAACTTTAGTTGGCAGGTTCAAGAAGTGGATTAATGCAAATACAAGAAATTTAATGGAAAAATGTTTAAGATCTTGAAATACATTAGCCAGTACAAGAAGAATTTGAGTTAACATTTTATAACTAATTGCCAGAAAGGAAGCAAAATCAAAGATAAAATATTTAGCAGCACAGGGAAGTGAAGAGAGAAATGAACAAAAGAAAAGGTCTCTGGTGGGAGAAAGGCAGAAAATACTTTGTGAACAGTTGAATATTCATGGATCCAATAATTCTATCATACAGCCCAATGCTTTGTTTTTTACCTGCTGTATGTAATGGAAAATCATAGGAGTGGTAAATTACATTTGGATCCTCTGTGTAAACAACACACAAATGCAAGATTGCAGAAACATCTATTGGTATGCAAAATATTATTAAATGCATCATTTTGATGTTCTTTGTATTTGCAGTGATATCTCAAATACTGTGGTCTTTGCTTACTGAAATAGTATAGGTTTAACCCAAAGGTTGAAATCTTCTTTACCACTACTTGAAGCATCCAATCTTACTGGGGCCTCAGCTAGGTGCCCACAAAAATCAACTTTCTTCCTGATCTCTTTCCCTGCTTGCTGTGCATGTACCAAGGTGGAGCTTTCTGAGTTTCCCTAACTGACTCATCCTGACAGTCTCCCCAAAAGGATCCACCATCTACCACAATTCTCTATCCTCTCTGCAGCCTTCTCCCCTCTACACAGATATTCTTCCAAAGTACTCAAGTTTGACCTTCCTACTAGTTTAAGATCTCAATTCCAATCTGCAATACAACTCTTGTTTCTTCATGGTCTCTATTTTTGGGACCGACAGAAGATCAATATGTAGGACTCTTTTAGCATAACTTCTTACATAAGCCATATTCCAATGTGCATGCTGTCTTAAGCACCATTCATAATATTTTAAACCTTGTGCATGATATCATGTGTTTGCCTAAGGGCCTCATAAAACTGGTGATAGCTTGTGATCTGCACTGCTTTAACCTGTATTGCTTTAACACGCAATTTCAGGTAGGATATAATTTCCAAGGCCTTGAGTATAAATCACTGCCAAAATGTTCAAATACAAATTACTAAATAATTGATTAAAGATGTCAAAACTTTAAAACTAACAGACGTATTTCCATCTATTCAGTGAGACTAGTTTCAATCTGCATTGCAGCAGCACAATTTTTCATTGTCAAACTACAAGTTTCCATAGCAATGGACAATCACAGCAGGACCTCTGATCATTGTCATGGAAATTGTCTTGAGAAAATTCAACAAAAATCAATTTTTTTGATAATTGATCCATTGTGTTTCTTCAGATATATGTACCTATGCAAATACAGGGCTGCAGTAGGTAAGAAGGGTAGAATAAGGAGGAAAGGGACTTCTGATTACAACCACTGTGCAAAAAATGATGTTCTATCAATGCTTCCAGTAAATTTGCTGCCTAAGTGCTGGATCTCACGGGTGAATGAAAATTAAGTTAATAATCCAGGTCTTACTAGTCCAGGTAAAGCCAGTGGTGATTGGTTTATGATTTTCACACATACCAAAATACGGTGAAAATCTTTTATTTAAACATGTCTTCCATGCAGATCATTCCAAAATGTAAGTATACCAAAGTAATGCAAAGGGAAATACAAGTCAAGTCAAGTCACTTTTATTGTCATTTCGACCATAACTGCTGGTACAGTACATAGTTAAAATGAGACAACGTTTTTCAGGACCATGGTGTTACATGACACAGTACAAAAACTAGACTGAACTACGTAAAAAAAACAACAGAGAAAGCTACACTAGACTACAGACCTACACAGGACTACATAAAGTGCACAAAAACAGTGCAGGCATTACGATAAATGATAAACAGGACAATAGGGCAAGGTGTCAGTCCAGGTTTCGGGTATTGAGCAGTCTGATAGCTTGGGGGAAGAAACTGTTATATAGTCTGGTCGTGAGAGCCTGAATGCTTCGGAGCCTTTTCCCAGATGGCAGGAGGGAGAAGTGATTCTATGAGGGGTGCATGGAATCCTTCATAATGCTGTTTCCTTTGCGGATGCAGCGTGTAAACAATAACAGAATATAGAATATAGTGTTACAATTACCATTACAAAGAAAGTGCAGTATAGGTAGGCAAGTAAGGAGCAGGGGCTATGACAAAGTAGACTGAAAGATCAAAAGATCTTCACTATACAAGAGGTCTATCCAAGTCCCAACAACTTTTCTCTGCACTCATTCAATCTTACTGATATCTTTCCTGTAGGTATGTAACCAGAAGTACACACAATACCCCAGATTCAGCCCCACCAATGTCTTAAACGACTTCAACATAACATCCTAACTTCTGTACTAAATGCCCTGATTTATGAAGGCCAATGTGCCAAAGCCTCTCTTTATGGTCCTATCTACCTGTGATGACACTTTAAAGAAATTACATTCTATAATTTGCTGCACACTCGGTGCCCTACTTTCACTATCTAAGTCTCATCCTGGTTTGTACTCCAAAAGTACAACTCATTGTCTACATTAAATTCCATCTGCCATTTTCCAGTCCATTTTCCCTGGTCCCAATCCTGCTGCAAGTTCTGATAGCCTTCCTTGCTGTCCATTATGCCCCTAACTTTGTTGTCAACCTCAAATTTGCTGATCCAGTTTTGCACATTAAGTAGTACACTGTATAAATGCAGAGACTCAGTAATTTAAAGAGATTTTAATTTACATGTATCGTGGATAAGCAGAGTAACACAAATAAGAAAGACAGTGAATTTATCAACTGTGTCCTATCAACAGAGTTAATAGGAAAGAGTACTGTACTGAGAAATGAGACAAATTTAGTTAACAGGTTAATGGCATTTGGATATATTAATCCAGATCTCTGGATTACTGATTTGGTAACTTAACTGTTACACTACCAATGTACTCATATTCTCTTTCAAACAGAAAATTAAAATTGATCACATTATGATTCATGCTAATTATTTAATGTCAGTCAGTATACGATTAAGTTGAGTTGTATGTTTGAGTGTATGAGTGCGATAGTGGTGTAGCAGTTAAAATACCAGTCCAATAGTCCAGAGAGCTGGAATAATAAATTCAAATGCTGCCAAGGTATTGTGGAATTTAAATTCAGTTAACAATTCAGGATTAAAACAAAATTGTTTAACAACCAATCGAACTGACAGCTGTAAAAAGAAATACACAATCAAGTTGAGAAAGGTCCTTCTGGAAGGAAATATACCATCCTCTACCTAGGCAGATGTTTTTGTGACTCCAGACTTATTAATGTGGTTGAATCTTAAATGCATTTGCAAGCCACTCTGCTTTCCCACAACTAGAGATAGAATAAAATCAGTTACACTACCCACCAATAAGCTAGGCAGTGAAAGCAATGTGACTCCCACTCCATTCAATTTTACAATGTCCTCTTGACAACTCTCTGGGACTGTTCAAATTGGGCAAGTTGTCCTCTGCATTAGGCTAGTCAGGAATAATCTATTTCAGAGAGACAAGGGACTGAAGACCTGGAGCAACAAACAATCTACCAGAAAAACTCAGGAGGTCAAGCAATATCTGTGGGAGCAAAAGGAATTGTCAACATTTTGGGTTGCAACCCCGCATCAGGTCTGAGAGTGGAGAGGAGAGAGTGGTGTCACGGGAGTCTGAAGTAACTGGTAGACTGAGGAGAGATGAAAGGCAGGTTGAAACAGGTACAAGAGGGGAGTCTCTTAGACTATCTGTCATACCTTACAAACAATGTATCCCAATCCTCAGTCAGAAATACCTGAGCATGTTTTATTTTCTCACTAACAGCAAAAACTGACCAGAGGAAGCAGAATAATGGAAAAAGCACTGAAAGTAGCAAGAGCACAGAATTGACTCTGGATAAGTGACTTCATATCCATCACCATGAGTGACTTAGTATTAGCACCCACTGATTGCAATGGTCAATACTGAAAGTTAAATCTTCCAAATTGCATCTGCAGCAAGCAGTGAGTGAAATGATGTACTATCTTTTCCCCATGGTCACCATTTGCAAATGCATCTGTCCGCGACAGAAAAGAAAGAAGAAATAACCACACAATGTTAGTGGAGAATGAAATATTTTCATACTGGAGATAACATGTAGTATTGCAATGTAATCATGCAAAATGGATTAGATGGAACAAATAAGGCAATTCAAAACTGGATACAAATAAGTGATTACAGCCCATCAGAAATAGCAGCAATAGACATTACCACAGTCTACAATCTACTACCTTATGGTAGGGCATATCCCTCATCAAACCAGAGGATCAAAACTGTGCAAGGAAAGGGGATAAGGCCCGTGCTGGGGAGTGGCATCTGGCATACCAAAATTATGAAATGCCAAACTGGTGAATCTGAGGAAAAGCAGTACACATGTAAACATAGCCATGCACTTCCCAAGGAATGGATTAGATCAAAGCTCTGTACAGCTGTCATGCATAATCTCAAAGGGGGCATTAACTAACAGGAAAAGGCTCCA
This sequence comes from Hemitrygon akajei, assembly GCF_048418815.1. Taxonomy (NCBI): domain Eukaryota; kingdom Metazoa; phylum Chordata; class Chondrichthyes; order Myliobatiformes; family Dasyatidae; genus Hemitrygon; species Hemitrygon akajei. The sequence goes on from NC_133124.1 coordinate 199,825,233, forward strand.
GATGCATCCCCATAATCAACATTGACAGCTCACTATTTGGTTGCCAAGGACAAAGCATTCACAGTCACATTCAGCCAAAAGGTCAAATGGATGATCCATCTTGGCTCCCTCCTGAAGTTCCCCTCTTCACTGAAGCCAGTCTTTAATCAATTTGGTTATGCCATGTGAAATCAATAATGGTATTTAGTCATAGAGCAACACACACACAAAATGCTGGGGGAACTCAGCAGGTCATGCAGTATCTATGAAGGGCAACATTTCAGGGCAAGATCCTTCAGCAGGACTGGAAAGGAAGGGGGAAGAAGCCAGAATAAGAAGGTGGGAAAAGGGGAAGTAGTACATGTTGGAAGGTGATAGGAGAAACCAGATGAAGGGCAAGGTGACTGGGTGGGGGCGGGACAATGAAATGAGAAGCTGGAAGGGGTTAGTGGAAGAGGTGGAAAGATTCCCAAACTTTGAAAACATTATCTACTTCCTTTTTGATATATTTAGACACATAACCCTTTGTAATAGAGAATTGCAAAGATTTACTATTCTCTATAGGAGGAATGATTACTTCTCACCATGAATCATCTCAGATGGTCTCAAGCCTCAGCTTTAAATGACAACCCCCTTATCTTGCCACTATGTGGCCATTGTCTTGACTTTAATTCACCATGCTTGAAACCAGTAAAGTGTACTTCAAACCAAAAAGACTATTTCCATTATTCTCATCTTATTCTAACACATTATGTAACTCTAAGTACAATGAATTATACTATTGTACATTAGGCAATGGCAATCCCAAATGTTCCCTCAATTGCTTCAATCACTGAAGTACTGTACTGCTGGAATAACAATTAAATTAACTTTAAACAAGAGACTGGCAAACCCTCTGTACTTCACACTGTCCCGGTGCCATCACTAATCTTATTAATGTTGTCATGGAAACTGTTCAAAAGATAAAGATGAATCTAACGGCAAAGTTTAACACTGAAATCTGATGCCATTATATGTAATTGTTTATTTTTTCTGTGATTGATGATCACATCATGGGAAATAGCAAGAATCATTTTGTTACTATCACTAATGAGATGCTGCCTTCATTAGCCAAGGCATAAAAAATAAAAGCAGGGAAGTCTTGGTACAAGTTTATAAAACATTTGTTAGCCAGTGCTGAAATATTATCATAGGTAGAGGAGGTTACCATACTATAGGAAAGACAATTATCCTGAAGAAAGTGCAGGGGAGGTTCACCAGAATACTGCCTAGACAGTACAATTGAGAAGAGACTCGATAGGCTGAGCTCATTTTCTTTGAGGCAGAGGAGACTCAGTGGGGGCCTGACAGAGGAACTCATAATGAGAGGGTGAATAGCAAGAAACTTTCTCCATTGCAGAGGACGCAAATTCAAAGAGTAGCTTTAGTTCAGAATGCACTGTTCGGGACAGAGCTGGAGACGATATTGACAACTTTGAAGAAGCAAGTGAACATGCACTTCAATCGCAATGCTAAGTACAATGAATTATACTATAGTACATTAGGCAATGCAATCCCAAATGTTCCCTCAATTGCTTCAATCACTGCTGGAATAACAATTATTGTTATTCCAGGTATGCTACATACCTAGTGCAGGTAAATTAAAATTGCATAGATAGGTATTTGATGGATGGCATGAGCATGATGGGCCAAAAGACTTGCTCTGTGCTTTTGTAAATAGTACCAGAAAGGGCTATGTGTTACTTGCATGATTAAATAAGATCAGTTAATAGTCTGGCCATTGACCATAAATAAACCAACCAACAAGAAATCCAATTTCTGAAGGAGTTTTCTATGTCATGATCATCAATTACCATTGGATCCATTGGTTAAAATAATCTCCATATCCAAATACTTCTGTAAGAAGTTTTAATAAAATATGCTATCATATTGTTTAATGATTAACTTGCATTAACTAGAGGCATTTTAAGTAGCTTTTAGAAAGAATGGAAGAGAATGGAGGAGAAAAAAGAAATCACCTACAGAATGCCAGGCGTTTAGAACTCACAACCCACAAGATGGTAAAATTATATTTTTGAGCATGTTCACATAATTAGAGCATGCTTGGTAAAGTATAGATCATCTACAATTTGTATATTCTCTCACCTACTCACTCATCCTCCACAAAAACACCTTCATGTGTCTCTTACTAGTCTCAAATCTCCTTCAGAAGATCTCACTCAGTGTTTGCAGCAAATTAACAGAAGTTCTTCAATTCAACAGTAAATTACTCCAGTACATCTTCAGACTCATACTTAATGTAGAAATAATTTCATCCAGTGGTTCAAGAATTCATCTAAATACTTATTAGATGCTGCTTCCATCACACACTCAGGCAGTGCATTCCAGATTCTAACTACCCTTATGGGTGAAAAAGGTTTTCCTTCTCCCAAAATAGAAATTATAGGCCAGTAAGCCTAATGTCAGTAGTGGGTAACTTATTCAAAGGGGCTTGATGTATAAGTATTTGGATAAACATTATCTGATTAGGAGTAGTCAAGATAGCTTTATATGTGGCAAGTCACATCTAGCCAATCATGTAAAGTTTTTCAAGAAAGTTACCAGGAAATTTGATGGACGAGACAATAGATTTTACAAGGTCCCACATGGAAAGCTGGTGAAGAGGATTCAGTCACTTGACATTAGGATGAAGTAGCAAATTAAATTCACATTGACATTGCAGAAGCCAGAGAGTGGTAGTACATGATTGCCTCTCTACTGGAGCCCCATGACTACTGATGTGCCACAGGGTTCAGTGCTAGATCTGCTCTGATAGATAGATAGATACTTTATTCATCCCCATGGGGAAATTCGACATTTTTTCCAATGTCCCATACACTTATTGTAGCAAAACTAATTACATACAATACTTAACTCAGTAAAACTATGATATGCATCTGTCACTTCTATTAATGATTTGGATGATAATGTGGCAAATCTTATCTGGCAGATTTGTGAGTGACACCAAGATTGGGGGTTGTAGCAGACAGTGAGGAAAGCTATTGTGGTAAACTATGTATACCTGTCTGGACACGCCCCTCTGCTGACTGCTCCTGTGGCTCCTCCCACAGACCCCTGTATAAAGGCGATTGGAGGCACTGCTCCTCCCTCAGTCTCCAAGATGCCGTGCTCCCTTTTGCTGCTAATAAAAAGCTATCGTTCACCTCCCGTCTCCGAGAGTTATTGATGGTGCATCGGCTATCAAGGCTTGCAGTGGGATTTAGATTTTAATGCAGGCAGTTGTGAGGCATAGCACTTTGGCTGGAGAAATCAGAGTAGGACTTGTACAATGAAGAAAAGGGCACTGGGGAGTGAGGGAGAACAGAGGGATCTGGGAATACAAGCACATAATTCCCTGAAAGAGGTGTCATGGGTTGGTAGGGTCATAAAGAGAATTTTTGGCATATTAGTCTTCATAAATCAGAGTACTGAATACAGGAGTTGGCACATTGAAGATATTGGTAAGGCCATATTTGGAATGTTGTGTGTAGTTCTAAACACTTACCTAAAGGAAAGATATGAATAAAATTGAAAGAGTACAGAAAAAAAATTATGAGTATGTTGCTGAGACTACAGGGAAAAGTAGAATAGGTTAGGACATTATTCCTGGAACATAGGAGAATGAGGGAAGGTTTGATGTAGGAATACAAAATTATGAGGGCTATAAAGGGTAAATGCATAAAGGATAGGTTGGGTGAAGTCATAGGTTGAGGGTAAAAGTGAAATACTTAAGGGAAACCTGAGAATGGTGAGATTGTGGAATGAACTGCCAGTGGAAGTGATGGATGTGTATTCTATTTCAACATTTAAGAGAAATTTGTTAAAATACATGGATGGGATGGGTTTGGAAAGCAATGGTCCAGACGTGGGTCGATGGGACTAGACAGAATAATAGTTTGGTATGGACTAGATGGGTTGAAGGGCCTTATGCTGTGCTGCAGTACTCTGATTCTATAGTTCAGATTCTTGTAAACCTCTTACAGACAATGCTAAACTAATGACCTATAGTTTTAGATACTAGTGCTATGGGACAAGTATCCTATGGAAACACGAGGAAATCTGCAGATGCTGGAAATTCAAGCAACACACACAAAATGCTGGTGGAATGCAGCAGGCCTTCATGAGTCCTGAGGTATCTTTTGATATTAAAACTAAGGTATCTTTTGATATTAGACGCAGAGGGCTATAATTACCTGCCTTAACCCTGCTGTCCTTCTTAAGCAAGCACATTTTTTCTTGCTGTACTCTGATCATTTAGTAAAGAATCTGTGACCAATGCAGATCTAGAAATCTCTGCAGGTGCCCCAACAATTTCCTCTCTCACCTCCTTATTACAGCATGGGTGCATTCTTTTTAATGACATCATGTCCTAAAATCTCATTGCCCCTTTTCTGAATTCCTAAACCACAATGACCTTCTCATTACTGAATATTTCTCATTTGTATACATTTAAGGCCTCATCAATGTCCTCTGGTTCTAAGCACAGATTACCCTTTTGTCGCTAAGGGCATTATTTCATATCTGCCATGTCTATTTTTTTCATTCATGAGCCAATGTCATTTGACATTCAGAATTTTATGGACTTACTGTACATGCCTTTCATCCTTATGGGAAAATACTGATATTGAAAGCCCATTATTTAATTTTGAGTGGCTCTGACTTATTCCCTTCAGTCTACTTTTGCAAGATATTGTTTTATGAAATTGAAATCAGCCTCTCCCCATCCCCAGCAATTCTGGATTATAACTTCCAGAACACTGTACCCCTTTCCATAATTTACAGAGTTATGGCCATTAACTCCAGGTGCTCTCCCACTGATATTTCAAATGCTTACTAAGCTACATCTCCTGACATTAGATCCAGTGCTACCCCTTCTCCAGTAGGACTATCCATATACAAGTCCACTCCAAGTTCCCCAGGGTTCCTCTCCTGAGTACAGTTTGTAACCGAAAGGATTTGTACTCTTACACCTCTAACTTATTTGTCTACATTTCTGCTCCTCTATCTCCCTTTAATTGTTCAGAAGATGTAGTATATCCTTGCTTCATTCCTAAGGATATCAACCTACTGTCTTTCTTTGAAGAACTTTCTAGGAAATCATCTCTCATTAACACAGTAATCAATAATTCATTGCCTAAATTCCTTGGCATAAACAAGGATCTCACGTGATCTGTACATACCGGCTGTGTGGTGAAAAAGGCACAAAAGCACCTCTTCCACCTCAGACGCTTGAAAAAGTTTGGAATGGGCCCCCAAATCCTAAGAACATTCTATAGGGGCACAATTAAGAACATCCTTACTGGCTGTATCACTGCCTGGTATGGGAACTGTACTTCCCTCAATCGCAGGACTCTGCAGAAAGTAGTGCAGACAGCCCAGATGTAGATGTGAACTTTCCACTATTCAGGACATTTACAAGGACAGGTGTGTAAAAAGGGCCCGTAGCATCATTGGGGATCCAAGTCACCCCAACCATGAACTGTTCCAGCTGCTACCATCCGGGAAATGATACCACAGCAGAAAAGCCAGGACCAACAGGCTCCAGGACAGCTTCTTCCACCAGGCTATCAGACTAACTAATTCATGCTGACACAACTGCATTTCCATGTTATATTGACTGTCCCGTTGTACATACCATTTATTATAAATTGCACATTGCACATTTAGACGGAGACATAACATAAAGAATTTTATTCCTCATGTATATGAAGGCTGTAAGAAATAATAAGGTCAATTCAATTCAATTCTACATATTCCTCTACCCTACCCTGGATGGCCTGTGAAGCCTAAAGATTCTACAACCTGGAATGTTGATTTGCCAGTCCTTCTCATCTTTCAACCATGTCTCTCTGTCATAGCAACAATACTCCTTACACTAAAAGAGATGAAATCTTGTCTCCATTCCTCCCATGTGCCTCATCATGCCTGAGTTAGTTTGGACTGACTTGGTTTTCCTCAACTTGATTCTGTTTGATTCAGAGTACATTAACTGCTGCTTTTGGAATGAAATTAAATGATTGGTTTTAGCCTCAGTAATTTCCAATGAGGTGAATAGTTTTAACTGGTCGGCTGAAGCAAGTGAATTAAAATAATTAGGAAAACAAGATTATTTCAAATACTTGAATAAATTCCACTCAATATCTCTATTGCAACTACCTATGATTGAAGTTAGTTCAACTGCACTGAAGAATGAGAATAGGCCTGTTCTTGTTTTAGTTTTAAATAACTGAAGTAAATAACTAATAGGATCAGAGAAACATAAACTTGGGCTATCTTTCATTTGCAAATTTTACGAGAAATATAGAGTATGAAAAACTATCCAAGCATGCCTCATCAATTTGAGACTGCTACAGGAAAGAGAGAGTGCCCAGTGACATGGTGTCATAACAGCCTTTCCCTCGATATCAGCAAATCAAAAGGGCTGGTCGTTGACCATAGGAAGTGGGGGGCAGTGCATATGCTCCTATTTACATCAACGGTGCTGAGGTCAATAAGGTTGGGAGCTTCAAGTTCCTTTGAGTGGACATCACCAATAACCTATCCTGGTCCATACATGTTGATACCACATCCAAGAAAGTTCTACTTCCTCCAGAGGCTAAAGAAATTAGACGTGTTCCCTCTGACCCTCATCAATTTTTATAGATGCACCATAGAAAACATCCTATCTGGTTCCATTATGGTTTGGTATGGCAACTGCTCTGCCCATGACGGCAAGAAACTGCAGAGAGGTATGGACACTCAGCACATCATTGAAACCACTCTGGGGACTCAGTCTACATTTCTCACTGACTCAGTAAAGCAGCCAACATATTCAAAAACCCCACCCATCCTCACATTCTCTCATTTCCCTTCCCATTGGACAGAAGATATAAAGGCCTGAAATCACATACCACCAGGCTCAAGGACAGCATCTGTCACACTGTTATAAGACTACTGAATGGTTCCCTAGTACAACCTTAATGCACTGTTGTAATGAATTGATTTGTACAAATGGTAGAGAAGGCCAGTTTCTCGACTGTACCTCAGTACATTTGAGAACAATAAACCAAATTACCCAAGAGTAGTGAACGATTGAATGTGTATTCTTATACTTTTTAATGTCGAGTTCATAACAGAAAAAGTCTATTTAAAATTGTATTGCAAGTCACTTTGTGTACTTTTTTTGAGTGTTCCTGAACAAGCTACAAGTATTTGGATTATCTGTTCTTAACATGCCAACATAAATTAAAGCAAAACAAGAACCAAGCAGAGCTGTTCGAAATTAAAAAAATAAAAATTGAGACTGCATTTGTGAAAATATTGAAAAATATACAGAATAACACTGTAGTTTGAACAGTTATAGAAATAGAGGTAACATTGTTGTTACATGGTATTTCATTGAATGATTATACCTTTTAAACGATGTTTGGATGAAAAACATTTACGAGACCCTCTGTTATAATACAGTTCAGCAAACATTAAATATGAAAATATTATTAATGTCGAACTTCAAGAACTCATTCTACAAACTGTGGAGTGAAATCAGGTCTGTGAGTTCAGTGAGTGGGGACCAAAGACACTCACTTCTGGTAAGTAAGTTAACTATTTATTTACAGGACAAGACCAACACTAAACATTCAGTAAAACCTTCGAGCTACACCCAGTTACAAATACTTGCCTAAAGTGTGCACTTGGGCCCTTTCTCACTGCAGCAGACTTCCACTGTTCCCGGCAGCACCGGTCACAACTTCGGTGAGCCCCCAACGCAAAAGAGGAAAAAGAGGCTGGATGTTTTCAGCACGCTAGATTTATACTCTACCAGTGCCATGATGTCATCAGCCGGTGCAAAGCTCCACAATCAGGCCAATCCCTAGCTAACACAGGGGAACAGCTTTGGATGCACAGGTATGATTGACACTCATTGAAATATGCCACCCCTTGAAAAACGTAACACCATGACACTCGGGGTGCAGGCTAGTGTATCCCCCATGGACATCCCACTATACAGGTTGTTGGCCAGAAAGAATGACAATCTTCAAATCAGTGAATTCAAATGAATCAAGGACAGTGGAAACAGTTTTTGTTCTTGCCATGTGCTTGGGGGATGGAGGCTGCCATTTTGTGAAGACACTCGATTCTCCATTTTGTGAGCTTGACATGCTGGACTTGATTAGTGTTTTAAAGAAGACACAAAGACCAGGTAATCTGCTGGACTGGAGGTCATTTCCAAATAAGGAGTTGTTTGTGAGGTGTTCTTTGGTTGGCTATAACATGCAGACTTGTGAATACCTGAGGTGATTCAAGCTCATTGCTGACTGAAAACAAAGAGCCATGAGTCAGCAACTGTCCCTTGATGGGAAGAGGATAATAGATGGATGCTGCTTTGGACCAGAGCCAATGACCAGGTGTTAAAGGCCAGACACATGACCTGCGGCCAATGACACGGGAATGCGACATTTGAATTGATAAGCAATGGATATAAAAGTGGATGCTTTGTGTGCGCCAGTGGCGGTAACTTCGAAGAATAACCATCACAGACACAAGCGAGAAGAACCCTGCGTGAACACGTGGAGAGAGAGTCGGGACCACGAGGAACAAGGAGCGCCTGGCCAGCGTAAATTCCTCCGCCCGGGTAATACCTTTGCTATTCTTTGACTATCCAGGAGAGTCAGGGGTACTTAGCAGGTGTGCGCACAAGGTATTTAGTGTATAAATTCACGTATTTGTTAATTTGAACAATAAAGGTAATTGTCAGTAAATACAGATCTCTCTGTGCCTCACTCAGAATTGTTGGAAGAGGTAGAAGCAGTACCTCTCTCTCCTCTCCTTTCCAACAAGGTACTACACACAAAAATATCTTATCTAGAATTACCAACTCACCCAGTGTAATGCCACAGTCCATCATCTTCCCAATACCACAAAAAGCCACAAACTCTCCCTCCCCCTGAAGTATGGTAGTTATGGAGCTGGCCCCCCACTTTCCTGATCTTATTTACTGACTGCTGGGTATGATCAGCCAGGTGAGGAATGTTCCCAGAATCATCAGGCATGTAAGTGCAGCACACTTGACCAATCACAACATAGGTGCCACCTTTCTCCATGACCATCAAGTTTTGCTTGGCCACCATCCGAGTAGCCATCATTTCAGCTGATCAGAGCATCTTCTGGATGGTTGAGTACTGCAGTTGTCTCGTTGGCCAGCATCTCCAACACATCACAACATCTCCTGTCAAGTCCCAGAAAAGCCTGGCCATACCATACAGGGAAAGGCTATCATCTTTCTGCTCTGTGATGCACCTCTTACTGCACTATCCAGAGCATTAAGGTGGTGTATGTATGGTTACATGTACCCTGGATGGAATCAGCCATACCATAACATGGGGACCAGCAGGTAACCCTGGGGAAGTTTTTAAAATCCAACCAAAGGCAACTAAAAAAAACCATAAGAAAGGAAAAGATTAAATGTGAGGGTAAACTAGTCAATTGAGGATAGTAAAGGTTTGTTCAGTTATATAAAGAGTAAAAGAGAGATGAGAGTTGATACTGGACTGCTAGAAAATGATGCTGGTGAGGTAGTAATTGGGGACAAAGAAATGGTGGATGAACTTAAGTACTTTGCATGTCTTCACAGTGGAAGACACTAGCAGTGTGCCAAAGGACCATGAGTGTCAGGGAGCAGGAGTGAGTGCCATTGCAATTACAGAGAAAAAAAAGTGCTAGGCAAACTGAAAGGTCTTAAGGTGGACAAGTCACCTGAACCAGATGGACTACATCCCCAAGTTCTGAAAGAGGTTGCTGAAGAGGTAGCAGATGCATTGGTTATGATCTTTCAAGAATCACTTGATTCTAGCATCCTTCCAGAGGACAGGAAAATTGGAAATGACATTCCACTCTTTAAGAAGGGAGTAAAACAAAAAAAAAGGAAATTATAGGCCAGTTAGCCTAACTTCAGTGGTTGGGAAAGTGTTGGGGTCTATTATTAAGGATGAGGTTTCAAGGTACTTGGAGTCTAATGATAAAATAAATCAAAGTCTGCATAGTTTCTGTAAAGGGGAATCTTGCCTGACAAATCTGTTAGAGTTCTTCAAGGAAGTAACAAACAAGATCAACAAAGGAGAGGCAGTACTTGGATTTTCAGAAGGCATTTGATAAACTGTCACGCGTGAGGCTGCTTAACAAGATAAAATCCCATGGGATTACAGGTGTAGTGCCCTGGTTCACACCTTTACTGTTATGTTGTAGGTATTTCACTTAGCAGCTCTGTAAGAGCTGTTTGTTCTGCTTTCAGCCTGTTTGGGTTATTGTTGAAGATAAGGGAAGATGTGGAATGTGTGCCATCCCATTAGCGGGAGGGTTTTCTTGGTGAGGGACAATAAAGTTGGTCTTGGGATATTGTTCAAGAGGAGATGAAGAGAAAAGACACTGGGGAGACCCGTTTGTTTGAGGTGGATTGAGAGCAACATTCGGAAGGTGATGTGTGCTTTCACACTGACTGTGGATCCAGCACGTGAGTGACAGAGAAGTTCAAGATGAGCTTCAACTTGTGTATTTTTGACCATTTAATCAGAATGGCCTTTTTTTTTTTGTTATTCTTTACTAACACTTTAGTTAGATTCTTAAATATAATTCCTTTCATCATATGCAGTGTACTGTCTGTTATTTCATGGCATTAATTTGTGACAGGGTAGAGAATTACACAGCATCCACACAAACAGGGGAGGGGGAGGGCTTGCGCATCTCAGTCCCACGAGTTTGGTGGGGCTGGAGGTTGTCTTCCCTAGACTAGCTCAGCCAAGGAAACCAGAGTTTCATCGGAAAGATACTGCATGGCTAAAGAAATGGCTGACAGGCAGGAGGCAGCGACTGGGAATAAAGGGGGCCTTTTTTGGTTGGCTGCCAGTGACTAGTGGTGTTCCTCAGGGGTCAGTATTGGGACTGCTACTTTTCACATTTTTTGTCAGTGATTTAGATAATGGAATTGATGGCTTTGTGGCAAAGTTTGCAGATGATATGAAGATAGATGGAAGGGTAGGTAGTTCTGAGAAAGCAATGCGATTCCAGCAGGACATCACCAACTACAGGACAACATCACCTGACTGTGCGGGTGATGCCTCCCTCCCAGATGCGCTGAATAACTTCTACGCTCATTTTGAGGTGGAAAATGACGTGGCGGCGAGTAAGTCTACACCTCCTCCAAATGACCAGGTGCTGTGATTCACCTTGGCCGATGTGAGAACAACCCTGTGCAGGGTGAACTCACAGAAGGCTGCTGGACCAGACAATATTCCTGGTAGAATGCTTAGAGGATGTGCAGACCAGCTAGCAGATGTTCTCACTGACATCTTCAACATCTCCCTGAGCAGCGCCACCGTTCCAACGTGCTTCAAGGCTGCCACCATCGTCCCCATGCCAAAGAACTCTTCAGTGTCCTGCTTCAATGACTACACTCTCATCCATCATCATGAAGTGTTTCGAGAGGCTCATCATGAGGCACATTAAGACCTTGCTGCCCCCGTCACTAGACCCCCTGCAGTTTGCGTACTGTCCCAACCATTCAACGGACAACGCCATTGTCATCACCCTCCACCTGGCCCTAACCCACCTGGACAAAAAAGACACGTACGTTTGAATGCTGTTCATAGACTTCAGTTCAGCATTCAACACAATCATCCCTCAGAAACTGATTGGAAAGCTGAGCCTACTGGGCCTGAACACCTCCCTCTGCAAGTGAATCCTAGACTTCCTGACTAGGAGACCTCAGTCAGTCTGGATCCTAGTCTAGTGTAGTTTTTTCTGTGTTGTTTTCATGTAGTTTAGTGCAGTTTTTGTACTGTTTCATGAAGCACCGTGGTCCTGAAAAACGTTGTCTCATTTTTACTGTGTACTGTACCAGCAGCTATGGTCGAAATGACAATAAAAAGTGTCTTGACTTGACTTGACTGAGACAAATGGGCAAAAAGACAGCAGATGGAATGCAGTGTTGGGAAATGTATAATAATACATTTTGGGAAAAGGAACAAAGTTCAGACTATTATCTAAATGAGGAGAAAATTCAAACATCGAAGGTGCCCAGAAGGTTACTTCACAGGTTGAGTTGTGGTAAAGAAGGGAAATGCAATGTTGGCATTAATTTCAAGGGGAATAGAATATAAAAACAAGGACATAACGCTGAGGATTTATAATCCCTGGTTAGGCTGCACTTGAGTATTGTCAACAGTTTTAATATCTCAGCAAGAATGTGTTGTCATTTGAACGAGTCAAAGGAGGTTCACAAGGATTATTCCAGGAATGAGGGGGTTAACATATAAGGAGTGTTTAGTGACTTTGGGCCTGTACTCACTGGAATTTAGAAGAATGAGGAGGGATCTCATTAAAACCTACCAAATCTTGAAAGGACCAGATAAGGTGGCTATGGAGAGGCTGTTTCTTATGGTGGGGTGTCCAGAACTAGAGGACACAGCCTCAAAATTGAGAAGTAACCCTTTAGAAGAGATTTAAGGAGGAATTTTAGCCAAAGAGTAGTGAATCTGTGCAATGCTCTGCCACAGACAGCTGTGAATAGTTTCCTGACTGGTCATCAAAAGGTTATGGCAAGAAAGCAGGTATATGGGGTTGAGTGGGATCCGGGATCAGCCATGATAATGGTAAAGAAGATTCAATAGGCTGAATGGCCTAATTCTGCTTCTTTGACTTATAGTCTTATAATAAACTAAATTGGCCATCATCTCAAATTGCCCTTAAATCCTACTTTAAATTCAATTCATTTTTGAATTTTTCAGCTTTTTGTGAAGGAAAAATATTTCTTTGTGGACCAGTTTGAAGTGACTCCACAGACATTTCTACTTTCAATCATCTTCAGGATACTTCATAAAATCTCTGCTTTTACAAAATTATTGGTCAGAAACGACAATATCGGCTAGTCTTAGTGTCAAATTTTGTTTGACCATTTCAATCCCAGCAGATACAGCTCGTCAGATACAAGTACATCTGGCACTCCAATAGTACAAGAGGAGTATCTCCTCAGTGTCCACTTTATTAGGTACCCTTGTACATAAGCGTGTTAATGCAAATATCTAATCAGTCAATCATGTGGCAGCAACTCAGTGCACAAAAGCTTGCAGGCATAGTCAAGGAGTTCAGTTGTTGTTCAGACCAAAATTAGAATGGGGAAGAAATGTGAAACAACAGACTCTGAGCATGGAATGATTGTTGGTGCAAGACAGGTGGGTTGAATATCTCAGAAACAGTTGATCTCCTGGGATTTTCATGCACAACAGTCTCAAGAGCTTACAGAGAATGATTCAGCAGTTCTGTGGATGAAAATGTCTTCCGAATGACAGTGATCAGAGGAGGATAGCCAAACTAGTTCAAGCTGTTAGGAAGGCAACAGTATTTCAATTCAAGTTTAGTTGTCATTTAACCATATATAAATACTCAGCCAAACAAGACTATGTTACTTTGGAGTCAAGGCGCAAATTCACATTGCCAACAGTCACACACAGTAAGCACACACAAGATCACAATCACATAATAAGAGTCTATATATAGTCCAGATCCCCCCAGCCCACTGATATCATCTGTTAACTGGCCCCCAATACCCGCTAGGCCACACTGTGGCTTTGACGCCCAGTCCTCAAGCTGACGCCCAACTCTCACTAGGCAAATCCGTGGCTTTAAGGCCCAGTCCTCACATATACAAAACACAACCAGACAAATATATATCTACAGTATATAGTCCAGACCCCTCAGTCCATTTTAAACCTTCAGTAACCACAACTACTTCACACCGCCCCTGGTAGAGAACAATGGCTCAGAAGCCTATCCTCCGGTAGCTGAAAAAGCGACCTCACAGCTTAAGGCCCGACTCCAATGACTGCTGCTAAAAATACTGCAGTGAACTACTTTAGCACTTGTGTCTGTTATAACTCAAACAACCACATGTTACAACAGCGGCATGCTGAAGAGAAACTCTGGATGCACATCAAAGCTTGAAGTGGATGGACTACAACAGCAGAAGACTACGAACATAAACTCAGTGGTCACATCATTAGGGACGGGAGCTGCATAATAAAGTGGTCACGGAGCACATACTTACTTCCTCCCTGAACAGTTCAAGGACGTAATGAACAGAAAACTGGGCACGTTAAACCCACAATTCTTGTCCATCATGGGCAAAGCCGTCCTCGTCTTTGAGCATATTGTTGTTACAGGAAAGCAGCATCAATCATCAGGGACCCCCAACACCCACGATATGCTCTCTTCTCACTTTTGCCATCAGGAAGAAAATACAGGAGCCTCAGGACCCAACAGCACCAGATTCAGGAACAGTATTACCCCTCAACTATCAGGCTCTTGAATCAGAGGGGATAACCACTCAAATTCACTTACCCCACCACTGAATTGTTCCCACAACCTATGGACTCACTTTCAATGACTCTTCATCTCATGTTCTCAATATTTATTGCTTATTTATTTATTATTATTTATTTTAATTCCCCTTTTGTATTTTCAGCTTGTGGTATTTCGCACACCGGTTGTGCTCCCTGTTGAGTGCAGTCCTTCATCGATTCTATCATGGTTGTTAGATTTATTGGATATGCCCACAGGGTTGTATATAGTGACATGTATCTACTTCAATAATAAATACATATTGAACTCCAAACTGTAAAGTATTCCCCATATCCATCAGCAATCACATTACCAACAGGGAGATTGTTGGTTGAAGAGCATTTCCAGTGATATGAAAGAAACAGCTCTTTGCAACAATGACAAAAGTGAAAGCAGACACATGAGATGCTGGAATCTAAAGCAACAAAAGATCTGCTGAAGGAACTCGGTGAGCTAAGCAGCATCTGTGAGAAAAAAGGAATTGTCCATGTCTCAGATCAAAACCCTGCATCAGGATGTGAATGCACCGTGCCTTTAAAGGATTAATTTACATGTCAACCCAAAATCCCACCCAAGAGCCAGGTACACTGCCCCCTCTCTTTACAGTCTGTAAGAGCCCACCAATCCTATTAGTGAGGCCAAACTGTTAAAATTAGCTACATCCTATTACAGAGTATATCACATGTCCTGACCTCGATCTGTGTGAAATATTTTAGTCTGTTTATCAGTAGCCCCTTTCTCATATCTATTATCAGTATTCAAAACCAGTTAACAAGATTATCAAAGATATTCTGAAATAGGGAAAAATGTTTTCTGATTGAATTCTATAACAATATTTTTATACTTATATTGTACATACCAAGATATACTTCAAGATTAATCTCTAAGTCACACTTGTATTGTTGAAAAGCTGAACAAAAGAAGAAAGCTTTGATTTCAGCCCGAAATATCGACTGTAATCTTTTCCTAGATGCTGCCTGGCCTGCTGAGTTCCTCCAGCATTTTAAGACCTTAAGACATGGAGCAGAATTAGGCCATCAAGACTGGTCAAGACTGGTCCGCCATTCAATCACAGCTGATCCTTTTTCCTTCTCCTCCTCAACCCCAGTTCCCGACCTTCTCCCCGTAACCTTTGATGCCATATCTAATCAAAAAACCTATCATCCTCTGCCTTAAATACACCCAACGACCTGGCCTCCACAGCTGCATGTGGCAATAAATTTACCACCCTTTGGCCAAAGAAATTTCTCCGCATTTCTGTTTTGAAAGGGTGTTGAGGCTGTTCCTCTTGTCCTCGACTCTCCCACCATGGAAAACATCCTTTCCACATCTACTCTGTCTAGGACTTTAAACATTCAAAAGGTTTCAATGAGATCCCCCCTCATCCATCTGAATTCCACTGAGTACAGACCCAGAGCCATCAAATGTTCCTCGTATGATAACCCTTTCATTCCTGGAATCATCCTTGTGAACCTCCTCTGAACCCTCTTCAATGCCAGCACATCTTTTCGAAGATGAGGGGCCCAAAACTGTTCACAATACTCAAGGTGAGGCCTCACCAGTGGCTTATAAAGCCTCAGCATCACATCCTTGCTCTTGTATTCTAGACCTCTTGAAATGAATGCTGACATGGCATTTGCCTTCCTCACCACCAACTCAACCTGCAAGTTAACCTTTACGGTTTTCTGAACAAGGACTCCCAAGTCCCTTGGCATCTCAGATTTTTGGATTTTCTCCCTATTTAGAAAATAGTCTGCACCATTTATTTCTACTACTAAAGTACACAACCGTGCATTTTCCAACATTGTATTTCATTTGCCACTTTGTTGCCCATACTCCTAATCTGTCTAAGTCCTTCTGCATCCTACCCATTTCCTCAACACTTCTGCCCCTCCACAAATCTTCGTATTATCCACAAAACTGGCAACAAAGCCATCTATTCCATCATCTAAATCATTTATATACAGCATAAAAAGAAGTGATCCCAACACCGACCCCTGCAAAAAACCACTATTCACTGGCAGCCAACCAGAAAAGGATCCTTTTATTCCCACTCACCGCCTCCTACCAATCAACCAATGACTCCTGTACTACCATGGGCTCTTAACTTGATAAGCAGCCTCATGTGAGGCACCTTGTCAAATGCCTTCTGAAGTCCAAATATATAACATCCACTACATCCCCTTTATCTGTCCTACTTGTAATCTCCTCAAAGAATTCCAACAGGTTCGTCAGGCAGGATTTTCCCTGAAGGAAACCATGCTGACTTTGTACTATCTTGTCCTGTATCACCAAGTACTCAACCACCTCATCCTTAACAATTGACTCTAACAATCTTCCCAACCACTGAGGTCTGGCTAACTGGTCTATAATTTCCTTTCTGCTGCCTTCCTCCTTTCTTAAAGAGTGGAGTGACATTTGCAATTTTCCAGCCCTCCAGCACCATGCCAGAGTCCAATGATTTTTGAAATATCATTTCTAAATGCCACCATTATCTCTAATGCTACCCCTTTCAGAACCCTAGGGTGCATCTGATCCGGATGACTTATGTACCTTTAGGTTTTTCAGCTTTTTGAGCACTCTCTTGTAATAGTAACTGCACCCACTTCTCTTCCTTCACACACTCCTGAGTGTGTTGCTCAGATTTCCAGCATCTGCAGATTTTCTCTTGTTTGTGAAGCTTTGATTTCAGTCTGTTTAACTCTTGTTTCTATCTGCCAACTCAGTCACATCTACAGACACTAGAAGTAGGTCACATATCTAATCACTAGCCTCTCAGACAGAACTAGAAACATAGTGTAGGACTTCTGGGTGAAATTAGAAGATTAAAAGAATAATTACTCTTTTTGCTTTATCAGCAGCTGGTTGAGAATTTGTTGTTCTGAATTTTATAATTAAATAATTCAAATGGATTTTACAATCATGTTAAATATTCTGTTTTGTGTGGAAAAATAAAAACTGCAAAAACAGACCAAATCATGTAATACTAACAAATCTTCCCTGGAGTTGCTCATGCAAAGACATGGAACATATTAAAAAGAAGACTGTTTCTACAGAATACATTATGGATTATTAGTTTGGTGCCCATATGGAATGATTCACTGTTTTTCTTAGCTTTAGTTACCTATTTTTCCTCTTTAAATATTGAGAAAAAGGAAGGAAAAAATGACTTATCTGATCAGTTCAAGTTGATGCTAAGCTTTTAGTGGACAATTTTCATCAATTATTGATTCTAACAATTTTCCCATTGAGATGAGAACAATAGGGTCCAGTCACATACAGGAAAACTGGAAGTAAGTGACTGTTATAACATTTTATAGTAGAAATTACTATTGTATTTCCAAATTTACCAGTTTTCTGATTTGAATAGGCATGGTGAAAATCCACATGCATCAGATTCCAGTACAGTATTTTGCATTATGAGAGAGATAGTAATTCCTATAGCAAAAGGAATCTGCTCGTAAAATTATAAAGTGTGACACAAGACAACTACAACATAAAAGCTTGGAGACAATTATGGTGACCATTGATTGCTGTATCAGGATATCTGGTTCTGTAACAGCCTCAATGCAGGAAATCTGTCAGTACTTTCTATATGTAATGTCAATTTCGCAGCTGCTTGGTAGACTACAACATATGAATAAAACAAAAAAGAACTCTTGCCAGTGCCTGGGGCGCCACACCTGACAGAGTTACACCCAGCAGTCAGACTTGTAATGTTCTCCTCATGAAAAAACAAGCAAAAAAAATGGGAGAGTTCTCCCTCAGACTACTAAAGTACAGCATGACATAGTCATATTTAAAGAATCATATTTTTCAGCCAATGATCCTTGACAGGATCCATCACAATCCCCTTTTATACTCTGTGGCACTGACAGCAGGAATCCATTAAGATGGCAACTTGGTGAAAAATGGTGGAGAAGGAAAAGTAGGTCAGATACTAGAAAGGAAGCTTGCTGTTGAAATCCACGTCCTTCAACGAATGAAGCAAAATTTATTTATGTGGATTACAACTTTGTAATGAGCACAGAATGTATCTGAAATGGAGACTTCTATATTCCTCATGTTCAATGCTTCTTCCAAGAGATACGTGGTAACACTATTTGGGTTCCAATTTGCCTCAAGACCTGAAGCACAGAAGCTATTAGCCAGATGATTTAAATACCAACATGAAGTAAAAGAAGCAAAAGCAGAAGAAGATCACTATAGGGTTTTGTTACTAAGGCCAGTGTTTGTGTGATACTGTCTTTGAGTTCACTGTGAGAGAGTCATAGAAGATCAAGAAAGTGGATGTTCATAATATGCTATAAGCGAACATCAAAAGAGAGGGGGGAAGGGAGGGGGAGAGGGGGGAGGGGGAGAGAGGGGGAGGGGGAGAGAGGGGGGGAGGGGGAAGAGTTTGAATCTTCATGGTCAAATATTTTCCTCACTTAACACCAAAAACACTCAAATCATAAGTGCTAAGAACAGGCAATGAATGCCAGCCATGCTTGGTGATACCCCAAATCAGGATGGCATTATGAAAAGGCTCATTCAGTTTTTGATTATTCTAATGACACATTAGTAATGTTTAAATCTATTGATATTTTCTTGTAACACAAGTGAAAATCTCATGTCATTTTTTATTCAAATACTAAAAGCAATGTTTACAAAATGAACTTGTCATCTCACTCTTAAAGTACTTCAAGATTAATATACTGGATAGGATGCAGAAGAGATTTATGATGATGATGCCTGGACTGGAGAGCCTGAAATAAAGGGGAGCTTGGTCATGCTAGATGTTTATTCCTTGGAGTATAGGAGAATGAAATGTGACCTCACAGAGGTTCATAAAACCATGAGTGGTATGCAGCAGGAGAAAGGTCATGGTCTTTTCCCCAGGGTTGGACAGTTCAAAACTAGAAGGCATTGATACAAAATAAGAGAGGAGAGATTTAAAGAAAACCCAAGAGGTACCTTCTTTACACAGAGGGTACTGAGTACCTGGAAAAAGCTGTCAAAGGAAGAACAATTGCTATATTTAAGAGGCATTTGCTTGAAGGGTTAAGAGCCAAAATACAGGCAACTGGGATTGGTGGGGAAGATGCTGTGGTCAGCATGGTGTAGTTGGGCTGAAGAGCCTGTTTCCAGCTATATTCTTCTATGATTCTAAAGGGATTCCTGCGCTTCAGAGAAGCCATACTTCAGCTGAAACCATAAATCAAGGGAATGTATGAACTCGGGTGAGCAGAAGAAATTGTATGGCACAATATCCTAGAGAAACTGTGGGATTATTTCTCATGCCGGATGAAGGGTCTCAACTGATGCTGCCTGACCTGCTGAGTTCCTCCACCAAATTGTTTCAAAAAGATTATTTAACAATGCAATTTATAATGCAATTTGCCTTGTACTAATTCATCAAGCATTTCCTTCCTTACAGTGGTCAATATATTACCAATGTACATCTTTTTCAATGAGGAAAGACAATATATTAATGAATTCTTTATAGTATTTTTATAATCACCTCCCTTGGATATATTAACTCCTAGCTGAGGTAAGTGCCAAGAGCAATGATTATTCATTAATAGGCCACAAAGACCTAAAGGAGAATTAAATAAACCTTCCCAATCTATTATCAACCCCAACAGCACAGAGTAAAAAACCAAACCTGAGGTTTTATTAATTGATTTGTATGAATATTTGAAAAATATTTATCTGATCTTCATGATTCTTTTACAAACTTACTTTCCTTATGTTTGAGACTCAAATATGAAGTATGAACTAAGTCCTTGTTCACTCAGTGACAAATTAAGTATTGCCTCATATGCGCTTTATTTTGAATTATGCAAAATTACATTACAACTGGCAAGACTGTCCAATTAGTTTCTGCCAACTGGCTGGCCAACTGGTCAGTATTCATGCTCCACTGATTCTTTTCTTATCTCACTTTCCTTCCACTTCAGTAAAGGGGATGAGAGATAAAATAAATCAACCATGATGGACTGGTAGATCAGACTCAATGGGTCGAGAGGCCTAATTCTGCACCTATGTCTTATGGTTTTAATTCTTTGGTTCCCTCATGTATTGTATTAATAAATTTTGCTTTAATATCAAGTGATAACAATTTTACATTGCAGCTACTAAATAAAAAGAACTATGAATTCCTTACTTGATTTATTTAGCAAATATCTTAATTTCAGCCCCTTCACCAGCATTTTTTGGATGTGCCATAAATTGAAATATTTATCATCACTTATTACATCAAATTATTTCCTAATTTAAAGGACTCAGAGTCGGACATGGTTCAATTGTCCATTTTCTAGATAAGGGCCTTCAACCTGGTCAGCTTTGAAAAATTGCAGGCAGAATTAAACAACTTTGAAACACTTTTCATGAAAATAAAGATTAGGTTTAAAATACTGAGCTACTACCTTATATAAGCATATAACAATTAAAACTAAGATAAATCATCTGCTGTCTCTGGGTTGAGATTAGAGTAAAATATTGTCCACTTTATCCATGTTTCACAGGGGATCCCCTTTGTAAAAAGAACTCTCTTCCCAAAAGGTAGGCAATTGTTACTGAACAATCTGGTTGATCCTGTGTGGGTTGGCATGTGGGCTCTCCTCAAATGGCAAGGCTCATCTCAGCTTAAAGTTGAGGCACAGCCCACTTACAGAAATACCGGTGAAGGTGTGTGGGGGCTACAAAACTCCTCCTCCAAAGGGGGTGATGACAGCTGGAGGCTTTGCTATCTCATCAAAGGCTTTAAAGTCAGTAACAGGCAGCTATGGCAACATTAAAATTTTCCACCCCCAGATATAAAGCAATACAAATCACTTCTTGAAAAAAGATGATTACCAAAATCTGCTTTTTTTAAATATTTCAAAATTGACAAGTGAAAGCCTTTAGAAAAAAAAGACACTTCTTAAACTGACAGTAATTTTTTTAGTGTTTCACTTAGTGGATCTTACCATAAGATTTTTATCCTTTTACTGTGATATAGTAATCTGTTTTTTCAGTTCTATTTCCAAAAATATTGAACCACAAAGCACAAGCATATTTATGTGAAGCAGATCCACAGTGCCCGTAACCACAGTGAATCTTCAGCACAATAAAATAGGTCACTTGATACAACATAACTATTCTGGTGATAATACTCCATGCATCTTTTTCTCAATCAAATCATTCTTCCTAATTTAGACAATAGACAGTAGGTGCGGGAGTAGGCCATTCGGCCCTTCTAGCCAGCACCGCCATTCACTGTGATCATGGCTGATCATACACAATCAGTACCCCGTTCCTGCCCTCTCCCTATATCCCTTGACCCCGCTATCTATAAGAACTCTATCTAACTCTCTCTTGAATGCATCCAGAGACTTGGCCTCCACTGCCTTCTGGTACAGAGCATTCCACATATCCACCACTCTCTGGGTGAAAAAGTTTTTCTGCATCTCTGTTCTAAATGGCCTACCCCTTATTCTTAAACTGTGGCCTCTAGTTCTGGACTCACCTATCAGTGGGAACATGCTTCCTGCCTCCAGCATATCCAATCCCTTAATAATCTTATATGTTTCAATCAGATCCCCTCTCATCCTTCTAAATTCCAGTGTATACAAGCCCAGTCGCTCCAATCTTTCAACATATGATAGTCCCGCCATTCTGGGAATTAACCTTGTGAACCTACGCTGCACTCCCTCAATAGCAAGAATGTCCTTCCTCAAATTTGGAGACCAAAACTGCACACAATACTCCAGGTGGGGTCTCACCAGGGCCCTGTACAGCTGCAGAAGGACCACTTTACTCCTATACTCAATTCCTCTTGTTATAAAGGCCAGCATGCCATTAGTTTTCTTCACTGCCTGCTGTACCTGCATGCTTGCTTTCATTGACTTATGTACAAGAACACCTAAATCTCGTTGTACTTCCCCTTTTCCTAACTTGACTTCATTTAGATAGTAACTTGCCTTCCTGTTCTTGCCACCAAAGTGGATAACCTCACATTTATCCACATTAAACTGCATCTGCCATACATTTGCCCACTCACCCAACCTGTCCAAGTCACCCTGCATTCTCATAACATCCTCCTGACATTTCACACTGCCACCAAGCTTTGTGTCATCGGCAAATTTGCTGATGTTACTTTTAATCCCTTCATCTAAATCATTAATGTATATTGTAAACAGCTGCGGTCCCAGCACCGAACCTTGCAGTACCCCACTGTTCACAGCCTGCCATTCCGAAAGGGACCCGTTAATCGCGACTCTTTCTTTCTTGTCAGCCAGCCAATTTTCAATCCATGTCAGTACTTTGCCCCCAATACCATGTGTCCTAATTTTGCCCACTAATCTCCTATGTGGGACTTTATCAAAAGCTTTCTGGAAGTCCAGGTACACTACATCCACTGGCTCTCCCTTGTCCATTTAATTTATCATTAATTCATTAATTTCCATTCTCCTTTAGTACGCATTAGACATTGCTTTAATTTGCATTGGAGGTCTTCAATAATTATTGCACAACTGCCAAATAAATTCCTCTCAAACTTTATTTTTGATCCATTTGTGGCTTTCTTATAATTACACTTATTTCTGGATTCGCCCACAAAAGATAAAAGCTTGTCTTGTCCACTCTGCTGAACTTCTTTATCACTTCTAGAGATGTGATACCCAAGCTGCTCATTCTTTTCCAGTAGCTGTAACTTCAAATCTGATTGTCCTTTCCAAACCCTTTTGATGGGGTAGCACTGAAATTAGCTGATGAGTCATTCAAAGACTTGCACTAACCATTGTCACATCCAAATTCATTCCTGCCCTCTATAATTGTAGAATTTAAGTTCAGGCAAATAAATAAATACAGTGGATTTTTATACAATCTATAAATTACAGGCTGTGTGGAAAAAGGCACCTAGTTCATGAAAATCCTTCAGAAAATGAATATTGCTATTCTTACCTGGACAGGCTTGGATCGTACTCCAGGCACAGGAATATGGTTGATCCTTACTTGGTCTCTTATCTGAAATGGCCCAGCTAGCCATAACAGCTAGATTGTAGCAAATGCAGATAAAGTTAGAATTGTCCGAAGAACTGCATTTGGGCATAGGAAGTGTCTCCTGGACTAGCCCTACAAAGTATTGCAAGCAACATCAGGGGCTGCTGTCTAAATTGTGAAAATTGCCCAACAGATCAGCTACAGTCTGGCCCACTTACTCACAAAACTGCATCTCAGAATAATTCAGACCACTTCATTGCAATTATTCAGTACATCCCACCAGCAGAATACACCCACAAGAGGAGGCTGCACAGTAGTAAACAGCAATAAGCAACAGCCCTGGGAGTCCACAGTGGTGAGTCAGAGCCTATGAAGTCTCATGGCACCAGGTCTCATAGCAACATTTTCTTGACTTCCTCCAACTGTCCTCCCTCAGTTAATCAGTGCAGTTCCATGACAAAGAACAGCTTAGTACCTTGAACACTGAGTCGTCTGGCCACTTTTGAAGGATATAGCTGCTGCCCATGGCATGCAGTGAGAAAACCAACTTAACCTCATTCTCATCAGTCTATTTGTTCTGCATGCATCTGTCAATGGCAGCTTTAATGTGAATGGCCATTGCACAATTCTTATTGAGACAGTATCTCAAAGACAGTGTTTTGAGACTAAACACAAAGATCACTGTCCATCATGCTCAATTCAATGGACCTATAATACCTTCGAAGTTTGCTAGTCTGTACAAAGTGACTAACCTTCTGGCATCGCAATGCCTTCCCACCATTTACAAAGCACAAGACAGGGGAGTAATCAAATGCCTAACGACTGCAACTCCAACAACTCTCAAAAAGATCATCATCATAATTGGACAAAGCAGGTTTTGTAACTACCAACATATTTTCCACCCCAAAACTAACAGCAAAGGAGGTCTTTCATTTCTCACCCTCAGCATGCCACCTTGGCTGAATAGAGGAGCACTTTTCGTAATAGACTAAGACAATTGCGCTGCTCCAAAGAGCACTATATGAGGTCATTTACCTATAACTGGGGAAGTGATGACCCACTCCTGTTTGAGGTAACTTATTTTTTATTCTTTCTACTTCTAATACTTATATCTCTGCACTTGCAATGCTAGTGACACTGTAATTTCCTTTGGGAATCAATAAAGTATCAATCTATCTCTTAGTAGAGCAATCCCATTGGTCCCATTCCCTTTCTCCTTATTGCAGCTGATTCTCTTTCAGATATGCCTATTAAATCCTCTTTGAGTATTTTTTAATCATTCCACATTAATGAGTAATTTAAAGTGGTCAGTTAACTAGCACACCTTTGTGAGGTGGTCAGAGAGAGTGCAAAATCTCAACACAGACCCAGGTCCCCGAAGCTATATGACAGCAGCGTAGACTCCTGTGCCAGCATACTACTCAGCTGGCTGAACATCTACAATCAAAATATCAAATGATTGCTGCAGGCCCTAAGCTTTACTATGATCCACTGGGTGTTGGGAAATATTGCTCCATCTAAAACCTGTGGATTTTATTAAGATGCTAACAATCAGTATACACACTGCAATTTCTTATATAGGAGACCCCAATAACTTATTCCAAATGCACAAACTCAACCAAAAAAAAAAGTTTAAAATGAGCTCGGGGCCTTTCAGGACTTTTTGTTGTGCTGCAATCATCACAAGCAGTCGCTTGTTTAACTAAGGCTGCACGAGTTGAAAAAGAGCTTAAGGCCATTCAGGGCTTTTTGGCTGCAACCAAAATGTTCAATTAGGCACTCGGCAAAAGCTAATAAAAGAAAGTGAGGTACAAGCAGTGCAACTGTTGTATGAGTGGACAGCGTTAGAGTCATCAGGTTTTGGCTCAGCAGGCTCAGGCAAGAGCAAACAGAGGCTGTAAATAAGTTTTGACTAAGTTTTTTTTTCCTTTCTTCATCTATCAGCTATTGCGGTGAGAATAGGTCAGGGTTGTGTGAGATGTGGGAACTCAAGAGAACTCCAGTCTCCCTGATAACTACATCTCCATGAAGTGCATTAAGCTGCAGCTTCCTAGTGACCCTTTTAATAACTTTCAGCTTATAGGGGAGAATAAGGAGGACCTACAGAGAGGTAGTCACCCCCAAGTTGGAAGCAAGTACCTAGTTGACTGTCAGGAGAGGGAAAGGAAATGGGCAGCCAGTGCAGAGTATTCCTGTGGCCGTTTCCCTCAATAATACTGCTTTGAATACTGCTGGGGGGGAGGGAAATGACCTACCGGGGAAAAGCTGCAGTGATCGTGTCTTTAGCAATAATTCTGGCTCTGTAGCTCAGAAGGCAAGGGGAAAGAAGAGGAGTGCAGTAGTGACAGGAGATTCTGTGGATGTGAAAGAGACACCTGGATGGCATGTTGTCTCCCAAGTGCCATGATCAGGAATGTCTCAGATTGGATCCATAGCATACTAAAGGAGGAGAGTGAGAAGCTGGAAGTCATGGTACATATTAGTACCAACAGGTAGGAAAAGGGAGGAGTTCCTGAAGAGAGAATAGCGGGAGTGAGGTTGAAAGCTGAAAAGCAGGACATCCAGGGTAGTAATCTCTAGATTGCTGCCTGTGCCATGTGCCAGTGAGGGTAAGAATAGGATGAGTTGGCAAATGAACGTGTGGCTGAGGAATTGGTGCAGGGGCAGTGTTTCAGATTTCTGAATCATTGGCATCTCTTCTGGGGAAGGTACGACACATACAGAAAGAACAGTTTACATCTGAACCCGAGGGGGACAAATATCATTATAGGTAGGTTTGCTGCTGGGAATGAATGGAAACCATATTAAGACCATAAGATATAGGAGCAGAATTAGGCCATTTGGCCAAACGAGTCTGCTCCGTCATTTCATCGTGGCTGATCTATTTTCTTTTCAGCCCCAATCTCCTGCCTTCTACCCATATCCGTACATGCCCTGACCAATCAAGAATCTATCAACCTCTGCTTTAAATAGATGTACAGATTTGGCCTCCCCAGCTGCCTGTGGCAATGAATTCCACAGATTCACCATGCCCTAGTGAAAGAAATTCCTCTTCAGGGCCATTCTAAAAGGACACCCCTCTATTCTGTGTCTTCTGGTCCTGAACTCTCCCACCATAGGAAATATCCTCTCCACGTCCATTCTATCAAGGCTTTTCAACATTTGATAGGTTTCAATGAGGTCACCCCTCATTCTTCTGAAGTCCAGTGAATACAAGTCCAGTCCATTAAACACTCTTCATATGACCAGCCATTCAAGCCTGGAATTATATTCCGGAACTTCCTTTGAGCCCTCTCTAGTGTCAGCACATCCTTTCTAAGACAGGGGGCCCAAAACTGCTCACAGTTACTTCAAGTGATGGTTCACCAGTGCTTTAGAAAGTCTCAATATTTTATCCTTGTTTTTATATTTTCGTCCTCTTGAAATCAATACTAACAACAGATCTGCTTTCCTTACCACAGACTCAATCTGCAAATTAACCCCTAAGGAATCCTGCACAAGGACTCCCAAGTCCGTTTGCACCAAAGATTTTTGAATTTTCTCTTCATTAAGAAAATGGTCCCCCTTTCTATTTCTTCTATCATAGTGAATGACCATAAACTTCCAAAACTGCATTCCATTTGCCACTTCTATGTCCATTCTCCTAATCTGTTGAAGTCCTTGTGTAGCCTCTCCACTTAATCAAAAACTACCTGCCCCTCCACCTAACTTATCATCTGCGAACTTTGCAATGAAACCATCAATTCTGTATCCAAGTCATTGACATATTATATGAAAAGAAGTGGTCCCAACACAGACCACTGTGGAACTCACCAGCAACCAATCAGAGAAGGATCCCTTCATTCCCACTTTTTGCCTCCTGCCAATCAGTCAACTGCTTTATCCATGCTAGATCTTTCTTGGCCAAATGAAATAGGAATTGATATGAAAGGAGAGGGGAGTAACAAATTAAAAGTATTATATAGGAATGCACGAAGTATAAGGAATAAAGTAGATGAGCTTGAGACTCAGTTGGAAATTGGCAAGTACGATGTTGTGGGAATAACAGAGACATGGCTTCAAGCAGACAGGGCCTGGGAAATGAATATTAAAGGATATACATCTTATTTAAAGGACAGACTGACTGGAAGAGGGGGTGGGGTGGCTCTGTTGGTGAGGAATGATATTCAGTCCCTTGCGAAGGGGACCAGAGAATCAGGGGATGTAGAGTCAGTAGGGATAGAACTGAGAAATTCTAAGGGTAGAAAGACCCTAATGGGAGTTATCTACAGGCCCCCAAACAGCAGTCTGGATGTAGGGTATAAGTTGAATGAAGAGTTAAAATTGGCATGTCGCAAAGGTAATGATACAGTTGTCATGGGGGATTTCAACATGCAAGTAGGCTGGGAGAATCAGAATGGTACTGGACCCCAAGAAAGAGAGTTTGTGGAGTGCCTCCGAGATGGATTCTTAGAACAGCTGGTACTGAAGCCTACCAGGGAGAAGGCAATTCTAGATTTAGTGTTGTGCAATGAACCAGATTTGATCAGGGACCTCGAGGTAAAGGAACCATTAGGAGGTAGTGACCATAATATGATATGTTTTAACCTACAATTTGAGAAGGAGAAGGGAAAATCGGATGTGTCAGTATTACAGTTGAACAAAGGGAACTATGGAGCTGTGAGGGAGGAGCTGGCCAAAGTTCAATGGAACAATACCTTAGCAGGGAAGACAGTAGAACAACAATGGCAGGTATTGCTGGGAATAATGCAGAAGGTGCAGGATCAGTTCATCCCAAAGAGGAAGAAAGATCCTAAGGGGAGTAAGGGGCGGCCTTGGCTGACAAGGGAAGTAAAGGGCAGTATAAAAATAAAAGAGAAGAAGTATAATATAGCAAAGATGAGCGGGAAACCGAAGGACTGGGAAGCTTTTAAAGAGCAACAGAAGATAACAAAAAAGGTAATATGCCAAGAAAAAATGAGGTACGAAGGTAAACTAGCCAAGAATATAAAGGAGGATAGTAAAAGCTTCTTTAGGTATGTGAATAGCAAAAAAATAGTTAAGACCAAAATTGGGCCATTGAAGACAGAAATGGGTGAATTTATTATGGGGAACAAGGAAATGGCAGACGAGTTGAACTTTTGGATCTGTCTTCACTAGGGAAGACACAAACAATCTCCCAGATGTAATAGTGGCCAAAGGAACTAGGGTAAAGGATGAACTGAAGGAAATTTATATTAAGCAAGAAATGGTGTTGGATAGACCGTTGAGTCTGAAGGCTGATAAGTCCCTGGGACCTGATGGTCTGAATCCCAGGGTACTTAAAGAGGTGGCTCTAGAAATCATGGACGCATTGGTAATCATTTTCCAATGTTCTATAGATTCAGGAACAGTTCCTGCTGATTGGAGGGTGGCTAATGTTGTCCCACTTTTCAAGAAAGGAGGGAGAGAGAAAACAGGGAATTATAGACCGGTTAGCCTGATGTCAGTGGTGGGAAAGATGCTGGAGTCAATTATAAAAGAGGAAATTATGATACATTTGGATAGCAGTAGAAGGATCAGTCCAAGTCAGTATGGATTTATGAATTGTAAATCATGCTTGACTAATCTTCTGGAGTTATTTGAGGTATAACTATGAAAATGGACAAGGGAGATCCAGTGGATGTAGTGTACCTGGACTTCCAGAAAGCTTTTGATAAAGTCCCACATAGGAGATTAGTGGGCAAAATTAGGGCACATGGTATTGGGGGGCAAAGTACTGACATGGATTGAAAATTGGCTGGCTGACAGGAAACAAAGAGTAGCAATTATCGGGTCCCTTTCAGAATGGCAGGCTGTGACCAGTGGGGTACCGCAAAGTTTGGTGCTGGGACCGCAGCTGCTTACAATATACATTAATGATTTAGATGAAGGGATTAAAAGTAACATTAGCAAATTTGCTGATGACACAAAGCTGGGTGGTAGTGTGAAATGTCAGGAGGATGTTATGAGAATGCAGGGTGACTTGGACAGGTTGGGTGAGTGGACAAATGTATGGCAGATGCAATTTAATGTGGATAAATCCCACTTTGGTGGCAAGAACAGGAAGGCAGATTACTATCTAAATGGAGTCAAGTTAGGAAAAGGGGAAGTACAATAAGATCTAGGTGTTCTTGTACATAAGTCAATGAAAGCAAGCATGCAGGTACAGCAGGCAGTAAAGAAAGCTAATTGCATGCTGGCCTTTATAACAAGAGGAATTGAGTATAGGAGTAAAGAGGTCCTTCTGCAGCTGTGCAGGGCCCTGGTGAGACCCCACCTGGACTATTGTGTGCAGTTTTGGTCTCCAAATTTGAGGAAGAACATTCATGCTATTGAGGGAGTGCAGCGTAGGTTCACAAGGTTAATTCCCGGAATGGTGGGACTGTCATATGTTGAAAGATTGGAGTGACTGGGCTTGTATACACTGGAATTTAGAAGGATGAGAGGGGATCTGATTGAAACATATAAGATTATTAAGGGATTGGACATGCTGGAGGCAGGAAGCATGTTCCCGCTGATGGGTGAGTCCAGAACTAGAGGCCACAGTTTAAGAATAAGTGGTAGGCCATTTAGAACAGAGATGCGGAAAAACTTTTTCACCCAGAGAGTGGTGGATATGTGGAATGCTCTGCCCCAGAAGGCAGTGGAAGCCAAGTCTCTGGATGCATTCAAGAGAGAGTTAGATAGAGCTCTTATAGATAGCGGGGTCAAGGGATATGGGGAGAGGGCAGGAACGGGGTACTGATTGTGTATGATCAGCC
Source organism: Hemitrygon akajei (assembly GCF_048418815.1). NCBI lineage: Eukaryota > Metazoa > Chordata > Chondrichthyes > Myliobatiformes > Dasyatidae > Hemitrygon > Hemitrygon akajei. The sequence goes on from NC_133124.1 coordinate 199,855,346, forward strand.
ATGATCACAGTGAATGGTGGTGCTGGCTAGAAGGGCCGAATGGCCTACTCCTGCACCTACTGTCTGTTGTCTATTGTAATAGTATGGTCTCTCATCTTGTTAAACAGACTCATGTGTGACACCTAGTCAAAGGCATTCTGAAAAACACAACATCAACCAATTCTCCTTTGTTTATCCCACTTGTTATTTCTTCAAAAAGTTCCAAAAGATTTGTCAGGCAAGTTTTTCCTTTGAGGAAACCATTCAGACTACTGCCTATTTTATCATGTATCTCCAAGTCTGAAACCATATCCTTAACAATCGACTCCAACATCTTCCCAACTAACTGGCCTATAATTCCCTTTCCTCTGCTTCTCTCTCTTCTTGAAGAGTGGGATGACATTTGCAATTTTCCAGTCTTCCAGAACCATTCCAGAACCCTGGAGTGTACACCATCGGGTCCAGGTGACTCAACTTCCTTCAGACCTTTCAGTTTCCCAATAAACTTCTCCCTAGTAATGGCAACTTCAGGCATTTTTAACCTCTGACTCTCTTGAACTTCCAGCATACTGCTAGTGTCTTCCACAGTGAAAAACATTTATTCAGTTTGTTCGCTATTTCCTTGGCCCCCATTACTACCTCTTCAGCATTATTTTCCAATGATTCAATATCCACTCTTGCCTCTCTTTTACACTTTATGTATCTGAAGAAACTTTTGATACCCTGTTTAAAATTATTGGCTAGCTTTCTTTCATATTCCATCCTTACCTTCTTAATGACTTTTTAGTTGCCTACTGTTGGTTTTTAAAAACTTCCCAATCCTCTAACTTCCCACTATTTTTTTCACTATTATATGCCCTCTCTTTGGCTTTTATGTTGGCTTTGACTTCTCTTCTTAGCCATGGTTGGCATCTTGCACTTAGAATATTTCTTCCTCTTTGGGATACATATACTGTATACTGTGCCTTCCGAATTGTTTTCAGTAATTCCAACCATTGCTGTTCTGCTGTCATCCCTGCCAGTTTTCTTTTCCAATCAATTTTGCCCAACTCCTCTCTCATGCCTCTGTAATTCCTTTTACTCCACTATAATACTGCTACATCCAACTTTAACTTATTCTCAAATTTCAGGGTGTACTCTAACATGAATGTAGGGAAGAGGATGGGGCAGATCAATTTACATGCACTGAGCAGTAAGACTGTGAGGAAGAACAGGAAGATAATAAGGCAAAATTGCAGTCAGTGGTATGAGTTAAAATGTAATGTGGGGCAAAAATCAAAAGGGATGATGAATACAGGACAGAATGTGTATATTTAAATGAACACAGTATAACACAATAAAACAGATCATGTAGTGCAACTAGAGATTGGTGCATACAGTGTTGTGGACATCATTGAGTCTTGGCTGAAAGAAGATCATAAATGGAAGCTTACCATCTAAGGATACACATTGTATCAAAGCAACAGGCAAGCAGGCACAGGGCTAGGGTGGCTCTGTTGACAAAAAATGAAATCAAATCCTTAGAAAGAGGTGACATGATTGGAAGACGTCCTTGTGGATAGAGTTAAGAAAATGCAAGGGTCAGAAGACATTGCTGGGAGTTATAGTGTCTATAAATTAATGCACTCGACCCTGCTCCACGGAGGTTTAATGTTTTATTGTTTTATAACATTGAATTGCAGTGGATTTAATTTGGCTCTTTTGACACTGGTCAACAAAGACTCTTTCGTGTCAAAGTGAAAACAGATTTCTAAATTAATTATAAACTTAAAACACAAAATAATTGATTTCATAAGAATACTGACTATTCAAGTCAGTATTTAGTAGATGCACTTTGGCAGCAATGATAACCTTCAGCCTGTATGGATAGATCTCTATCAGCTTTGCCCATCTAGACACTGCAATACAGTATTTAACCATTCTTCTTTACAAAACTGTCAAGGTCTGTCAGATTGCATGGAAATCATGAGTGAACAGCCCTTTTCAAGTCCTGCCACAAATTCTCAATTGGATTGAGGTCTGGACTCTGACTTAGCGACTCTAGGACATTAACTTTGATGCTTTTAAGCCATTCCTTTGTACCTTTGGCTTTATGCTTGGGCTAATTGTCTTGCTGTAAAACAAATCCTCTCCCAAGTTGTATTTCTCTTGAAGATTGCATAGGTTTTCCTCCAGGATTTCCCAATATTTTGCAGCAGTCATTTTACCCTCTATCTTCACAGATTTGCTGCAGTGAAGCACCCCCACAGCATGATGCATCCACCACCAGGTTTCACAGTAGGGATAATGTGTTTTTGATGATTTGCAGTGTTTGGCTGTTGGCCAAAAAGTTCAATGTTGGTTTCATCAAACCATAGAACCTTTGCTTTTCCAACAGCGGCTTTCCTTTTACCACTCTTCCACAAGTACAACAATTGTATGCACAGTCTCTCCCATCTCAGCCACTGAAGGTTGTAACTCCTCCTGTGTCGTCAAGGTCTCTTGTTGGCCTTCCTCACTAGTTCCCTTCTTACACGGTCACTCAGTTTTTAAGGATGGCCTGCTGTAGGTAGATTTACAACTGTGCCATATTCTTTACATTTCTTGATGATTGACTTAACTGTATTCCAAGGGATATTCAGTGACTTGGAAATTTTGTTGTACCATCTCCTGACTTGTGCTTTTCAATAACCTTTTTTGCTGAGTTGCCTGGAGTGTTCTTTTGTCTTCATGGTGTAGTTTTTGCTAGGATACTGACTCACCAGCAGTTGGCCCTTCCAAATACAGGTGTATTTTTACTACAATCAATTGAAACACCTTATTGCACACAGTGATCTCTAAAATGAATTGGCAACACCAGTGATGATTTGGTGTGTCATATTAAAGGGGGTGAATACTTATGCAATCAATTATTTTGTCTTTAACATTTGTAATTAATTTAGATCACTCTGCAGAGACCTGCTTTCACTTTCACATGAAAGACTCTTTTACTGCTAATCAGTGTGAAAAAAGCCAAATGAAATCCATTGTGATTCAATGTTGTAAAACAATAAAATATGAAAACTTCCCAGAAGGGGGTTTGAATACTTTTTATAGACACTGTATACACAGGACCTTGAACAGCAGCTAGGATGTGGAATATAAATTACAATAGGAGATAAAAAAGGCAAGTAAAAACAGCAATGTAACAATCATCATGGACGATTTTGATATGTAGGTAGACTGGGAAAATCAGGTTGCTGGGGGATCCCAAAAGAGGGAATTTTTATTTGCCATTAAACAATTTTGAATCTTGTAGAATGCCTATGAGATGGCTTTTAGAGCAGCTTGTGGTCGAGCTCACTAACAGAAAGACAATTCTGGGCTGGGTTCTGTGTAATGAATTAGATTTGATTAGGCAGCTTAGGGTAAACGAACCCTTAGGAGGGAGTGATCATACTATGATAGAATTCACCCTGCAGTTTAAGAAGCTAAAGTCAAATGTATCAGTATTACAGTGGAGTAAAGTGAATTACAGAGGCATGATACCAGAGCTAGCCAAAATTGATTGAAAGGGGACATTAGCAGGGATGACAGCAGAGCAGCAATGGCTGATGTTTTAGGGAGCAATTTGGAAGGAGCAGAGTAAATACATCCCAAAGATGAGGAAGTATTCTAAAAGGGAGAATGATGCAACAGTGTCTGACAAAGGAAGACAAAGACAATATAAAAGCAAAAGCGAGGGCATATAATACAGCAAAATTAAGTGGGAATTTAGAGGACTGGGAAGCTTTTAAAAACCAAAACAGAGGTCAGTTTTTAAAAGCCACAAGGAAAGAAAAGATGAAATAAGGTAAGCTATCCTATAACATAAAAGAAGATCCCAAAATATTTTTCAGATATATAAAGAGTAAAAGAGTGGTGAGAGAGGGATATCAGATCACTGGAAAATTGACACTGGAAAGGTAGTAATAGGGGACAAAGAAACTGCAGATTAACTTAATACGTACTGTATTTTGCATCAGTCTTCACAATGGAAGACACTAACAGTATGCCAATAAATAGCATGCGTCAGAGGGCAGAATTGAGTGTAGTTGCTATTACTAAGGAGAAGGAGCTTGGGAAGTTGAAAGGTCTAAAGGTAGATAAATCACCTGGACCAGATGGATCTACATCTACATCCCAGGGTTCTGAAAGAGGTGGCTGAAGAGACTGTGGAGGCATTAGTAATGATCTTTCAGGAATCACGAGATTCTGCAATGGTTATGGTGGACTGGAGAATTGCAAATATCACTCCACTCTTTAAGAAGGGAAGGAGGCAGAAGAAAGTAAATAATAGGCCAGTTAGCCTGACTTTGGTGATTGGGAAGATGTGTAGTCCATTATTAAGGATGAGGTTTCAGGATATTTGGAGACATATAATAAAATAGGCCTAAGACCAAGGGAAATCTTGTCTGACAAATCTATTGGAATTCTTTGAGGAAATAACAAGTAGGATAGTCAAAGAGTCAGTGGATGTTGTTTATTTGGATTTTCAGAAGGCTTTTGACAAGGTGCCGCACATGAGACCGCTTAGAGACCATGGTATTACAGGAAAGATAGTAGCATGGATAGAAGATTGTGTGACTGGCAGGAGGCAAAGAGTAGCAATAAAGGGAGCCTTTTCTGGTTGGCTGCCAGTTAATGTTGTTCCTCAAGGGTTGGTGTTGAGATCACGTTTTCACATTTTATGCCAATGATTTGGATGATGGAATTGATGGCTTCATGGCCAAGTTTGCGGATAATAAGTGGAGGGGCAAATAGTGTTGAGGAAGCAGAGCACCTTCAGAAGGACAAACAGATTTGGAGAATGGACAAAGAAGGGGCAGATGGAATATAGTGTAGTGTACTGCACTTTAGTAGAAGGAACAAAGGTATAGACAATTTTCTAAATAAGGAGAATATTCAAAAATCAGAGATGCAAACAGTCTTAGAAATCCTCATGCTGGATACCCTAAAGGTTAGCTTGCAGGTTGAGTCGGTGGTTAGGAAGGCAAATGCAATGTTAGTATTCATTCTCAGAGGACTAGAATATAAAAGTAAGGATGTAATGCTGAGGCTTTGAAAGGCATTGGTCAGACTGCACTGAATACTGTACACAATCTTAAAAGATGTGCTGTCATGGGCGGGGGGCGCAGGGTCCCGAGGTGGTTCACGAGAAGGATTAATGGTATGAAGGGGTTAACATACAAGCAGCATTTGAAGGCTGGAGTTTAGAAGAATGAGGGGTATTTCTTTGAACGCTAATGAATATTGAAAGGCCTAGATAGAGGGAAATGTAGAAATTATGCTTTTTATAGTAGGGAATTCGCCAAGGGAAGGGCACAGCCTCTGAATAGAGGAATGTCCATTTAGTACAAAGATTAGGAGGAACTTCTTTAGCCAGAGGGTGGTGAATCTGTAGAATTTATTGCCACAGAGGGCTGTGGAGGCCATTATTGGGTAAATTTAAAATGGGGGTTTAGAAGTTCTTGATCAGTCAGGGCATCAAAGCTTACAGGGTTGAGAGGGATAATAAATCAGCCAAGGTGGAATGGTGGTGCAGACTCAATGAGCGAATGGCCTAACTCTGCTCCTGTGTCTTATGAACTAAGGAAGACAAGAGTAGCAAATTCAGGGTAACACTATCAGTCAAGCTTCGTCCCTATGATCCATCATCAGTTAGGTCTAAATTCTGGAATTTCCTACTCAAGAGAATCTACCTGAAACATGAAAAAAGAGTTAAGTGACCAGCAAGTGGCCCACCAACACCTTCTCAAAGGCAATAGGGATGGAACTAAATGCTGGCTTTGCTGGTAATGCCCAAAACCTGAAAAAGTGAATTAAATGTTCTGAAAAAGACAAAGGTTCTAGCTTACGTCCTTTTACAGATCTTGAAAGACATAGCTGTCAAGCTGGGCATGCCAAAGGAAGTTACAGAACAATTCAATGAAGGGAACTCAATTGATCATGTACTCTTCTCACCTAACCAGCTTCATCTGTCTACAAAGGAATTAACAAAAGTGAGCACAGCACACTTTCTACAAAGGTATTACCTCATCTCTTCAATGAGATGTCTTCCATCATGTACTTGCGTACCACTACCATGTTCAGCTAGACAGATAAAGACTGGGCCCAGCTGCCAAAATATGGGCACGCATGAAGAATTTAGGTTAATCATTAACCTCACTATTGTATTCAGCCCATTCAAGTTCCATAACCAATCTTAGTTCACTGCTAATTGTAGATATGAAATGGATGAATCCACAGAGGCAAAGAAACCCTGTCAAAATTCTGATTATGATCAAGACATGAATAATTCCTGGCATGCACAGGAATAATGTACAGATTCCCAAGGAGCTACTTCACCTGGTTGTCAGCATCTTAATCAACAAAATCCACAAGTTTTAAACAGAGCAAAATCTCCCAAAACCTAGTGGATCACAGTAAAGCTCATACCCTGCAACGATTATTAGAGAATGGTATTCAAATCAGCCGATGAAACATTATCAGTACCTCCATATTCAAACATGTTACAAAATCATATAAATATTATTTCACATTACATTAGCTGGAATGTTACTTAGAATTGGTTCACTTTAAAAGTTGATTTAATCTAAGGTATAATACCTCTGCGACCTTACAATAAGTAACAGGATAAACTGCTTTAGATCAAAATGACTTCAGTATTCAAGCCTTGTAGAACTGATTCTCTGTACAAATAAAAACATTGTCTACTCTATCCAAATGGACAAGGGAGATCCAGTGGATGTAGTGTACCTGGACTTCCAGAAAGCTTTTGATAAAGTCCCACATAGGAGATTAGTGGGCAAAATTAGGGCACATGGTATTGGGGGGCAAAGTACTGACATGGATTGAAAATTGGCTGGCTGACAGGAAACAAAGAAAAGTGTTAAGTCAAACAAAAGCAAGTGTGAACAGGCGGCAAAGGAGTTAATGACCAATGTTATTATTTAACAAAATAAGGTATTCCATGTAATTGCATCTTTAATACAACCATTCACAAATAATCTACAGTTTTATTACACCAGCAAGCCTAAATATGAACATATTCAATTATCCTCAGATCTCAATTGAAATCAGCTTTAAATAGAGTAATTTTTATTTTGTTTAATATTGCTAAACCAGTTCTATAGCTATTGTTTTAATGTCTGCAACAAAATAAATATTTTTCAATATTTATTGAAAAATAAAGATTGCCAAAGGGTCTCAGCCGGAAATGTTGACTGTACTTCTTTTTCCCCCATAGATGCTGCCTGGCCTGCAGAGTTCCTCCAGCATTTTGTATGTGTTGCAAATATTTTTCAACATTCAGCAGGTCATCAGATAGATGTGGGATGTTTAACGTAAAATGTTAAGTCTGCTTCCCCTTCCACAAATGCCATCCTTCAAACAAGATGCCATGATTAGGTCAGTTCACCACTTCTAGTGGGTCAGGTAAATGCAAGATTTCCATAGTATTACTCAAAAGAATCTCAGAAAGTTTGCCATTATCCCATTCAACTACAAGAATGTAATCAGCTATTCATCTCACTGATGCTTCCAATTCTGATTCTGCACCACAAGTTACTTTCAATAATTGTATGTAAAGCACTATGAAACATTTGAAAGAAAAGTGACGAAGTGCCTTTGTTTTTCTTTCCAATTCCTGTGCAGAAATCATAATCACCAAGAAACCTATATGGCTCAGGAAAACTGCAAATATTTTCAAAGTAAAACTTAAAATTGGGAAATGTTGTGTTCAAATATTTTGCAAGACTGTGCCAAAAATGTGTAAAAATTGGTTCATTAAAGTTTGGTTTATTTCAGTTCAATATCTAATTACCTTAGCTGTACCTTGTTTCTGAGTTTCAAAGTATCGAATTCAGGTTGAGCTAGAATTTTGTGCACAAAATGTAGATTGGCTCAACAGAGCAAAATGGATTGGATACCAGCAAAACAACTATTCTGCTTTAGGCATTTAACAGAGATTTCACCTACACTATTGAAATAAAATATTTTTAAAAGATAACCTGCCCATATTGATTCCCCAAGCAATACCACTGAAACAAATACCTGCTCTGTGCTTCACATTTGCCTATATCTGTCCTACATTAACAGTGGCTTAATTTCAAAAGTACTTAACTTGAATGTGAATAGCTTTAGCCCATTCTGAACACTACAAAGTAAATGGAAGTTCTTCCATAAACAAAAAAAATCTATGTCTAGGAATCATGCAACAATTCTGGATTTCCACTGATTTATCAGTTTAAAAATAGATTACAGGACAGAATACTCTTTCTTCACTTTATCAGCACATGAGAAAATCATTATTCAAGAGATTATTTTGGATTCAAAGTCCTTCAGCAAATAAGAATAACAAAAATCCTAGAATGAAAATAAATCATCAGTTATTTTTTTAATGTGCAGCAACATGATTTATCATCAGGGAGTTCATTCCCAAGGCTACACAGTACACTTCCCTTAGCATATTTACTCACATTCACTTTGAAGAGATAGATACTCAATCTTCTTATCAATAGCTACAGCTGTGATACTTGGTCACTGCTTAATCCAATCATAGATCTGATTTTATCAAATTGGAAACCAATGTTCTGAGAAAGAAAATGAGAGCCCAGAAATAATTTGAACCAATAAACAGAATATACCCTTGGTTTGCACAGAGCTGAAATATCATTGCAATAAAAATGCTCTTACAGTATACATGCTGTTTGAGAATGATGATTTACAAGCAATAGTTTGTACTTTTAATAACTAACCATAAAAATCTCACCTAATGGTCCACTTGCCTGCTAATTGCATCAACACAGTTACCTGAAAATGAATGTAATTAAGTCACAGGATGAAGGACACATGCACTACAATTAATTCCCTGTGTCAGAGTACAAACCCAGTACAAACTTCAAACAATATAATCAAAAATGGGGAGAGTACATTGCAGCTTTATAAACAACAGTAGAATGATGCAGCAGATCAGACAGCCTATCCTACATTATTCACATGAGAACATAAGTTTTGAGACACAGGAGGTCATCATTCAGTCCATCACATCAAAAGAATTCCATCCAGCCTAATCCCACTATCTAATAATAGGTCTATAGTCCTGCAAGTCGCAACTCTCATATACTGTGATAAGACTTTTTCCTCTACCACACTTCAAGCAGTGAGTTTCACATTTACCTTCTTCTAAGTATTTTTTCCCTCATTTTCCCAACAACCCAATTACCCGAAATCCCTTCATTTAGACTTCTGAACCCTCTGCTAAGTGAAATCTGATTTACTCAGGCAGGAGCAACTCGGCTGTCTCACACAAATCCCATCTTCTCCCATAACCGGTCCCAATGCCACAAGAACCTAAAACCATTTTCAACATTTCAGAATCAGGTTTATTACGGCATGTGACATGGAATTTGTTAATTTAGCAGAGTAGTTCAATGCAATACATAATATAGAAGAGAAAAAAATAACAGACAGACATACTTTATTGTGTTTCATTACAGTCGCACCAACCAAGAATAGTGTAGAAATATAGCAATATAAAACCATAAATAATTAAATAATAGGTAAATTATGCCAAGTGGAAATAAGTCCAGGACCAGCCTATTGGGTCAGGGTGTCTGACACTCCAAGGGAGGAGTTGTAAAGTTTGATGGCTACAGGCAGGGATGACTTCCTATGACACTCAGTGTTGCATCTCGGTGGAATGAGTCTCTGGCTGAATGTACTCCTGTGCCTAACCAGTACATTATGGAGTGGATGGGAGACATTTTCCTAGATGGCATGCAACTTGGACAGTATCCTCTTTTCAGACACTACCGTCAGAGTCCAGTTCCACCCCCACAACATCACTGGCCTTAAGAATGAGTTTGTTGTCTCTGCTGGTGTCTACTACCCTCAGCCTGCTGCCCCAGTACACAACAGCAAACATGATAGCACTGGCCACCACAGACACATAGAACATCCTCAGCATCATCCAGCAGATGTTAAAGGACCTCAGTCTCCTCAGGAAGTAGAGACGGCTCTGACCCTTCTTGTAGATGACAAGTTCATTGTTTGTCGTGGTTACTTGAAATGACTTGGAGACACAGACATAGACAGCCTCAGTGTTCTTTGACCAGTCTAGTTTATTGTCAATTCGTATCCCCATGTATTTGTAATCCTCCACAATGTCCACACTGACCCCTTGGATGGAAACAGGGGTCACCGGTGCCTTAGCCCTCCTCAGGTCCACCACCAGCTCCTTAGTCTTTTTCACATTCTTTTTCACACCATGTGACAAAGTTTCCCACCCAGCCTCATCTCCCTTGCTGATGCATCCAACTGTGGCAGAGTCATCAGAAAAACTTCTGAAGATGGCAAGACTCTGTGCAGTAGTTGAAGTCCAAGGTGTAGATGGTGAAGAGAAAGGGAGAATAAATAAAATAATAATAATAAATATGTAAATCAATGTCAGTATATGTACATTGAATAGATTAAAAACATGAAAAAAACAGAAATATTGTTTATTTAAAAAAGTGAGGTAGTATCCAAGGGTTCAACGTCCATTTAGGAATCAGGTGGCAGAGAGGAAGAAGCTGTCCGTGAATCGCAGAGTGTGTGCTTTCAGGCATCTGTACCTCCTACTTGATAATAACAGTGAGAAAAGGGCATGCCCGAGGTGCTGGAGGTCCTTAATAATGGACGCTGCCTTTATGAGACACCACTCCCTACAGTATCCCACTTCTATGTTCTTTTGCATAAGCCACAGCGATTTGCCCTATATTACTACCTTTGAAAGGCCTTTAGTTAGGACAAATAAGGTCAAGTGTAGTGTCAGATGCACCAAGCCTTTGACTTCTTTAATCAGGAGACACTGCCCTCCTCAAGTTTTGCTTCTCTCAGAAATACATTTTCAACTTAAGTCTAGAGACACAAGAAAATGGAGATTCTAGAAAGTGGATACAAAAGAATCCACAGATCCATGGAGGGAAATGGACAATAAATATATTGGGCCAAAATCCTTCATCTGGACTGAAAGAGTATATGGGAGTTTCAGAATAGTTGTAGGATTCCAAGTTTTACATCTCTGCTTTCTTTCTAGTAAATTTCCTCTACACACTAATTATTATCCTTCCTTCAAGATAGGTGAAAATTATTTAATGTAGCTTCAATTTTGTTCTCAAGCTATCATTGTGGCATGGACTTTCACTTTTCTGAGGCTTCCTGTTACCAAGTTTATGAAAATCCTTGACACCAGGAACTGCTAGGGATCAGATTAAACATTCCATTTTTAATGTTTTTCAGAGTGCTAAATAAAAATATCAATTTGATTGAAGTAGAAGCAAAAACAGTATAAATAACCTGTTTGAATTTTCCTTAAACTTTAGAATTAGTTGTGTATTGAAGCATTTATCTAATTGTCTCTGACATATTCGGAAAATACTGCAGTTAGAGCAGCCAGTTAAATGGGGGCTTCTGCATTAAATTCAGCTGATATGAAAGGCCTGAAGTTGCTGTCAGTTTCATTGTACTTAAACAATATTTTTACCATTATTACCAATGTAAATAGAAAGATGTAACTGCATTAGAAAGGATACAGATCACACTAATAAGGATATTGCTCAGAATGGAAAACTGACACTTTTGGTAAAGATTGGATAAGCTAGGATTGTTTTCCTACAACAGAGAAAATACAGGAGAGAATTAATTGAGGAAAAAAAATTATGAGATGTCTAGATATAGTAAATTGGAAGCACCTAACCACCTTGGCTAAGGGGTCAAATACCAGATCCAAAGGCTAAAGGTAAACGATGGAATGATGAAAGGTGATATCTGGAAATAGTAGAGCAACTTTCATTCATACCTGGTCTAGGAATTGCATTTTTAATGGCATAAAAAAGTGTTGTTTGTAAAAGTCCCACAAACAATACAAGTTCTATTGTGAAATTTCCTGAACAGAACAACTGACATTCCCTATGTCAGTTTCAGCTCAATGGAGGCCTTTAGTTATGAAGCAAGGAACCCAGGATTGCCTAGGCTTGTTATCCCTGTAGTCAAGGAGGCTAATGGGTGACCAAACAAAAACATGAAAAATTAAGAGAGACACAGGAGGTAAATAGATTTTACACAGGGAGTGGTTAATATCTGGAAATGAGAGGAAGTGAGGTGCTAGGATTTAAACAGGACACATGAACATGCAAATCCTAATGTGGGCAAATGAGATTAATGTTAATGGCTAAAAAGATTGGCATTGACATGGTGGATGAAGGGTCCATTTCAATGTTGTACTTCTCTGACTATGATTCATACTGTTACTTTGATTTATTACATGTCTATATCTACTGGCATTCAGTCCAGCAATTGTAAACCTATATTCACAACATAAGTGTGTCTATTCTAACTAAAGATGATCAACACTACCAACTCCACTTTGGTTCTTTTGCCAGTAATCTATACGTAGAATTTATAGAAACCATCAGCATACCAGCGTGGGATAAAACCATAGCAACTGAGGAAAACACAAGCCATCACAAGGCCATTGACAGAGTCCCTCATGGGAGGCTAATCAAGAAGAGTAAGATGCATGGGATCCATGGTGAATTGGCTGCTTCAATTCAGAACTGGCTTGCACACAGAAGACAGAGGGTTGTGGTTGAAGGGATTAATTCAGACTATGGGTCTGTAATTACTAGAGTTCTGCAGGGATCTGTGCCGGGACCTCTGCTGTTAGTAATGCATATAAATGACATGGATGAAAATGTAGATGAGTGGGTTAGTAAATTTATGGATGATAGCAAGATTGGTGGAGTTGTGAATAGTGTAGAAGAGTGGCAAGAACACAGCATGATATACATCAGTTGTAGATATGGTCAGAGAAATGGCAGATGGAGTTTAACCCAGATAAATGTGAGATGTTACACTTTGGTAGGGCAAATACAAGGAGAAAGTACACTTTTAAGGGCAAAGTCCTTAAAAGTGTTGGTGAGTAGTGAGATCTTGGGATCCAAGTTCAAAGTTCTTTGAAAGCAGCTACACAGGTCAATAACTTTTTGAGTGCTTGTTTTTATTAATCGGAGCGCTGACTTCAAAAGTCAGGAGGTTCTGTTGCAAAACAATATTAATATAAATATGTAATACTGAGAACATTAGTTGTAGAGTCCTTGAAAGTGAGTCTGTAGACCATATATGTCAAACTCAAGGCCCGCGGGCCAAATTCGGCCCGCGGTGGAATTATCTTTGGCCCGCGAGATAATATCTAATTACTATTAAAGCTGGCCCCAGTAATCGAAGCGCCTATGGCGTATGATATGGCTAATGCTGAGTTTATTCAGGTACCAGGTTTTCAGGGTTTTTAGTGTTTATTCGGCAGTCTTCTTCATAAGAAACGGAATTTGTAAAGTGAAACACTTTGTAGTTATAGCAGAGACTGAGACACATGAGAGCAGGCTGAAAAAACGGAGGCAACGAAAGCTGCGTTCGCACGCGTCCGACTGATCCGGCCCGCATGAAGCTGCATTTTTCTCAATCCGGCCCATGACCTAAAATGAGTTTGACACCCCTGCAGACTGCAAAATCAGTTCAGGGTTGTGGCAGAAGGAGTTACCCACACTGGTTCAGGAGTCTGATAGTTGAAGGGTATTAACTATTCCTGAACCTGATGGTGTTGGAACTAAGATTCCTGTATCTACTACTGCATAGTAGTAGCGAAAAGCGTACACAGCCTGGATGGTGTGAGTCCTTGATAATGGATGCTGCTTTCTTGTGGCAGTGCTCCGTATAAGTGTGCTCAATGGTGGGGAAGGCTTTGCCTTCGATGGACTGGGCAACATCAACCATTTTCTGTAAACTTTTCTGTTCTTAAGCTTTGCAGTTTTCATGATGCAACCAGGTATGATACTCCCCTCTGCCCAACTATTGAAGTTTGTCAAAGTTTTAGGTGACATCCCGAATCTATACAAACTTCTAAGAAAGTAGAGCCGCTGTTGTGTCTTCTTTGTGATAGCTCTTATAGTACATGCTGGTCCTGAGACAGATCCTCTGATATGATAACATTAAAGAACTTGAAGCTACTGACCCACTCCTCCTCCAATCACCTAACGAGGACAAACTCATGGATCCCCAGTTTTTTATTCCTGTAGTTGATCATCAACTCTTTGATTTTGTTGAAGTTGTGTGACAGACTATTGCTGTGGCACCATTCAACCAGATTTTCAATCTCTCTCCTATATGCCAATTCATCACTACCTTTGATTTGGCCAACAGTGTTGTCATCAGTGATACTGGATCCGTGATTCTATCCTCTAATGCAGAAATAGTCCCAAATTTCATAAAGGTACCTTCCTTGCACTTCTACGAACATACATTTGAGTGATTGTATTACCTGTCTGAAAGGAATATTTTGCCAAAATCTGAAAAGAAAATTGATCAGTTCAACAGGAAGTTAATGCAAGGGCCAAATAGATTTTTGAAATGTGTGCAAACATTCTATGGAGAGAATCTACAGTATGTTTTCATATAAACTTAAAGTGTGTTTGAAAACTCAGTAAATGAAATACTTATCGATTTGACCTAAAAAGTAATCTGTTTTCCTGACTGCCACCAACACTAGCAATAAAAAAACTCACGTAACACAGTTTTGTAGATAATATGGCCATATATCACAGGCAGTTACAATAGCATTCAAGTGATCTATCATTTGATACAGCAACTGCTTTGGTGCAAATTTTACAAATTTACTTTAACTGTAATTTGTCTATTTTCTTTTACCAATGTTCTTTTTTTTCGTTTAGCTGAGCAATATTCATAAATCAAGCAAAGAAACTGACCACAAACACAGCAGCTGTCAACCTTACCACTAGCAAGGAATGGAATTCCATCTGTTAGAAACTCTTAACCTGATTGTTTAAATGAGAACAATCATGCATTGAACTTTGATATCTACTAAAGCAGTTTTATAGTGAATTAGCATCAACTGGTGTGTAGAAGCCAATACTTAAATCACTGCCAATTCATCATAACCTTTTACAAAGTGGATCTGGGAATGGGTGTCATGATATTAAAGGAAAAGACACACTTCAATGCTACAGTACATATATTTATGAAGGTTCATTTTAAATATACTGTAGATCACATTAAATTGGAAACAATAAAAGTTTTAAAATATGACACCTTTATTGCACTTATAAAACTTTTGATTATTTGTCATGTAAGTTGCAATACCCTCTTCTGATGTCTCTCACCGTTTTGCAAAAGGTAAGTAGTTGTCGTGGTGCATTTGTAGCTGAGACAAGAAGTTACCAAAAAGACAAGTGGCAGAAACACCAGTTTTTTTTAAAAAGCAAGGCAGGGTGTGAATTTGTCAGTTAGCTGCTACAAAAATATGTGAGCACTCAGCTACAAAGGAAGCACATATATACAAAATTTATAGCAACAGATGAAGTGACATCAGAAAAAAGCAAGCAATGTGGGCAATGTTTCAATGAGTGGGAGTGGCAAAGATTCCAAATACTAATAAATGAAAAGAACAGTATTATGAAAGGTCTGAAACACAACAGACAGAAAAGAGTGGAGAGAGAAAACAAAAGCATTTTACATATACCGTAAATATTAGAATGAGAAAGGCTTCTCACTCAATGAATTCATTTCGTCTCATCTTTTAGTTCAGTGCCTGGAGCTTCATTGATGAATTATTGCTCAAAACCAGACACTATCTAATTCCTGTCTAATCAGGAAAGGAGGAAAAAGAAAGCAAACAATGTGAACAGATCAAAATTAGAAAAAGAACACAACACTGATAGTAGCATGGAATGAGACAAAGCACAAGAAAAAGAGAAAGAAGTTGAGGTCTACCAAGTAATAGTAAATCTATAGGGTAATGATCTGAGATTTATCTTCAAATGCAACCCTTGCCGACATTCTTGCTATCTATTATCATTCAATATGCTATTATCTTGACATGCCCACACAAAGCAAAAGGGAGTTATAGGGTTAAATGTCCATGATGAAGGCTTATATAGAAGAACCTTAGTTACAAGCTACATTCCAGGCATATGGATGATCTTGTAATATGATTTGCAATCTCTGTGAACTTCAATCTATTCTATTTTCATCCACAAAACAACCACCATTTAAACTTCATACCCTTCTTAATATTGAAGATCTCTCCCTCATTAAGTGCATTCCTCCTTTTCAGTACTGTTTCTGTTACAGCTTCCTATATCTGGATTTCAAAGTTATTCACTTCTACCCCTTTCTCAATAACCCTATTTTGGAGCAAAGCTTTCTAGTGCCTCTTCAGCAAGTCACAAAGCTTACTATTTAGAGATACAGTGTGGAATAGTCCCTTCGGCCCTTCGAGCCATGCCACCCAGCAACCCCCGACAAGTCAATTTACAATGATCAATTAACCAACCAGTACATTTTTGGACTATGGGAGGAAACCAGAGCACCTGGGTGAAACCCACACATTCCACAGGGAGGATACACAGGCTCTTTACAGAGGACACTGGGATTGAACTCCAAACTCCAATGCTCTGAGCTGTAATGGCGTTGTGCTAACATCTACACTACCGTAGCGCCCAATTACTTCCACACACTGTCTGGATCACAGCTACAGGATCATATACAAACCAGCTCCAGAGCGACAACAACAATGCTCCCAGCAAAAATTACTCTCAACTGCAGAAGTATCTACGACTAACAAATCCTCAGCTGCTGAGGAAGCAAATGCAAGAGCAGTGGGGAGAAATAAACAAAAAGAACATAAGAAATAGGAGCAGGAGTAGGACATCCGGCCCATCGAGCCTACCCCGCCATTCAATAAGATCATGGCTGATCTGTTTGTAAACTCAGTTCCATCTACCTACCTTTTCCCCGTAACCCTTAATTCCCTTACTATGTAAAAACCGATCTAACTGTATCTTAAATATATTTAGTGAAAAAGCCTCAACTGCTTCCCTGGGCAGAGAATTCCACAGATTCACCACTCTCTGGGAAAAACATTTTCTCCTCATCTCCATCGTAAATCTTCTCCCCTGAATCTTGAGGCAATGTCCCCTAGTTCCAGTCTCACCTATCAATGGATACAACTTTCTTACATCTATCTTATCTATCCCTTTCAAAATTTTCTATGTTTCTATAAGATCCCCCCTCATTCTTCTAGTGCAGTTATAGCTAAGATCAATCATGTACTGCTGTGATATCTAAATTTGGATAATTTTGTATTTATTTATTACAGATTAAAATGGAAAGCCATCAAAAATTAAAACATTGGTGCAGTTACTTCTATCTGCAGATTCATTCATCTGAGCATTTACTACCATACTTCTAATTGACATCAAAATTTCAGCTAGCAATCTTCCAGAGCAAGAGAGGAGAACAAGGAAACAACTGAGCGCTAAACATCACCACATTAAGTGCCACTGCACTGAAAATATACCTTA
Source organism: Hemitrygon akajei (assembly GCF_048418815.1). Taxonomy (NCBI): domain Eukaryota; kingdom Metazoa; phylum Chordata; class Chondrichthyes; order Myliobatiformes; family Dasyatidae; genus Hemitrygon; species Hemitrygon akajei. Next base: position 199,872,742 of record NC_133124.1, read on the forward strand.
TTCCATCTGGTCTTGTCACAACAACAACTTTATACTCAAAATCAGGAAGATCAAGGGACTGACTGTAGACCAGGAAGGGGCAATCAGAGAACACTTGTGCAGGAAGGCACAGAGTCGAATGTACTTCCTTAGAAGGTTGGCGTCATTCAATGTTTGTAGTGAGATGCTGAAGATGTTCTATAGGTCAGTTGTGGAGAGCGCCCTCTTCTTTGTGGTGGCGTGTTGGGGAGGCAGCATTAAGAAGAGGGATGCCTCACGTCTTAATAAGCTGGTAAGGAAGGCGGGCTCTGTCGTGGGCACAGAACTGGAGAGTATGACATCGGTAGCAGAGCGAAGGGCGCTGAGTAGGCTACGGTCAATCATGGAAAACCCTGAACATCCACTGCATAGCACCATCCAGAGACAGAGAAGCAGCTTCAGTGGCAGGTTGCTATCGATGCAATGCTCCTCAGACAGGATGAAGAGATCATTACTCCCCAATGCCATTCGGCTTTACAATTCAACCTCCAGGGGAAAGATATGTTAAAGTGCCGGGGTTATGACTGAGCTTAAGTTACCATTCAATGTATTTTAGTAAACTATTTAAGAACTTTTTAAAAGCTATTTATTAATGCTTTTTTTGAGAGGGTGATTTTAGATGCATATCATATTTATACTGAGTTAAGTATTGTATGTAATTAGTTTTTGATACAATAAGTGTATGGGACATTGGAAAAATGTTGAATTTCCCCATGGGGATGAATAAAGTATCTATCTATCTATCTATCAATTCTCATCGAGGGGTCAGTAGTGGAAAGGGTGAGCAGTTTCAAGTTACTGAGCAACAATATCTTAGAAGATCTATCCTGGGACAACCAGATTAATGCAACTATGATGAAGGCAGACCAGTGGCTATACTTCATTAGGAGTTTGAGGAGATTTGGCATGTCATCAAAGACTAGCAGATTTCTACAAATTTACCACGAAGACCATTCTGACTGGTTGCATCGCTGGCTGGTATAGAGGTGCCAATGAACAGGATGTAAGTGGCTTCAGAAGGATGTAGACTCAGCCAGCTCAATCACGGGTACAAGCCTACCTGTCATTCAGGATATCTTCACAAGATAATGACTCAAGAAAACAGCATCCATTATAAAGTACCCTCACCACTGGACATGTCTTCTTTTCAATACTACCAATAGTGAGGATGTACAGGAGCCTACAGACCCCACTCAACATTTTAGGTTCAGTTTCTTCCCCTCTGCCATCAGATTTCTGAATGGTCCATGAACATTCCCTCGCTGTTCTTATTTACTTATTTTAGTAACCTAGTAATTTCAAAGTTCAAAGTAAATTTATTATCGAAGTACATATATGTCACCATACACAACCCTCAGATTCATTTTTGTGCAGGCATACTCAACAAATTCATAATATAAATAAATAAATTAGCAATAAATATTGAGAACAGGAGATGAAAAGTCCTTAAAAGTGAGTCCATTGGTTGTGGGAACAGTTCAGTGATGGGGCAAGTGAATATGATTGAAGTTATCCCCTTTGGTTCCACAGCCTAATGGTTGAGGGGTAATAACTGTTCCTGAACCTGTTAGTGTGAGTCCTGAGGCTCCTGTACCTTCTTCCTGATGGCAGTAGTGAGAAAAGAGCATGACCTGGTCAGTGGGTCCCCTGATGGTGGATGCTGCTTTCCTGCGACAACACTGTTTAGATGTACTCAATAGTGGAAGGCTTCACCTGTGATGGATTGGGCTGTATCCACTATTCACTGTTGGATTTTCCATTCAAGTGCATTGGTGTTTCCATATCAGGCTGTGATACTGGCATTCAATATACTCTCCAACACACATCTATAGAAATTCATCAAAGTTTTAGATAGCATGCCAAATCTTTGCAAAATCCTAAGGAATTAGAGACACTGCCGTGCTTTCGTCGTAATTACACTTATATAACATAATGCCTGCACTATACTGCTGCCATGAAACAACAAATTTCATGACTACTGTTAGTGATAATAACATAAATTACCTACCCTAATCACCTCAAGAAGATGGTGGGGAGCTACCTTCCCTCACTGTAGTCCTTCTGATGGACGACACTATTCAGTAATGTGTTTCATGATTTAAGACACTGAAGGAATGGCAATATATTTCCAAGTTAGGATGGTGGTGACTTGGAGATTTTAAAAGTAGTGACATCAAAAAAATAGATAGTGGCAAGTAATTTCTATGCACTTATTGACTCTTTATAGAGGATGCATCAATGGAGAACAGAGTCTACCCCAACCAGAAGACCTCGATGAACTATTACATCCACAGTCTGTAGAGGGCCAGATCAGACCATTCAAGTCTGGTGACCAAGAATGTTACAAACGGTCCAGGTACGATCACCGGAAAGCCATCTCATGGGTGAAGTGACAATTTTGAACTAAACCTGAATCAATGAAGAGTGCTCGGCAGTTGTGGCAGGGCTTGAATACTATCACCTCTAACTACCGGGTAAGTTAAATCAAGCGACATAGACAACAACAGAGTTTCACTTCCAGATGTGCTCAATGCCTTCTAAACTTACTGTGACTGTCAAAACATGGAGGAACTATCACAAACTCCCACAGCCCTTGATGATGCTGTGATTTCCATCTCTGAGGCCAACGCGTGAGCAGCCTTTAGGAGGGTGAACCCACAAAAGGTATCCAACCTAGATGCAGTACCTGGCCACGTACTTAAAACCAATGCAGATTAATTAGCTGGGGTGTTCACTGAGATCATTAGCCTCTTGCTTTGGCAGTCTGAGGTACCCAATGGCTTCAAGCAGGCTTCAATTATACTGGTGCCTAAGAAGAACGTGGTAACGTACCTCAATGACTATCATCCAGTAGCACTTACATCCACTGTGATGAAGTATTTTGAGTGGCTGGTGAAGAAACAAAGATTCAAAATACATCTATTATCAAAGTATGTATAGAGTAAACAATCCTGAGATTTGCCTTCTCACAAACAGCCACGAAACAAAGAAATACTATGGAATTAGTTCAAAGAAAACATCAAAGCCTTCACAAAAAAAACAAATCATGCAAACAACAAAAAAAATCAAAAATCACATAGTATAAAACATCAATCCACAGAGTCATTGAAACAGTCTAGGAATGTTGTTCAGTTCAGTTCAATTTAGCGCTGAGTCATTCATTGAGTGCAGGCTGCAGAGCCAGTCCACCCCAATTAAAATTGCAATAAAAGTAGTAACCAGAAACACACATAACATGAACTGAAGAGTCATCTAATATGAGTACAGTCCACAAACCGTACCGATCCAACCTTGCCCAAGACCCAAGACTCCTGCACCTTCCTCCGGTAGCAGCAAGCAAGAAGGAGAAGGAGACTGGTCAAACACAGGCACTGAACACCCGTTCACCTTCCGCTCTCATCCTCGTTCATTTCAGTCTTCCTCGATGCCTTAATCAAAGAGTTGGTCAAGATTTAGAGCTGATCATGCGTTTGCACTTCGCCATTAGGCCACACACTCTGTTCCCAAGCTTGCTCTCAACCACGCCAAATTCCCTTGGAGTCAACAAAAGCACCAGGCCCAAAAACACATGATCAAAAAGTAAATAAAAACTTCAATCGCACTCAGATTAGTAGCAGAAGTTTATTTAAAAGAAGTAGTAGTTTTCGAGAACTGTCTGCAGGACGTTGCTATTCATCGTACTATAAAACATAACAATTCCTGCCTGAGAAGCGACTTGGATCTGCTTCGATTTACCTACTGAAGCAATAGGTCCACTCAACCCTGGAACATCTGGACAGCAAAGATGCATACATCAGGATGCTCGTTATCGACTACAGCTTGGCATTCAATTCCATCATTGCTTCAACATTAATCAATAAGCTTCAACACCTTGGCCTCAATACCTCTTTGTGCAATTAGATCATCGATTTCCTTACTTGCAGACGACAGTCAGCTCAGATTGGCAACATCTCCTCCATGATCTCCATCAGCACAGGTGCATCACAAGGTTGTGTGCTTGGCCCCCTCCTCTACTCGCTTTACACTTATCACTGTGGCTGAGCACAGCTTCAATGCCATATTTAAATTGGCTGACAACATGCAATGTTGAATCAGGTTCACAGGTCTAGCAAGTGAGACAGAAAATGCTGACTGTGGATAAGTACATTAATCATTTATTTGCAAACATTAAAAATTCAACCAAACATGTGCACTGCTTGCCTTAAACAAAGGGAGAGAAAACAAGGAACCTCCCATCATGTCCTCTATATACCCAGGATGTTTGAAACTGGACACCAGGCAGCTATCCAATGGGGAAAGCAGCTGCAGTTTCTAAACTAACTAATCACAATGGAAACTACTTACTTTCAACAATCAGACCACCCTCCACTCCCTCCCCCCACAGGACACACTACCCTTGAAAGGTGAGAATGTAATGATCCAACCTTCAGACTAGTATGACCCTCGTGAACTCCCTAAGTTAGACATAAAACACATGAGTACAATACCCAGTACTGTAAACCCAATAGTTACCTCCCAGTATACTACAGTAGTCCACCAGCCTTCCTGCACGTCAAAAGGCCACCAGCCCACCCCAGATGTAATAGCTAATGAGCTGGTCCCCCTAGATTTTATACACTGACTCTGAGATATGATCGATCAGGTGAGTGATGTTTCCCAACCCATCAGGAATGTAGGTGCAGCATTCTTGACCAATTACAGCACAAGTGCCGCCTTCCTTTGTGAGCAGAAGATTAAGATAACCAGTTCCCAGGACAGTCTGGCCACACCATGCCGAGAAAGGCTATAATTCAAAGCCTTCCTTCCTTTATAATAGCCCTCTTACAGACCAGGGCACTGGGGAGTCATACTGTACATACGGCACCACAGTATCGATCACACCACCCTGTGGGAATCACGGGTAAGCCTTAGAACTGCATATCCAGTAAGTGCCTCTTAGCATCCAACAAGTACCCACCTTCACAACAACAGATGGCATAGACAGAGCCATCCCAGGACACAGTTCCTGCACACATTTGCTATCCACCTTGCACCTTGTACCTGTTCCCAACATACCATCTACACCAACACTCTGGCAGGTGGGAAAATCACTTTAAGAGTCAGGACTTTCCAATTCAACAAATAGTATGTAGGGAAATACCAGCTCTTAAAGTATTTATACCATCAGGGCTATTAAGGTTCAAGTCTCTTAAGACTGTTCCTATACTCTGGGTCAAGGCTGGCTGGAATAGATACTCCCTCCCAGCTCCTACAACACAGAACCCAGATAATTTCCCCCAATAGTCTTTTCTTTGTTGTCAAAGGGATCGATATCAGTGGCAACACTTCCGTGATGTAGTAAGGAGTCCTCATACAAATCCAGCAGTCTGACCCATTGAACCAGTGTGCAAATTCAAACACCGTCCCCAGGAACGTATCACGGCACAAATCAGCATCCACCACTTTGCAGTTCTGTATTGCAGGGAAATACAAATGCACTTGCTCCTGATTAGTCACTGGATATGTAGAAACCACAAAGACAACAGAACTACTAGAATTGCTCCCCCAAATGCTCATTTCCCTCTGAAATGACTGACGGCTGGAGCTACTCCTTTTACTGGAAAGACCTTTGAAGTAACCACGTGTTCTGTCATTCCAGAAGTTAACTCAATATCCTCTGGTGGGCTACCACAATTGCAGTACAATTCTGTGATAAGAGCCCACTGGCATAGAACTTCAGTGCCCTCCTCTACTGTGCTCCACTCCGCTTGGGGTTTTAAATTCTACTCAGGAAGAGTGGGGTACCCAAGTTTAACTGCAACCGTTACCTGAACCCACAGTGATGCCTTACACTTAGGGAAATCAAGGAGCATTCTCGGAGTATTATTGATCACATGTTGGGACGATAGGCTCCCTAAAGCACGCATCTCTGTTAAATAGGATCACTCCTGTAACCCCCCCACCCTCATCCTATATCCTCAATAACCATGTGGCCAAAGACACCGCAGCATTTTGTCTGTATCTATCCACTAAACTCACTAATTCCCTAGCAGAGAATTGTCAAAGGGATCGATATCAGTGGCAACACTTTCGTGATGTAGTAAGGAGTCCTCATACAAATTCAGCAGTCTGACCCATTGAACCAGTGTGCAAATTCAAACACCATCCCCAGGAACGTATCACGGCAGAGAATGTTCTGAGCTCTGTTATCTCAAAAGTACCTATTGTACCATCCCCAACACAGTCCTGAGCCTCCTCCCCCTCCCAATCCTGAGAGTAAGAAGCCATGGGCCGATGCCCTCCACAGCAGGTGTTGAAACATGTAATCACTGGCCTGGTCCAAACTATTTTGGACATGCAAGAGAGTAATCATCTCAAGGTTTAAACCAAGGGGTCCACACTACCCTCTCTCCCTCATTTTCATCATCCAGCCAGACATCCTCATTCTCCAGCCCAACATTACAATCATCACCCTGCCTCATCATGGCTCAAACCTTAAAAAGGTCGGGCTGCCAACCAACTTGACATAGTGTCTCAGTGCTGTAGTTTCATTAGCTGAGAAGACGGCTCTATATTCATATCCACTAACTTTGTAGCCCTACCCTGAGCCATCAATAGTGATTCCCTCAGAATAATAGTGCTGACTGAGATCTTCCAATTCATTCCTAGGACTTGCTATCATTTTATAGTGATGCCTTACAATTGCTGCAAATGGCTAGAAAGCATCCTTACAGCTACCTTTTCTCCTGGGAAAACCCAATGAATTAAGTATGGAGACAATGTGGTGTCCCATTTTAGGAGGGAGACTGAAAATAACAACCTCTTACTCAATGTCAGCAAGACCAAGGAGCTTCAGGAGGAAGAAACCAGAGATCTATGAGCCAGTCCTCATTGGAGGATCAGAGGCGGAGAGGGTCAGCAACTTTAAATTCCTTGGTGTCATTATTTCAGTGGACCTGTCCTGGGCCAGCCGCAAGTGCAATTATGAAGAAAGCATGGCAGCACCTCTACTTCCTTAGGAGTTTGTGAAGATTTGGCATGATATCTAACACTTTGACAAACTTCCATAGATGTGTTATGGAAAGTATATTGACTGGCTGCATCACAACCTGGTATAGAAACACCAATGCCCTTGAACACAAAATCCTACAAAACGTGATGGATGTGGCCCAATCACAGGTAAAGCCCTCCCCATCAATGAGCCCATCTAGATAAAACACTGTCACAGGAAAGCAGCATCCATTATCAGGACCCCCACCATCCAGGGCATGCTCTCTTCTTGCTACTGCTGTCAGGAAGGTGGTAGAGCATCCTCAGGACTCACACCATCAGATTCAGTAACAGTTAATATCCCTCAGCCATTAGGCTCTTGAACCAAAGGGGATAACTTCACTCAACTTTACTTGCCCCATCGTTGGAGTGGTCTTTCATTGATTCTATAATAGCCTTATAGAGCATGCCCACAAGAAAATTAATCTGAGGATTGTATATGGTAACATATATGTACTTTGATTATAAATTTACTTTTGAATTTTTAACTTTGAATAAATGTCTCCTGTGTGGTGGATGGATGCCAACCTATCTAGGTTAATACATCCTGCAAAGCACTGATCTTCCCAAGTTGTCAAGGGTGGATACATCCAGGCAAATAGACAGTATACCATCACTTTCTTTTTTTGTGCCTTCTGAATGATACAAACAGTACAATACACAGCTTCTAGCTTGGAGATATGAGAGACTGCAGCTGAAGATGGTGTCAAGCTGCCTTGACCCACTAAGTTCTTCAAGCAGTTTATTATTTGATCTAACTTCTGACCTGCTCATGTAGCCTCATTATTGATGTGGCTGGTCTACTTTGGTTTGTTGGAAAGTGCCAAGCCATCTCATAAAATATTTTTACACATTCAACAATCTATGCACGTATATCAGTTCGAAAATACCCTCTGTTTCTTCATTTCTTTTGGAAATGTGTCGTTAAATAAATTAAATTTTTTCTGACAAAATTTATCATTTCACTTCCCTGCAACAAAATTCATCTGCCACTCATGTTCCCACTCCACACCAAAACCCTTTTTCATGATACTATTACCCTGCATCAAGCTTTTGCTCTCTGCAAATTTTGAAATTTTGCCTTGCACATCCAAACCCTAACCTGCAATACAAATAAACCCTGGCACTGACTCTTAAAGACCCACTGCCTATTATCCTCCAATCTGGTAAATAACCATCTGCCAATACTCTCTGTTTCTGTCCTTGAGAGACATTTTCGTATCAATACTACCACCAATGTCTTTATTTTATGGATTTCAGTTTTGCTAAACAGCTTATTTTATGGAACTTTGACAAAGGCCTATTGAAAATTCATTCAGACAAAACAAACTGAAGTCTTTTCCTTAACCTCTATCACATCATCAAAACATTCAATCAGATTTGCTTTTAAAAAGAACTCTAACTTTATTATCTAAAACTTCTCCAAATGTTGCAATTTTCTTGATTATTGTTTGCAGGAACTTCTTCCTGCAAGGTTAATGGAGATGCTCTCAGAATCAGAATCAGGTTTAATATCACTGGCATATGTCATGAAATTTGTTGTTCTGGCAGCAGTACTTTGCAATACCTAATGATAAAAACTATAAATTACAATAAGGGTAAATAAAAATAAATTAAGGGGTGCAAAAAGACAGAGATAGAAATACTGAGGAAGTGTTCATGGGTTTATTATCCATTCAGAAATCTGATGGCAGAGGAGAAGAAACTGTTTCTGAAATGTTGAGTGTGTGTCTTCAGGCTCCTGTACCTGTTCCTTGACGGTAGCAATGAGAAGAGGACATGTCCTGGGTGATGGTGGTCCTTAATGATGAATGCTGCCTTTTTGAGGCATCGCCTTTTGAAGGTACCCTGGATGCTGGGTATCAGAGATGGCTGAGTTTACAGTTTTCTGCAGCTTTTTCCAATCTTGTGCAGTGGCCCCTCCAAACCAGACAGTGAAACCAGTTAGAATGCTCACCACGATACATCTGTAGAAATCTGCGAGTTTCTTTGGAGGCATACCAATTCACCTCAAACTCCTAATGAAACATTGATACTGTTGTGCCTTCTTTGTGACTGCATCAATATGTTGCTCCCAGGATAGACCCTCAGAGACAAATTAGAATGTGCTCTGTCACTTACAGGCACTTTCTAAAATGTCCTTTTGAATAATGATAACATATTTGCCCCTCTAAAACTGTTGGTACCATAAATGACTCAGGTGTATACTAAGTAGATGGGCCTCACACCCATCAACTCTTCTTCTCTATTTTCCTATCTTTTTAAAACGTTGCATACCCTGTGCAACTCACACCTTTGCAAGAGCCATTATCAAGTTTATTATTGCTTAACTATACACAAACTATATACATGTATATAACCATATAATGCATATAGAAATGAGACGTTTCTCCGAACCAGGGCATAAAGCACAGTAGTACACATAACACACAATAACTTATGAGGGCAAGGATAAAATCTACAGATGAATCACATTTAAAGAACAAACTAAAGTGCATTAATATTAAATATTGTACTGTTACAGATTAACCAAAGACACTTCAAATATGATGAGGCAGAGAGTTCAAAAGCCTAATGATTTGGGGGAAGAAATAGTTTCTCATTCTTGTTTGTATACATTGTAGTCTCCTGCACGATGGTAGAAAGTCAAAGAGGATGCTGAATGGATGGGTGGGATCCTTAATAATATTAAGGGCCCTGCATATGCAGCATTTCTGATAAATGTCCCCGATGGATAGCAGGGAGACCCCTATGATTCTCTTAGCTGTTTTCACAGTCCTTTGTAGGGACTTCTGGTCAACTGCTCCTATACCAGATGGAGATACAATTTGTCAGGTTGCTCTTAATGGTGCTCCTGTAAAATGCTGTTAAGATAGGTGGGAGAAGCCTTGCTTGCCTCAATCTTTTTTGGAAATGGAGCTCATCCAAATTAAGCTTATTTATTGCCATTTGTACATTAATTTGTCCAAGTTGTTATAAATGCCTCTTACAATTTGATTTTTTTTGCCTTGACGGAGCATGCAAAGCATAGATCTTGACTGTGCCGAGCCTATTCAGTAGTGCACAATTCTTGTGCTTTGTGCACTACCAAATCTTCCATTAAGTAAATGGCTCAATAATCCACTCTGAACAATTAAAAGGTACTAAACAATTTCTAAACAACTCTTTTTTAAATAAAGTGTGCTGTCAAGTGGATTTAAAAGATCTCAAACCATAAGTTAATAGGCAATTAATGGTTAGTGATATTTGATATGTCAATGAGTCTGTTTCCTGCTGTATGTTTCTATGACTCTAGCTGTAAGAACTGGAGAACTATCATGTAGTACGTTCAGCTACTTTTTGCTCAAGTCAGAGGTGGACAGAGTGACAACCTTCCACATAGAACAATAACACTGAAGCATTACAAGAAACTTACAAACATTGCCAGAGGTCGCTTTTTGCTAGACCCTCCTGAGAGCATTATATATCATCAATTATACTGGATGTTTGCACTCCAGGTAAGGAAATTACGTACACTCATTTCTGAACCCAAAAACCACTCACACAAAACAAACACAACACCTCCGAGTCAGCACCACTTCACGCAGGTTCCCAAACACACAATCTTCTTTGACTCCCATCCCCAACAAAATACTGGCAGTACTAGTTTTCTCCTACTTTAACCACAAAGATAAGGTGCCAAACCCATGATCTTGATTCCTGCTCGCTCCGTTCCAAAACTGAGGTCTGAAGTCTCTTCTAGCAGACCACAATAAATATGCCATTACCTGCCTCACCAACATTCCACACCATGATTTCAGCCTAAAAAAAATGAAAGACTAACTCCAAAAATGCACAGTGCCTTGTCATTTTGAGCCAGTTCTTGGCAGCCTCAGGTGCAATAAAATTCATAAGCTCCTATATCTAAACATTGTCACCTTGTTATTGGGAATTTCCTGTGCACAAAATGGATGCCATATTTTCCACAATTTAACATAAGCTACACTATAAAAGGAAACACAAGAGTCTCTGCAGGTGTTGGAAATTTTGAGCAACAAAAACAAAATGCTAAGAAACTCAGCAGATCAAGCAACATCTGTGGAGGAAAATGAGCAATTGCTGTTTTGGGCCAAGATGTTTCATCAGCTCTATTGAAGAGTCTTAGCCCAAAACATCAATTATTCATTTCCTTCCACTGATGCTGCCTGACCTGCTGCTGTGTTCTTCTAGCATTTAGTGTGTGTGTTACTTTAAAGGTATTTCAATTGTTGTGAATTGCTTTGGGAAGCCCCAATCACATGAACAGTTTGATATTAATGAATATCTTCTTTTTCCAACACTATCAATGGGATAGAGTCATAGAGTCATGCACCATGGGAAAAGATCATTTGCCCCACCATCACCATGCCAACCAGTGGGCACATTTGTATTAATCGCAGCTTCCAGCACTTGACCCATATGCCCAGGTGATTCAAGTATTCATCTTGATACCTCTTAACTAGTGTGAGGAACTGCTTTCATCACTTCCTCCAGCACTGCACTTCATGTACTCGCCATCTCTGGGTGGAAAAAAAAACTTACACATATCCTCTACAAATCCCTTAGCCCTTACTTACCCTAAAAGCATATCCTCATATTTGATCAGGGGAAAAACATACGTACAGTCTATCCTATCTTCCTCACTCATGTCCTTTCTAAACCTCCTGGAAAAACAAGCCCAGCCTCTCCAGTATCTTAGCGAAAACCCTCCCTCCCAGGGAACATTCGAGTGAATCTCCCCTGCACCCCCTCTAGCACAATGACATCTTTTTCTGCAATATGTGACCTGTAGATGAACCTTTGTCCTTCAATATGATTGCTTGTGCAAGACAAAATGGGGACAAATCTGATTTAACATCTCTTTCTTCTGTCTTATTCTTCCATTTCCATAATCCTGAGGAGGGAAATCTACTTAATCCAACAACCAAATCTTTGCTGTAAATTACAACTGTTAATGGATTGGTCAACTTTAATTAAAGTAATTCCTAGAAGCTGACTACTGTTGGCCAACTTTTGCATTAAAAATGACCATAATTTATCCTTGGAGGTTTGATAGTGCAATGCTTTAGTTGTAACAAAGACATCAGCACAAATGAACACCAGCTTGTATTTACTTTGTATAAATTGCTTTTAATGTCATAAGTGTCCCAGTTCACAAAAAAACATTATAAAAACAAAATAGGGCACTCAACCTAATACATTAGGTTGTTAACACATTATACAAGCAAACCTTACATTAAGCCACCTGCAGGTATTTATGGCTCAAACCTGTGTGAATCATTCACAAATTAGAAGAAGCTAAGCCACAGACTTTGGAAAGTCATTCCTGAATTCCACAAATTGTCCAGTAGTTGTAACTGGGACCCCAAAATATTACTCTTGAGAATCTGCCCCTGATCTTATATCAAAAACCTAAATTTACTTTAGTACTGTGTAAGAGTCTTAAACTATATATATGTGCCCAAGACTTCTGCACAGTACTGTACATTAATGTTTTAATAATTTTAATTTAGAAAAATACATATTTTGTAAATGATTTTGAAAAATAACAATAAAACCAAACTCCATCCTCAGCATTGCCTTCTTTCTAAGGTTACCAGAACATCCTCAGGACAAACCCTGAGCCATATGCTAGTCACTGAGTGGGAGGAAGTAAGAATCTCCTCATTCATCCTCACCATCTGGCCTAAATATTTGGGCAGACAGAAGCTGCAGGTAAAAGTCTGGAAAGTAAGCCAAATCCAACTTGAGAATATAAAATAGACTGGGGTATGAAGAGGATTAGGCAGGAAATTATTATGCTTGTGCCTTTCTGGTGAAACCCCTGGACTCATAGTGGGAGCAATTAAATCCAAGGATATATTAAAGGACAAAAATGGAGGACATGAAGAGGGAAGAGGCAATGAAGAAACCTGAAATCAGATGTATACACTTTGACAATGAAACTTTGCCTAAACCAGAGTCAATGTATTTGTGCAAGTGTAAAAGTGATTGGTGAACAAGGTGTAGTGCAATTTGGATTTAGGGCATCGCAGCACAAGTACCAGAACTGTCAGGCTAGGTAACAGCTTCTTTCTGCAGGCTGCCGGACATCTTAACACCCTGCTGCCACCCAGCACACATATACAACCTGTCTGAATGACCTTCCAATCAAACCCGTCCAACTCTCCAACTCTGCTGTTTTACATATTTCTAATAGTTTATTTTAATATAATAGTGCCGGTAACGTAATACTGGCTTACATAAACATGCTCCTCATACTTTATGTCAACCCCTCAACATTCATGCCATGCCGCTCAGGGACTTCTGTTAAAATTCTTTTGCGACTTTATGTGCTGGATTGTAAACGTATGTGTTGTGTCTTGCACCTTGGCCCCAGAGGAACAATGTTTCATTTAGCCATATACATGTGTACGGTTGCCTGACAACGAACTTGAAATTAACACATGAGAACAGGAAAAGGAAGGCAGTATATCAATAATAATATCTAGAAGTAACTGTCCACTGTGATTTGAGGCATGGCAGAGTAAAATGAACTGAAAAATTCAAAGTACATTTATTATCAGTGCGTATACAGTATACAACCCTGAGATTCATCTTCCTGGCCAGCCACAAAACAAAGAAACACCATGGAACCAGTTCAAAGAAATCATCAAACCCTCCAAGAATAAAGAACAAATCACACAAACAACAACAATAAAAACAAAAATCACACGGTATAAAACATCAATCCAGAGTCACTGAAACAATCAGTTCAGTTGTTCAAATGTTGTTCAGTTCAGTTCAATTCAGTGCTGTTATTCGTTGACTACAGATCACAGAGTCAGTGCACCCCAATCAAAATTGCACAGAATGGCAATTAAAAAATATAATCAGAAATCAGACCCAGAAACATGAACTGGAGAGCCCAATCCACAGCTGCATCAATAAACCTTGTCCAAGACGCAAGACTCTGGCAGCAATGAATGAGAGGGAGAGAGAGAGACCAGTCAAACACAGGCACCTTCCTCTGGGAGCAGTGAGCAAGACAGAGAGAGAGATAGGGAAAATAAATGCCTTTAATCCAGTAAAGATTCATCTCAGGGCCATAAGGAATATTAAGATTGAGCTTAGTCTGATGTATCTTCAGCCAATTGCCAAGAAACAGATGGCAGTCTATGGATAAAAAGAGAGCTTTCAATGGTGATCAAAGACAATAGCAAGTCACCAATGCACAAAAATAAACTCTGTTCCTGCACAGCCTCAGATATTTCATTACTATACATTTAGAAAACATCAACAGTGCTCATATTAGATTAGGTTTATTGATCCTGACCAGGAAGCAATCATTATCTTGTAAATCATACTGTAAAGTGCAAATTTACAGGCAATGGGTATCTTTGGTGTTTAAATCCTCAATAGAACAATCAAACAATCTGTCCACACCAACTATTCAGACTCACATAAATAACCTCATTTAGAGCCACTGAACAATGTGTTGTTTTGAATAGGTAACTACAAGCCACAGAAGAAAGAAATATACCTGTTATCTAAATTTGTTTTATTCTCCCTTGTATAATAGTGCATTTGTTCTACATTCAGCATTCTTCATTTGACTAAAATTTGGCTATAATGATGATAGAAGTTAAACAAAAAAATTAGGACAATACATATATTGCATTTTCTATCAATTGCAGATTATTTAAAATTGCTCGATACTGTTACCATACAAAACCTACTAAGGCACATAAAAGAGTGAAATCAGAAAAGCAGCAACTGAGTAATTTTGATGGGTTATCAAGCACAATTATAACAATTACTAAACTGTTGAATTATGAATTATATGACATGGATTTACTTTTGTCCATCAAATGAATGCACAACGGTAGATGACACCGCTGTGAGATGACTCACCCCTGACTTCACCAGTACACTACAATGCACTGCTAGCACACCTAACCTGCTGTCCCACCTACTTAGCCTTGACCCCAAGGAAGGAGCAAAGATATGTTGTGCTGAGGAGCCAGATGCACATCTATTCTCTCATTTTTATGTCAAAGACAGATGGAATAAATAGCACAACCTTATTCATTCAAATTGAGTCACTGATGTTGATTAAAAATGAGTGCAAGTTGTTTTTTTTATTCTATTTAATTGTATCCTCATGTTCCTAATTTACAGTAATTCATATTTGGATTTTAATTACTCTAATCCATTTTGGTTTTAAATACCTATAATTATTAGATACATGAAAAGGTAGTTAAAAATGCTTTTAGCCACAATAAGCTGCCAGTGGATGCAAGGATATTTCAGGTTAGTGAAGATATGGGGATAGATTGTGGTGGCCTCAGGAGCAGCCTCTCTGGATCAGCTTTGCAGGTTGCAAATGAGGTCTCAAGCTTGATTCGAGGCTCATAATCATAAATGGTAAGGATAGCATTAGGGATAGTGAGATCAGATAGCAGGACAGATTGACCACAATTTGCCTCTTGGTTCTTTACTTTACAAGTGATTACACACTGTAAGTACTTCATTAGCTGTGATATCCTGATGTTATGAGTGGAAACATGAGACTTCCCTCCTTAGCCAAGTAATTTAATATTTTTAACCTTTTTAACCCTTCAAGAATTTTAACTGCTGTACCACATTAGTTAAAATTCTAACAGAATGAAAATGTGATTTGCAGTGCTATATTAATTGATGCATAGTTGTTACAGATAATTAGAAACATATTAATGTAATTTGATACTACATGCAGTGAAGAGCTGCACCAAAAAAATTACATTAAAAGGGCATTTCTTTCAAATACCAAAATATCCTAACAAATGACACTATAAAACAAGTTAATCAGGTGTGAATATAGTATTTCTATCAAAGTGAAAGAGGTTCCAAAATAAATGATGAGGCAGTGATTGAGTAGAAGATGGTTACTTATGACCCAGTATAATACTATAAATAGTATCAGTTGACCAGAACAACTTAGTCTAACACACACACACTGCTGGAGGAACTCAGCAGGTCAAGCAGCGTTGATGGAAAGGAATAAACAGTTGATGCTTCAGGTGAAGACCCTTCTTCATGACTAGAAAGGAAGGGGGAAGACGCCAGAATAAAAAGGTGAGAGAGGGGATGGAAGATAGCTAAAAGGTGATAGGTGAGTGGGAAAGGTAAAGAGCTGGAGAAGAAGGCATCTGATAGGACAGAAGAGAGGAAAATTGGAAAAGGGGAAGAAGGAAGGGCACCAGAAGGAGATGAGTAGAAGAGTTAAGAGGCCAATGTTGGGAATGGAAGAAGAGGGAACGGGGAGGGAAAACATTTTATGGTAAGGAGAAAGCGATGTTCATGTAATCAGGTTGCAGGCAACCAAGACAGAATATGAGGTGTTGCTCCTCCATCCTCAGAGTGGCCTCTGAGGAATTAAAATGGTTGTCCCCTGGGAAATTTCACTTCTGGTGGATGGAGATGAGGTGTTTGACAAAGTACTCCCCCAATTTATGTTGGGTTTCACCAATGTAGAGGAGGCCACATCAGGAACACTGGATGCGAGAGACAACCTCAAAAGATTAAAAAGCGAAATGTTGCCTCACGTGGAAGGACTGTTTGGGACCTTGAATGAATGCAAGAGGTTAACTTTGTGGGTTTGACTCACCAAATAATTAAAATATCCAAATATATTTAGACCCCTCTATCAGTTGCCAAAAGGGTAAACTGGAGACCACAATCCAATACACAAAGGCTGTCATCAACAATATTAAATTCAACTTTTGACTCCCAATAATGTATTATTAGCATTGCTTTCAGTTAAAACAATTTTAACATTTACTTCAATGCCAGATTTAACTTTAAGATATCAAAACAAAATACAATTGATCTATTTAAAATACATTGCTGAAAACCTTAATAAATTTCAAATGCTCTCTAGCAACTTTATGAAATGTTAAAATCCTCTATCTTCAAAAATAAGCACTGAAATCATGGCTTGACTATTATTTGACATTGTGTAACTTCATTATCCAATATTCTTTGATAGTTCTCTTAAAGGACCAGAGAAGAAATATACATTTTTGTTGAAAACCAAAATTTTATCATGGAGCTTTTAAAAAACTAAGTTTGGACTGATATGATTGAGACAATTTGATTGATTAACCATTTAATTTCAAACCGACAAAATAAATACCGAACAAGTGGCAAATGCATATCGCAAAACGTTATTAAGTATGAACTGTCTTATCATACGTACATCTTCTAATGACTACTTGTTACTCTATTGTGAACTATGTATTTCTACATTTAATTCAAACTTATGTTATTAAGTCATGAAGGTTGTAAGTTTTTACATGACAATGTTTTTTTAATTTAAAAACACTTGAAGTAGAAAGATATCAGTAAAGCGAACCAACATTCATCACTGATTCAATCAAATGGCAAAGACCCAGTTATACATCTGTTATATAAGTGCTAAAAAAAGTAATTCTTGGACTAGGAGGTGAAATAATTCATTCAAGAGATCCTGGACACAACTGCAGGAATCCACAAACTATATTATTTGGAGTTGCAAGCTAAAATGCATCCATTATTGAGAAAATAATGGATTTTTACGGATTACTCTTATTTACTATATTTATATGTCAAAAACTTTCAAGCAAAGAGTAAAATAACTTAAATACAGATCTTTAACTAAAGTTTTAAGAGTTACTACTTGGTCTCCATTATTGATATAAACTTACTCAGTTGCAGTACAACATACCTGCCCAGAAATTGGATTCTACCCCTTTTTGTTGACCTAAATAAAGTGCTAGCATCCAGTCTGGAAAATATTATGAAATATGGCAAACATGCATTAAAAGCAATTCTATAACGGTTTCACATAGTATTATTGCTAAAACATGATCAGCTTAATTTAAATCAGGGACTGTTAGAAAAGCTTTCAATTAGTGCATGACTGCTATGTTAATGGAAAGAGCATGAGATCTCAAAAAGTGTTGTGCCGATTGCATCAATAGAAAAGCAACAAAAATATCATGGTTGGCAGGAAACCCACTGGGGAGGAGGAACATGGTGAGTTCTTTCATATGTGGATGCCACTTCCCTCACCCTCCCCATGATGGTCTTGCATGATTGAGTCACTTGCTTTAAATGGCTCCACAGCACTATGGGGTGCTCCATGTTCAAACAGACAAGCAGCTCAGCACGCAACTCTGATGTAATCTGCATAAAAGACTGCAAATAGCAAAAGAGACAAGTGCACAGATCTGAGTAATAAAAAAAATAAGCCTTGCAGATCCTGCAATTAAGACACCGATGTCAAAATGTAGGTCCTTCATTTGACACCAGCACAACTTGTTCCTCAGTTTTTGTGGTGATTATCAAATGATGTAGATTGCCTCCAAAATTAAAGAAACATTCACTGAGCAAACTATTATACCATTAGGTGCATAAATTGTGCTGGAAAAACAAAATCATATATACTAAGGTGATTTCCCAAGAAAAGTGTGCTATTGATGGGATTTCACCGAGAAGTAATCATTAGTGCAAGACAAACCATGTATAATCATCTTTATACATGGTTTGCACATGAAAGTCAGGTGCTAATAAATCTAGTTCCCGGGTTTTTATTTGTTATTATCATAGCTTACAAGGCACTTCATGTCTGCTATTTGTAATTGCATTCAATTACATTCTTTGCACAAGTTATAATCTTAAAATTGATTGCTGCATAACGTTCATAACTACGGACAACTGATAGGAAGGCAAGAATTACAAACAATAAAAAAAAGAATCACATCAATTTGTGCTGATAAACCTTGAGTGAAACTCAGTTGTGCTATTGCCATCTACTGTTATATTATTTTCTCTGTACCCCTGTACAATGACTTGAACAACTGATAATTCCAAAACTAATCTGCTGAAAAGATAATTTTATCTTCAGCCTAATCTTCCACATGTCTACTTTTCTGTAACTGGCATTTGCAAAATCAAATAATTATTTGAAGAGTCACCTGATGAGCAAGGAACAATGTGATGTTTAGTGCTTTAATTCAGTGGCAAAACAGATTAGAATGGTTAGCCCTATTGCCATTCTTCAGTGATATCCATGCAGCCACGGATGTCATCCGAACAGACACCAAAATGTTAGTGTACAAAGTAGTGGTAATCCCAACGCTCCTGTATGCATCAGAAACCTGGACAACATACCGAGGACATCTGAAGGTACTTGAAAAGTTCCATCAACGCTGTCTTCGAAACATCTTAAATATCAGCTGGAAAGATAGAAAAGCCAATGTAAGCGTGCTAAATGAAGCCCAAAAAATACAAGCATTGAAGCCTATGTCATCAAGAACCAACTAAGATGGAGCGGTCATGTTGTTCGGATGAAAGACGAATGTCTGCTGAAACAAAACTTCTACTCCCAGCTTAAAGAAGGCAAACGTAAAAGAGGTGGACAACCGAAGAGATTCAAAGACGTCTTAAAAGCCAACATAAAGAAATGTAACATCGACGTCAACAATGCCAAGGACAGGAAACTCTGGCAAGCCATCATCTGAGAAGGAACAGCAACTTTCAAAACCTACAGATGAAAAGAGAAGAAAATGGAAAGAGAGGCAGCAACAACCAAAGTTCCGATCTGGAACTACCTGTCCTAAATGTGGAAGGACTTTCAAAGCCAAGATTGGACTCATAAGCCACTTGAGAACCCATAAATAGATCAACAGAATGAAGACCATCATCCTCAACCTTGAAGGATAGCCACGACGACGACAACGATCCATGCAGCCTTATCATGTGAAGTTAATTCACAGAGTCTATTCAGTATCCATAAGTTGTTTTGGTCCAAATGAGAAAAGTAATACACCTTTAAATACATGGACAACCAGTGGGCCACCCAAGAGGAAGTTTCAAACCTCCTCCTAACACAGCACTCCTCATGCTCGTCCTCACTACAGTCTTCTTTCCTTTTTTCCATTTCAAGAAACTCTCTAAGACTAATTCCCATTATATTATCCTCCACGATCTCCCACTACTTGCAACCTCAGACTTGGTCCCCTTCTCCAGTCACGGCTAAACCCTGTCAATTTTTGTGTCAGTTTGCCCTAAGTCTTTGGTTCAGAACTGAATCATGGACTCGATTGAACATCACAAGCTACACACAGGGGAGAAGCGAGAGTAAAATCCAAATTTGATACATCTGCAGAGGGTCCTCAGTGATTTTTACTTCACTTATTTCTAATTAAGTATATGTCCAATTCTATTTGCCTGCTACACCACAAGTAAAATATGAAATAGAGCATAGAACAGTACAGGCAATGTTGTCCCAACTTTTTGACCTACCCTCCCACTTAGCCCTCCATTTTTTATTTATCTATCTATCTATCTATCTATTTATTTATTTATTTAGATGCATCGTGGGGTAGGCCCTTCCAGCACTTTGAGCCTCTCTGCTCAGGATTCCCCCAATTTCTACCAACTGGTACGTCTTTGGACTGTGGAAGGAAACCCACGCTGTCAGGTGGAGAATGTACCAACTCCCTACAGGCAGCAACAGGAATTGAACCCAGTTGCCTGCACCATAAAGTATTGTGCTAACCACCATGCTACTGTACAGCCCATGGATTAATTTTCTTTCATCCACCTACCTAAAAGTCTCTTAAATATCCCTGACATATATGCCTCTCCCAGCTTGCGTGGCAGTGTGTTTCATGCACCCAGCACTCTCTGTGAAATTAATTAAGACAGGAAATCATTCTCTTAGATTTTGAGGACAAATGCATCTCAATGGTATAATAAAGATTACACTTGTAATAAATTTTGTTTCTGTGAATGCTTATTCTTAGATTGTGATATGACAAATACTATGACTACTACAAGTTTTGAGACAATCCAAGATCTAGAAAGCCATGTGTGGTTAAGTTACTGGACCAGAGCTCTGGACTAATCATTCAAAGACTTTGCCAAACTTTGCCAAGGTGGCCATGGAATTTAAATTCAGTTCATATTCTGGAATTAAAACAAAATAATTAATCTTAGAAGTATAGGACATAAAAGCAGAATCAAGTTTATTATCGTTGACTATGCCATGAAGTGCCGGCTGGTGGCATAATGGCATCAATGCTGGACGTGAAGGCTCCCAAGTTTGAATCCAGCCGGCTCCCTTGCACGCTTTCCATTCATGCTGGGTTGAGCGTCGAGCTAGCAACTTGGCCTCGTAATAACAAGAAAGCCTGCTAAAGAAAAAGAAATGCCGTCACGACGGCATTCCAATGACTCCACTCAGAGTTAAGGGCTTCTATGTCATGAAATTTGTTGCCTTGTAGCAACAGTACAGTGCAATACATAAAAATGCTAAGTACAGGATTATACTAAGTATAAGATGCTAAGTTTAATATAAGTATAGGATATAATATTTAAAAAGTATATGATTATAAAAAGTCGAGTTCATTAATATTCCTCAGGGGAGGAGATCTTCCACTGTTACCTGGTCTGGTTTATATGTGAGTCAGATCCATAGCAATGACATGATTTTTATAATATTCTTTGAAAATGCTTGGCAAGCCACTCTCTTTAGGGTAGTGGTCACCAACCCCAAGATCCCCTCCCTCGGACTCAGTGAAAGGCAAGATCCACCCCAGATCGATTAGTTACACGCATGCGCACCGGGACAGAAAAGACTGGAAGTAAAACCCCGCAACCAGGAAGTAGAAATAATGTATAAACACCAGGGGTACCCACCCTTTTTTGCACCGCGGATCGGTTTAATATTGACAATATTCTTGCGGACCGGCTGACGACGGGGGGTGGGGGGTATTAAATACGACAAGAATACAGCGATACTCGATGCAGGTTCCTTATATCCAGTCTATTCCGCAATTTAGTTTTTGCAGCTCTTGGCACTTAGCTTCTGTCCCACTTGCTCACGTTTTTTCCACTCACAAAACCCAACGGATTTGTCTTTAAGAGCAGGGTGCTTGGACTCAAGATACCGAAGCAGTTTTGAGGGCTTCATTGCCTCATTAGACAGCCTCCGGGCCCGAGCTCCAGCCTCCTGCTGCTAGACACCTTTGCCAGGCGCGGCTGGTTGCGGGTGAGGTGAGAGGACAAGGTCAGGGCCGGAGATCCCCGTGCCGGGGCATCAGCGGTCGCAGTCCAGAGAGAGCGACCAACCGAGCGAGGAGTGCGACAGGGACGCACCCGCCCCCCTTGTAGGATCTATCGGCCGAGAAAAGTTCGTCTCAGTAGATCTCAGCGCGGTAGCTGCTCTGTTACTTACGAAACCCTGAGCCCAAATTTGGTCCTCTGCGAATATTTTAGCACCCGGATCCCCACGAACATTCGGTGTGCTGAACAGGTTTAGAGGCAGCGCCCATCTGTTCACACTCCAGACCAGTAGCAATGGCACTTCCCGCTGGCCGCCTGAGGCCAACCAGTGATCCCTGGCACGAAAGTATCACGGCGTTTAGGTGACTAATGACCTCATGTGTTCAAGTTCAACGGTGGGCATGACAGGGAATGAGGAAAGGTGCAGCTGACTCATATCATTTCCTCGCGGCCCAGTGGTTGGGGACCACTGAAATACATTGTGTAGTGCGGGGGAGCTACACGCATACACACTGGGCAGAAAGAATGGAAATAAAACCCCGCAAACCAGAAACAATTTGTCAACAGAATTTGTGTATTTTTTTTTTCGGGATCTACTGGGAAAGTCTCAAAGATTGAGCAGTCAATCGCGATCGACGGGTGGGCGACCACTACTTTAGAGCAATTACAGTACAAACTGAGAAGTGCAAATTTTTAAGTTGTTGGAAGTGTACTTTCCAGTCAGATATTTGCAGAGTATCCTTAAAAAACCAATTGGTATCAAAGCAAGACCTTAGATGTAGACAATCCATCTAATGCTGTTTTTATTGCAACACTTTACCTCTTTGGCTTCTGGAAACTTAACAAGCGGTTCACCCCATTCTTCACTTAGGCACCTTCGAAACTGATGGCATTTTGGGATGATAATACAGGTCACATTTCCGAGGTCTGGATAAATCACCTGGAGGTCTCCCCTGGAGATTAACAATTTTTAAAATAAGCATTATCACTGTTATGCAAGATGCAAGAAAAACACTTTTACTTTTACAAAAGGGAAGGTGGAATCTTAAATCTTAGACAGATGCCCTCTCTCAATGAAGGTCTGTCTGCAGTTCTAACCATTAATGCACGTGTTATTAGGAATGGCATTGAAAAAGTAAGGGGAGGTAAAGGACTTCAATTAAGGAATATTATGCCTAAATTTTTTTCGGGGTTGCCCAACAGTTCTGCATTGCCAACATTTCTCAGCATGACTGCAGCATGTTTCAAGCCTCCTACACAGAAGCAGAAGCTTGAACTTGCTAGTGATTCCCAACTGCATTTGTCCTTGGACTCCACATGGAGACCAATGGCAGACCACAGCTTCCCTCCAAAATCTATCCTAGGGATTCTGCTCCAGGTAAAACTTAATGCATGACTCACAAGCCTGCTCACTTGAATAGGGATTGCACAATTGTAAGAAAAGTTAAAATAAAGTTAATTTTTTAAAAATTTCTATTCATTTTGATGTTTCTAATTATTTAGAGTTTCAAAGTGTTCTAATACATTTGCTTTTATCTTCAAGGAAAATTAAAATATTTATAAGCACATATTTCATTTTAGTAGTTTTTGAATCCTTCTTAAATGTTAGACAATTTCAAAGGAAATGAAAAATAATGAATGCCAAGGAAAACTGGGGTCAGGAACTCAAAACTGGATTTGTAATTCAGTGAAAGAGAAAATTATTTTTGGCTAATTGATCTCTTATTACGGTAATTGTTTTTCTAATTTAGGTCTATTCAGGTATCAAATTAAGACTCAACTCAACCATGACCCATCCAAGCCCAAGACCTTTTATATTTTCTTTACCCAATGTAATCTGGAGACATTTGCAACAATATCACACCTAGATGTCAGACTTGAAAAAGACACTTTGAGCTCAGGTAAATTCCCTTCTCCACTTTTTGAGGGCAAATGTCACTGCCTAACTGTGACAATAGAACAAACATGAAGTCAATGACCAGAAAAGCACCTATCAATTCTAGAAAACATTCCCAGGCCAAGTGTTATACCCTTATTTTGACATTGAGTCAAACTTGAAATCATATGCTGAAAATAACCCTCCCATTTAAAGTCAACTTCGTAATCCAGTCCTTGATGAAGTGTCTATCTAGCATAGCTGTCACTCGTTACCATCATGTTAACTCGTTTTGAATACATTACTGACCTGGCCCAGAAGAGCATATCTAAGCCATTCCAAGCTGAAATGTTCTGATATAGAGCAAAGACTAAGGGAAGTTGAGTTTGACTAGTGGAGCAGGCTGGATCATTATCATAAAAAGTTAACACTAACCCCCTGATGATCCAGCCCAATGACTAGTTTAGTTCAGTCAGACTCAGGTCAGAGGTAACTCAATAGGCAATTACAGATTACAAACTAACTGCATATTTTCAGGTGCTAGAATATGAACAATGAAATGTAACGAACTGTCTGCTTCAATGATTTTAACTCCAAGCACAATTCTGTACCAACAGGCAAGTGAACTTGCAACTTTTAACAATGGAATACAAAAGCACGTCTGTACCACCTAGTGGCACAAAATAGGTACTACTAAAACTCCACCTCAGATGACAAAAGGAATAAGTTTTCCTGGGATCAATCAGTGGACACCTGCAATGGTTTATGAGTTTATATGATGGATGATAATTTCTGAAAACCTTCAATTATTTTCTGTACAGATCCTCCCCAGGTTACAAGAGGGTTCTGTTCCTGTGAAGTCATTGCAAATCAAAAAGTTTGCAAATCAGGTATATGGTCATAAACTGAACAAAAGATGACTGCAGCCAGCAAATCCATTCTGCAGGTCTCCCAAACACTGATTCATGTGTAGGGGCTGAACACAAGTTGGGCATTTGCACATTTGGGAAGGAGACTTAAAATAGAAGTCCTTAATACCTCTCAAATTGGCTTTATGTCTTTTTGGATTTATACTTTACCCAGGAGATCACATTAGGAGGGCACATAGAGTGTATACTTTTTGACAGACAGGGACTCACAATTACCCAAGTATTGTTGTTCAAACATAATATTATAATTTTTCCACATTGTCTTTTCCATCAATGTTTACCAGCTACGCATTACCATCAATTTTGTTTTCTGTAACTATGTTTAAAAACAAAAGATAAAAATATAAATGCAACTGTGAATATGCTGTAAGGCATTACAGAGCTATTAGATGAGTGGATAAATGATTAGGAGAGTCCAAAGGCAGTTTTACCAGAGCAGAGATAATACAACAGAAACGTAACATTAAGAAGGGCTATTGGTACAAACATTTGTAAATTGTTTTCAATACCCAGGCAGATGAAAACAGGGCAGCACAAATTTCAAACAAAAATCAAAGTAAATGAAGATTTTAAAGACTTTGCAAAAGAGAAATGTTAGGAAATTTGAGAAAATTAAAAGGAATTTATTAGATATGGAGATAAAAAAGAACACCAATGCGGGCTTCTTGCACCTGATGGCTATTTCCATGCTGTGACAAATCCATTCATTTTTCTTCCCTTTCCAGGATTTGTCAAGTCAGTATTAACAAAGAATGCCCATTGTTTTATTGTAGATAAAACACTGCTTTTCCAGAAACATCTTTAATATCATACTACATAATGAATATTGCTAGCATCTAGAAGTATGCCATTACATATCATTTTTTGCAAATTATTTCTTAAACATATCATAAACCTGTAGTATGTCTGTGTCATATTTTATAAACAGCATTCAATAACTGAAATACAAATGAAAGCTAATTTAGTGTTATATGAAAAAAAAAATCAGTGCAATGTAGATCTCCTGAGTTTTTGGAATGTTGCAACTATCACACATCTATGTGTGTGTACCGCTTAATGCATCCCACACTTGTTCTTTCCCACTTCAAGATTCCAGGAACCCACCTATCTTTAAGTTTACTATTCAATCCCCTTTTTCTTCTTCTTCTTCTTCTCCTCATAATTCTGAAACATAGAAACATAGAAAATAAATGCAGGAGTAGGCCATTCGGCCCTTCGAGCCTGCACCGCTATTCAGTATGATCATGGCTGATCATCCAACTCAGAACCCTGTACCTGCTTTCTCTCCATACCCCCGATCCCTTTAGCCCCAAGGGCCATATCTAACTTCCTCTTAAATATAGCCAATGAACCGGCCTCAACTGTTTCCTGTGGCAGAGAATTCCACAGATTCACCACTCTCTGTATGAAGAAGTTTCTCCTCATTTCGGTCCTAAAAGGCTTCCCCTTTATCCTTAAACTGTGACCCCTCATTCTGGACTTCCCCAACATCGGAAACAATGTTCCTGCATCTAGCCTGTCCAATCCCTTTAGAATTTTATACGTTTCAATAAGATCCCCCCTCAATCTTCTAAATTCCAGTGAGTATAAGCCTAGTCAATCCAGTCTTTCTTCATATGAAAGTCCTGCCATCCCAGGAATCAATCTGTGTACTCCCTCAATTTTTATTCCTCAATTCTTTGTACTCCCTCTGTGGTAAGAATGTCTTTCCTCAGATCAGGGGACCAAAACTGCACACAATACTCTAGGTGCGGTCTCACCAAGGCCTTGTACAACTGCAGTAGAACCTCCCTGCTCCTGTACTCAAATCCTTTTGCTATGAATGCCAACATACCATTTGCCTTTTTCACCGCCTGCTGTACCTGCATGCCCACCTTCAATGACTGGTATACAATGACACCCAGGTCTCGTTGCAGCTCCCCTTTTCCTAATCGGCCACCATTCAGATAATAATCTGTTTTCCTGTTCTTGCAACCAAAGTGGATAACCTCACATTTATCTACATTAAAATGCATCTGCCATGAATTTGCCCACTCACCTAACCTATCCAAGTCACCCTGCATCCTCTTAGCATCCTCCTCACAGCTAACACCGCCGCCCAGCTTTATGTCATCCGCAAACTTGGAGATGCTGCATTTAATTCCTTCGTCTAAATCATTAATATATATTGTAAACAACTGGGGTCCCAGCACTGAGCATTGCGGTACCCCACTAGTCACTGCCTGCCATTCTGAAAAGGTCCCGTTTACTCCCACTCTTTGCTTCCTGTCTGCCAACCAATTCTCTACCCACATCAATACCATACCTCCAATACCGTGTGCTTTAAGTTTGCACACTAATCTCCTGTGTGGGACCTTGTCAAAAGCCTTTTGAAAATCTAAATATACCACATCCACTGGCTCTCCCCTATCCACTCTACTAGTTACATCTTCAAAAAATTCTATAAGATTCGTCAGACATGATTTTCCTTTCACAAATCCATGCTGACTTTGTCCGACGATTTCACCGTTTTCCAAATGTGCTGTTATCACATCTTTGATAACCGACTCTAGCATTTTTCCCACCACCGATGTAACATGTCTGAAGTTACACACACAACCTCTCATGGTCCCAGAACAGGTCCTACACAGTCAAGAAAGCTCACCAATGAGGAGGCTGAAGAGAGCTCGACTTTACACATCCATTCTCATGTTATTCTACAGATACACTGTAGAGAACATCCTAACAAGCTGCATCACTGCTTGGTACAGAAAATGCACAGCAGCGGACAGAAAAGCTCTGCAATGGGTAGTCAAAACTGCCCAACCCATCACTGGCACCAACCTATCCACCATCAAGGACAAAGATACAGCAAGGTGCAGCAAAAGAGCCAGTAACATTAAGAAGGATCCTACACACTCTGCTTATGGGACTGTTTGTCCCACTCCCTTCAGGGAGAAGGCTACATAGCATCCATGCTAGGACTACCAAACTCAAAAAATTTACTTTCCCCAAGCAGTTAAGACTGATCAACATCTCCACACACTAACTCCACCACTACTTTATTACTTCCCGTCAGTCACCTTATGTACTAAATGGACATACAATCAATATATATAAACTATCTCATTTATTTACATTGATTAAGTGTTTTTTATTATTGTTGTGTTATTTATCTTTTGTGCATTTTTCCACTACATTAGATCTGGAGTAACAATTCTTTCATTCTTACATGTGTACAGGAAATGACATTAAACAATCTTGAATCTTGTTATCATAGAACATGCTAATATTGGCTGGAGATCCCACCTGTTGATTCTAACAATGTCATTCTGTGCCACCCAATGATGGAAAGGGAAACATTAAAGAAAGGTTAGTTTTATTTGTCACATGTAAATCAAAAAATTGAAACAAAGTGAACGTATTAATAACCAACACCACCCAAACTTGGATAGATATGCCCACAAAGTGTCACTGTACTTCCAGCACCAACTTAGAAACGCCCAACACTTACTAACCCTAACCTATATGTCTTTGGAACGTGAGAGAACCTGGAGAAAACCCACACAGTTATGGGGAGAATACACCAACTCCTTACAGACAGTGGCAGAAATTGAACAATTTTCTGACTGCTGGTGTTGTAAAGCACTACGCAAGGAAGTGGCAAGGGGAGTCTCTATCTACCTAACAATCAAATACTTAAGATCTAATTAGACATATAGCTTTCCATTTGATCTACCACCTTGTAAAATCAGTGAAAACTAACAGGAGTAAAAATGGTACTCATCTTTGTGCTGGGAGTACACATATCACATGTTCTACTCCATTCTTACCCTTATTCCAATGTAATTTGCATCTATGATTCTCCTGTCATTCTGTTTACAGGCATTCAAAATTTATTCATCATCCAGTAAGGAACTTAGCCATTCGTGTGACCAGAACTTGCCATGACATGATGACCCATGCGGATTCCTTATTTTGACTAATTTTCTGAATTTCGTTGCGCCTCCTCAAGCAGAAAAGACGTAAAATACTCAATGAAACTTGGTGTGCTGGGAGGATCAGAAACGAAACTTAAAGCAACCAATGTCAAAAAAAGTTTAGTTCACTTTATAGATATAGCAGAATTTATATAAAGGAACAACATAACTGAATTTCATGCACTTTTGTATAGTCTACAATTAAAATAAGATAATGCAGTTATAAAGCATTGTAAATGCACCACTTTCAATATATTATGATTAATACAAACGAGGCATTTAAGTTTTAAATTTTGGTCAAAGACACTGTTCTAGAGGTAATTTATATTTGCACAGGTAAATTATATTTGCTTGTGCTTGCCTGCAAATGTTGCTGTCACCACAATTTTCAATAATACACATTGATTCTTCCTCATTCATTGCTGAATTTGCCTTCTGATGTGAAAGAATGTTCAGTCCAACCAGAAGATATACAAGCTGCTTCATCCTGAAAAATCAAATCACACATATATGACTTAATAAATACCCATGAATTAAGTTCAAGTTTATTGTTGTGTGTATGGCTCTGTGTGTAAAACCAAATAAAATAATGCTCCTCCAGACCACGGTGCACCCACACAACATATATCACAAACATCACATAAACCAAAGTATTATCCTATATACAAGTTAATTAAATAAAATTCAAAAAGCATAAATGCATGCAGTAAAGCACAGCACAGCAAAACTGTAAACAGTACAGTAAATAGTACATGCCCTAGTGACAAGACCTTGGTGGTGGGAGGGTATCCATTAGTTTCATAGCCTGAAGGAAGAAGCTGCCATCCAGTCTGGCAGTCCTGGTCCTAATGCTTCTACATTTATTTCCTGACAGTCGTGGGTCAAAGAGATTGTGGGATGGGTGGTATGGATCCTCAACAAGGTCCTTTGCAATGCTCCCACTAAATGCCAGAAATGAGGGAGCGGTGGGGGGAGACCCCGATGATTCTTTCAGTGGTTCTACCTGTCCTCTGTAAGGTCTTGCAGCTTCCGTACCACACAATGATGCAGCCAGACAGGACTTTTGATGGCACTCCTGTACAAATTTAGAATGGGGGTGGACAGCCTTGCATTCCTCAACCTCCTCAAAAGTGCCTTCTTGACTAGTAGGAGGTGTTGTGGGTCCAGGTTAGATTGTCCTTTATGTGCACACCAAGGAACTTTGTGCTTATCACTCTCTCCATAGCAGAGCTATTCATGTGCAATGGAGAATGGTCAACCTGTGCCTTCCTGAAGTCCACAATCATCTCTTTTGTCTTGTCCACATTGAAACTCAGGTTGTTATTCTTGCACCCTTTGAAAAGTCTCTCTACCTCCTTCTTGTATGCTGACTTATCACTGTTGCTGATGAGGCCAATCACTATAGTATCATCAGCAAACTTAATGATGTAGTTTGAGCTGGAACTGGATGTGCAGTCCTGAGTCAGCAGAGTGAACATCAGGAGACAGTGCATACAACCCTGGGAGGGCACCAGTGCTCATTGTGATAGAGTTTGCAAATGCTGCTGCTAACTCGGAATTACCAGGGTCTTTCCATCAAGAAGTCCAAGGTCCAGTTACGGAGAGGGGTGCTGAGTCCCAATGAGGACAGTTTACCCACTAACCTCTGAAGGATGGTCATGTTAAACGCCGAGCTAGAGTCAAAGAACAACATCGTGACATTCAAGGCATCATAACATTAAACCATAATTTAAAAAGCTAACTTCCAGCTCTGACACTGACACCCTGAACCTAACTCGTTGTCTTAAAACTCCTTATCTACATTATACAAATATTGAATTCTCCCACAATTTTCCTCAAAAATATACTACTTCTTCTTTAAAAAGAAAAATGTTTATTTCTCTCTGCAACTCCACAGTGGACTTTCTCCTGTCTTACCAGTTTTTTTTTGAAGAATAATATCATTTCATCCAGTCAGCATGGCTATTTCATTTTCTAATAGTCACTCTGATTAATATTTATATGATTGCTCCAGATTCTAACAATCTTATTAGTCTTATTGACTGTTTTATGATTAATTGATAGCTCTAAATCAAAGCAGCACAGATAAGCAATGTTTTCATTTTTCAATTCACATAATTTATGCTTTGTTACATTGTTTGCTAATTCAATATTGTTTTTTGTCATTCTTCACTAACAAATGCAAAGGAAACCAAAATGATTATTACTCTAGATACCATGCAGCATAAAAACACACAGCAAGCATAAAGAATACAAAAAACACACACACAATAAATATAAAAGCAATTCTATAAAACATAATGTACAATTGTTATATACACAGACTGATTGATTGTATGTCCATAAAGTGATGTTAGATGTGTATGTATTGGTGGTGGGGTATATCACTGTTACTATTCTGGACAATGTCAAGTTCAACATTTTCAGGGAGAAGTAAATCTATGGTGGTATCCTAAAACAAGGATGAGAATTTTAAAGCTAGCACACTATTAAAATACAAGGTGATGTCATTCATTCAGGATTAGACTTTATGACCAAAGAGTGGCAGACATAAAACAACCCTCATTCATTTTCATTTCATACAGTAAACAACAACCTACATTTCCCTACTATCCTTAATGTAGCAAAACATTCAAAGAAAGGCTTTTAATTAAATATCAGTCAAGCCGGGTAAAAGGAGAGAGATGCACATATGGTGAAAGTGTGATTAAAGCATCTGGTGTTAAGGTCAGCGTCATGCTTAAAGAAGAGACAGCGAAAGAAAAAGGGAGTTTGAACGAGTCAATTAAAGAGGTGAAGATAGTTGTACTGGATAAATTCTGTCGATTTTTGCTCCTAGTGATTGACCAAAAGAATTCAGAACTGTGGTTTATCAACTGTAACTTTATTTCAAAGCGTTTCTTTATGATTGGAGACAGATACACCTGAGACTGCAGATACTGAAATCTGGAGCAGCAAATTTACTAAAGGAATTCAGGGGTTGTACAGCATCTGTTGAGGGAATGGAACTCTCAACATTTCTACCTCAGGAATGAGTGTGCTGAGGAAAGAACCCCATATAAAGAGGAGAGAGGGAGTAGAGAAAAAGGATTCTGATCTGAAATATCTACAAGTCCTTTCTCCTACAGAGGTGCAAATCCACTGAGTTCCTCCAGCAGATCTCTTGTTGCTCCTTTTTTTTTAAAAAAAATCATCTATTCATGGGGTATTATCTATCTCTAATTATCTAGGTATTGATAGGTATTTAATTATTTTCACAGACATGGTGAGTGGGAAGACCTGTGTCTGTACTGCATAACTCTGTCCCAAGGTGCGGCAGTAGTTGGCAAAGTCACAAATGGACAACATAGGTAAGGGCACTAATATTTCTTCCTTGAACAATCCTGTAGTTTCACATTCACATTAGCTTTGTGATTCAGATTTATTTAATTTCATTAATTCCTCAGCTGCAATAATGATCCAAATTCACATCTTTGGATCAACGATCCAGGACCCTGAACGCAGTCACTTAATCACGATGTGTCATACCAGCTCCCCTGTCATCGTCGTCTTTTATGTGGCTAGCAGGAACCAGAACAGAAATGATGCATTTGCTTATACCTAGGCAGGCTCAATGAATTGCTTCAATTCCACGGAGCATGCAAGCTCAGGGCAGGAGCTTGCAATGCAGATCCATGACATGCACCTTGCCACATCCTCACTTTTTCGAGTCCAGGATGCCACAATTCTTCCGTAACAACATCCGCGTCCTGTCCCAGTATGGTTGAGCACAGTTCGACAGTCACAATACATGTGCAAATCTAAAAGATTGACAGTTAAGTTTTTAACCCAATGTTTGCTGGTTATAGGTCATGCTTGCAAGTATAGTCTACCTTAAACTCTTCTTCCCTGGATCCTTACTCTAATCATGTCTTTTCTGTTGACTTACTTCAAGCAAATGCAAACTCCATTCCGATTTGTTTTCAGAGCAAAACCGTCCACACCTATACTTTTAAAAAGATAAAGCCACACAAAGTTGACAGCACGGTAAGTGGAGAAGAAACACACATTTCACCTTCTTCAAACATTTCCAAAGGCCACTACTAACCCTTTTTACTGAGTTTACTTGCTTTAAAAGGAAACATGCGACTGACAAGAAAGAAGAACAAACTGGCGGAAAAAAAAATCATGCTTCCAGAACTTCATTACATAATCTTGACAACAGATCCACAAAGAGGCTTACCTGTTGACAACAACCGTACTTTTTAAAACAAACAATAATAATTAAATTTTAAGCAAAAGCAAGGCCGCGAGCGACGGGAAACGCGAACCCTCCGGCAAAGCCAGCAATGTTTTGAATGCAAAACGGACGAAATCCAGCGCGCGACTCGCCAGCCCACCCAAGGTCACGCCCCCGAGCCCGTCCTATTCGCCTGAACGCAGGACCGCGGAGACGTTGATTGGATAAGCGTGACGTCGGTCACATTGCGTCATAGCGCCGTGCAAGAAGACATTGTTCCCACGACCCTACTTTGAAGTTTTCTCTTCTTGATGAAACTGGTGGGATCTCCAGGTGATTCTTTTTTTTTCTCTTCTATTTGCAGATAGACTGAGAATTTAGTGAAAGAGCAAAATGGGCAGACTGTAACTGAGGGGTTCTGTAGGGATCAATGGGAAGGGTCTTAACTATAATCATTTGACTGATGTAATTAAGTATAGTATTTCTAAGATTGCTGATGTTAGCATTGAGATGGGATTGTTAATGGGGAAAAACTGTATGGGCAAGCTATGTGAGGAGGCAAGAACTTGCCAGCTCGAATATAACGTGGAAAGGTCTACTTTTGGTGCACAAAACAGAAAAGCAAAATATCTCTTAAATGGTGACAACTTGGGGAATGATGTTGTTCAAAAGCCAATTCAAGGTCATACATATCCTGATCCCTTTCTGAGGATACATAGTTGCAAGGGGAGATGGTGCAGTCAAATACAATCACTACGTTTAAGAGATATTTGGACAGGCACTTAAATATGTAAAGCAGAGGAAGATATGGTCATAATGCAGACAAACAAAATGGGTGCAGATGGGCAAAAAGATAACCATGGATATAGTGGAGCAGATGGACTAGTTTCTATGTTGTAGTACTCTAAGACTTTATGACATTTAGTTGAGCCCTGGTCACTGCATGTGCAGGAAGTAATTATGAAAGCAACAGGTACATTGACCTTTGTAAGGAGAGAAGTGCAAGAGTAAAGATACCTTGTTGCAATTATACAGGGAATCAGTGAGGCCACGCATGGAATATGCTTTCAGATTTGGTCCCTTTGACTAAAAAAAATTAATAAACCTTCCATGGAGCAAGTGCAATGAAAATCTACTGAACTGGTTCCTGGGATGGCGAGTTTGGCAAGAAATTAAAAAGACTAGGCGTCAATTCTCTTGAATTTGGAAAAATGAGAGGAGATTTCCTTAAAAGTTCTAAAATTCTTTAAGTGGTCATCAGGCTTGATGTAAAGAGGATGTTGCCTTAGCAGATGAGTTTTGAACTGGGGATCAACTTCTCAGAATAAATGGTCGGCCCATTTCTTTTGAAGTTAGAATTCTTCACCCTGGAAGGGCTCAATTATTGAATTCAGGTGTAACAGGTTCCTGGATGTTCAGGATGGTGGTGGTGCAATCACTCAAGTCGAGTATGATGTTCTCCAAAGGGGTTTTCTATTGATGGTTCCTCAGGTGGCTGTAGAGGCTGATCTGGGATCCACATATTCTGGTGTAGTGTGGGCAAGAGTTAATGGTGGCTGCTGTTAGTAGATGGGTCTTTTGATTGTTCAGTCTCCCCATTCGCAGCTGCTGCTTGTTCTCTACAGCACAGTGGAGGTCACTTATCTAGATGTTCAGGGCATATTATATTATAATATTAACCCATGCTGTTAGTCAAACACTACTGTCACAGAATAAAGAGAGGATGTTTATTCCAAATGCAAAGCATTCAAAAGATTAGAGAAATCCCAAAAAACAAATGAAAAACCATTCAGTACACAAAATCCTTTAGAATAGAATATGAAGTGCAAAATCAAGACAAAATGTTAAAATAATTCAAATATTGATAAAGCTGTAATTAATATGATATGCCTATATTGGGAATTGCACTTTAAGAAGGATGTTTAGGATATGCAGAGAGCAAAAAAAATATTGAAATGATACAATATTATATTATATTGACTATTACGTTGACTTCAGAGGGCAGTTAAGAAATGGCCTTGTGATGGTTTTGAAGTTTGCATATGGGTTTAACCTGGTTTAACATTTCCTTCCAGAGAGCAAGTTAAGTGAACTATTTGGTATCTATAACAACCTAGTAGTTTCATGGTCACCATTATTAATTCTGTTATTTTTTATTCCTGTTTTTTAAAAAAGTACTTGAACTCTGTAATACCCTGAGTACAAGTAACACCTGACTTTGTTGTGCTTCATCTAATCATTGCTTCCAGTTGTTGGGCTGGGTTATGGAAGACCTAGGTGAGGGTAATCTGAGTTTATTCAAATTCTCACATTTTTTTCTGGCATTCTTCAAGACAGGAAAGTTAATTACAGAAAAGCAATCATCTTCAGGGTAGCAGCTACTTAAGACAAAACACAGGCAGCCTTCAAAGACAGATTACATGTAGCCTCCCAGCAATAAATTGATTTATCAATTTCAATAAGGGCTGATGAACATCTTTAAGAACATAGTGAGAGGCCACATAAGAGACTTGCTTTGGAAATTGACAAGGCAAATGGCTTCTATTGACAATCTTAAAATACTTTATAATAACATTCATTGAATATCAGAAATTCTGATACTGTACCATTATAAACAGTCACTGGAGAAAACACTAAATAAATATTCATGTTAATCAGCCCTTGTTGAAGTTGATAAATCAATTTACAGACATGTTCAGGAATCGATAACCCAAGGACTGCCTGTATTTTCTTCTGTAGTGTTCATATCAAAGTGTTAACTTGGTTGTTCTTTTTTATCTTCAAGTGAAGATCCTCATATCCAAGATAAAAGGTATATAATTTCAAAAATGAAAGTAAGCTGGTGCGGCACAATGATTATTAAATGGTCAAAAGATTCAGAATAAATGGCTAAAGTGCCTTAGAAAGTGCAGGTGACCAAATCTGTAAGAAATTTGTTACTTTTACTCCTGCTGCACTTCCAATTTGCAGTCCGAAGTGTGCTTTTATATACTGAAGAGTTGATTCTCTCTTTTATTTCAGTGTTACAGGCTCCATCGGATTTTGCTGTTTCTTTATTATACAGTGTCAAAGGTGATCATTGGAACTCATGATACATTTTGGAGCCTGTTTCCTCCTGTTGAAACTTGAATAAAGCAGGCATATTTTACAACCTCACAACCTCAGAGTTTCTGCAGAAATTGAAACAAAGTCAGTCAAGTTTCTAAGTGATATACAGCTGCAGTCTGATGTGCCTTTGGGGATGTCTGTTCATAGATCAGGTAAGAAATATTTCAAAATTAATAGTATTTGGAAACAATGAAATAAAAGAAATTGGTTCTTGTAGTACGTAATGAGTGTGAGGCACAGTAGGGTTCCCAATCCTCTGACAATTGCCAACGTGAACTCCAGAATCCTCTTGGGAACAATTCCTGAGAAAAATCACAGGTACTTCAAAATAAATTGTGCATATTTTCTTTCTCATTCATTAGTTACAACAGTTTAAATAATTATTTTTAAAAAGCCTCTTGGG
The DNA here is from genome assembly GCF_048418815.1 of Hemitrygon akajei. Classification (NCBI taxonomy): domain Eukaryota; kingdom Metazoa; phylum Chordata; class Chondrichthyes; order Myliobatiformes; family Dasyatidae; genus Hemitrygon; species Hemitrygon akajei. The sequence goes on from NC_133124.1 coordinate 199,909,373, forward strand.
AACTGGTAGCAGATAGGAAGTATTGAAACCTTGAAGAATAAGACAAGCAGAGTTGGCAAAAGTTTAAGCATTCCTATGTCAGGTGTATACAGTTAATTAGCTACTGGATGAACGTCTGTCAATCTCCTTCTTTGAAGGAATAACCGAAGGTCATCTCGACACATCTTTGTCATAAGATGTTGGCCAACTAACAGACCAAATGACAGTCCTCACACTACCTGAAAGTATAAAAATTGTTGAAAAAATAAATCTGTATGAGTCAAAGAATGAGAAGAGTGCAAGTTTCATCCCTATAGCTTCTCCCTATAGATGCTGCCTGGCCTGCTGTGTTCCACCAGCATTTTGTGCGTGTTGTTTGAATTTCCAGCATCTGCAGATTTCCTCATGTTTGAAGTTCATCCCTGCCTTTCTGATATACATGTTAATTTTTCTAGATTTGAGTACTGAAGGACTACATCCTCTTAAAAAGGAAAAAAAAAATTTTTTTTAATTACCTTAGCCCAAATTTCTTTCCAAATATATCTTTCCCAATATACAGAAATGAATTGACCAAAATTATAATTTATTAAACCAATTTTTTAAACCAATTTCAATTTTCAATTTATTAAACCATATTGTTTGGCCTATTCTTTCAATGGGCTATAAAATATCCTGTGCCACAAGGAAATTCTAGAATTGAGTGGAAATGTGATTGCAAATCATGAAAAGGTTTCAGTTTTCTTAATTGTCACATTATATCCTTGGTGTGATTTCAAAAATATTTTTTGCTCTCACTTTAAACATCCTTCTTAAAGTGTGATGCCCAATATAGGCATATTCTATTAATGACAGCTTTACCAATATTTGAATTATTTTAACATTTTGTCTTGAGTTTGCACTCCATACTCTGTTCTGTAAAGGATTTTGTGTACAGTATGGTTTTTCTTTTGTTTTTTTTGTGACTTCTGTAGTCTCTTGAATGCTTTGCATTTAGAATAAACATCCTCTCTTTATTCTGAGATTAGTATGTTCAACTAACAGCATAGCTTTGATTTAACATGCAATAGAAAATGCATTGGCAAAATATAAAAATATTTCTTTAGAACACAAGCTCTTTTCACAGACAACTGCTGACATAAGAGTGAGTGTGTGTGTGTGTGTGTGTGTGTCTTTTAACTTGAATCCCCAGGTATCTATCATAGAAATATAATTTGTTTACTTTTCTGCACTCTCAGGATGAAAATAGACCTGAACATTAAGTAAACTTAGTGTTTTCTCTTATTGTTAAGATCGTCTTTTTTTAAAGTAGCTGCCAACCAGAGCATTTAGTGAAGTAATCTGGATTTCTTTTCAAATAGAATTAGTTTTAAGTATAATGTAACCAGTAATTCTGGTTCACAAATGTCCTTCAAAGAAGGAAATCTGCTTTCTAGAAGTGACCCCAGACCCACAACAAAATGGTTGAATCTTGACAGCCCTCTAAAATGGCTAATCAAGCCATTCAGTTAAGAGACAATAGGAACAAAATTTGGATAGACGACTTCTTTAGCTTTGGATTTCCAACCCAGTCATCCTTATACAAACATATAGACCTAGTGAGAGAGTCATCTCACTGATTAATCAGGCAATAGCCTGATATTTTTCTACTCACAGAATCACATTATTCTGCCAGCTTCCCAGAGACCCTCAATATGTATTGTCTCACCATCAAGCCAGATCCATCAAACAAGGTGACCTAGTGGTACAGAGTCGACAAGGAGTGACACAAGCATTCCTCAACTTTGATTCTGTACGCATGAAGCTAAGCAGTGGGAAGGCAATCTCTAATTACCTCCAACAACCCTCTCTCAACTATTGAATCAGACTCCCATCATGTCAAACAGCTATTGACAGAAGCACTGATCAGTAAGGGTACAAAATGTACTATCACCGACTGGCTCACAGTTAGTACTAATGATGTCATACTGTGTATGCAGCAGGTGGTGACCTCACAAATCTATATATCTGTGACTTCTGTGGCAAGAGTCCTTTGATAAGAATTCACACCTAGACACTTTTCACCATATGAAGTATTACCAGTATACACGGTGAGAGAAATTTAGAAAGATCTTGTAACTCACATTGGAGCCATGAGATGTTACGGATTTCCACATTGTACCATGGGATCAAATAGGAGTGCAGATAAGAATATTGTGAGTCACAACAGCTAAATGAGATAACCATCACAGGACTACTTCAAATTTCAAAGTAAATTTATTATCAAAGTACATATATGTCACCATATACAACCCTGAGATTCGTTTTTTTGTGGGCATAGTAAAACAAAGAAGCATAATAGAATTAATGAAGGACCACACCCAATGAGATAGACAAACAACCAATGTGCAAAAGACAAGAAAATGGACAAATACTAATGAAAAAATAAGTAATAAATATCAGGAACATGAGATGAAGAGTCTTTGAAATTTAGTGATGGGGCAAGTGAGGTTACCCCCTCTGATTCAAAAACCCTGATGGTTGAAGGGTAATAACTGTTCCAGAATCTGGCAGTGTGGTTCCTGAGGCTCCTGTACCTTCTTCCTGGTGGCAGCAGTGTGAAGAAAGCATGACCTAGTTGGTGGGGGTCCGTGATGATGGATGCTACTTTCCTATGATGACACTCCATGTAGATGTGCTCAATGGTGGGGGGGAGGAGGGGACTTTATCCATGATGTAACAGGGCCACATGTCAGATCAGGTCCTGTCACATCTAGCCAGAAATAATGGTGAATAGTTCAATAGATAAAGGGAACCAGAGGCTCCAAGAACATTTACAGACGAAATCAAAGACAAGGTTAAAGCATTTGCCGTTATCTTCAGCCTTTCGTGCTATGTGAATTTGATTGGAATCAATGTGGAGTTTAGTGTCATATACATACATACATGCAAGCATAAGTGCAACATAAATCTTACTTGCAGCAGCATCACAGTCCGATATGCAACATTCATGAGAAAAACAAATTAAACATACATTATACACAACATTTTTACAAAAAAAAGACCATAGCAAAAAAACAAAGCCAACTGTGCTGCAAAGTAGTCAAAATTATCGTAGTGTTGCTATACTGAGGTAGTGATTAGAGTTGAGCAACTTGATTCAAGAACCCAGTGGTTGAAGGAAAGTCACTGTTCTGGAACCTGGTGGTGTGGGACTTAAGGCTCTGTACTTCCTTGTGGAAAAAAACTCTTGAACTAGCTTTGCTTCTAGTCAAGCTGTTTGATTATAGTTACAATACTGATGTCTACCCAGCAATATGGAAAATCCTATGTCGTCTCTTAAAAAAAGATCAACCTATTCTGCCTAATCATAACTCTCAATTGTCAGCAAAATAATGAAGATGGTATCAGGTGGTAGTTACTCAGCAATTCCTGTTCAATATTGATTTCACTATTTCGTCAGAATTATTCCACTGCAAACCTCATTACAGCTTTTGTTCAAACCTGGACAGAAGAACTGAATTCTGGGGGACAGAGTGAATATTGCTGCCTTTGACATCAAAACAGTATTTGAATAAACCTGGCATCAAGCTTCCCTAGTAAAATGGAAATTGGTGAAAATCCAGTGAAATAACTCAGCAGTAGCCGAAATCATACTTCGCAAAAAGAAAGACAGTGGTAGTATTGGTTAGTAATTTCAGCACAGTTGTTTCAAGAGAAGGAGAAGCTCCTTGGAATAATGTCCAAGGCCTAAACAACTTCAGCTATTTCATCAATGTCCTTTGCTATTTTGTTCAGAGGTGAGCTTATTCACAGAAATTAGCACTATGTCCAATTCTTCACAGAACTTCTCAAAAAATTAACCAACCTATCTTTGACTGTGTCAAGGCCTAGACAACATTCAGCCTTTCAAAAGATTTCATTTATTATCAAAAAATGTATAAATTATACAACCTTGAGATTTGTTTGCTTGCAGGCAGACAAAAAGCAGCATGGGCTATCGACAACAAAAAGTAATCTAATTATCTACCCATAACAATCAACAACATTATAATTGCTATATTTTTCAAACAAATCATCTTCTTGATAGTGTTGACCCAAAACCCAATTGAACCTGCCCTGTACATGCCTTGACAGAAGAAGCTAGCTAACCTACAGCAAGAAATTCACTGTCTGACTACACCGCCAACTTCATGACATTGATCTGCAGTGTAACAGAACACCCTGTGTGTAACTGGACATGTGCAATTCCAATTCTGAGAAGCTTAGTAATAGTCAGGACTGATTCCCTACCCTAAACATATTACTACCAACAGCATAGTTGTGGTTGATGCCACCGACATGAATGCACTTTGATTATTTACGACTATTCCTGTGACAACATCTATTAAACCTTGAGTCTCTCACACCAAGGAGGACAAAACCAGCAAACACATGGAAGCTTAGCCACTGCAGCTGCCCATGCAAATCATATGCAATCCCAACTTAGAAATACTGTAAATTTCTATTCCTTCACCACTGCCCCCCCCCCCCAAAACTTTCAGCAGAGGTTTGCAACACCAATCGTATTAAGACCATTGCCCATGGATGAAATGAAATAACAGGACTCACCATGCAAGAGAACGTTGTTATAAAGGGAAAAGTGGATAGGATTACTGCCATGACTTAATATAATCTACTGGTAAATTGAAAAGTTTAATCTGCTTTAAAAAAATACTTAATAATAAAAAAATGCCCAGAGCTTTGTCAAAGAAGACTTTGTATTTGAGATTATACCATAATCTCCTTTGTTATAAGATTAAAATTGTGTTAAGGTTAAATCTTCCCATTCATAATCAGAAAATGTGCCACCTGTTAGGGCCTGTCTTAATATTTGCACATGAAATTATAATTCAGTTTGCCAAGGCCCCTTATGTGATTTAAAAGTATCTTTATGAATGTGTTTTAACAGGTTGTATATCAACTGCCTACATGTAAATGGAAATTGCTTTTTTAGGGACATGAATTCTAAATTATGTTATCTGTGCTGAGTGGAATTTGCAGCTTAGTCATGCATTTTGGCAGTAAATTTCACACTTAGCTCAAGCAGTGAAAGGTCGATGTGCTCCTTTCACTTAATATCTGTAAGAATTTCCCTTCAGCTTGGCACTGCCATCTGAGTTAGCTTATGCATTTTTTTCCAGATCTAATTTTTAGCAGAACCCTAAATGAATTTAAAGAAGCAAATTTTATTTATAAGGTACAACCAAGTTCATGTCATCTTATTACCAGGATTCACATGCTGAAAAATTAGTATTAACATCTGGCTGCTGAGGTACACAGTGTGGCTCAGTAGCTAAAAATATTGCCCAGTATGTTACTGAGACAGCAAAGAACGAAATCATACCTGACCTTTACTTATGAACCTAAATCAGCTGCAGCAACAGTGCATATATTATTACAGCTCAATATTCCTTGACTAAGAAAGGGAATAAAAACATGTAAGTTGCGATTATTGCAAGCTCGAACCCTGCTGGTTCTTTGAAGATGGAACTAATAGAATAGGGGGAACATGTGGACGTGATCTATTTAGATTTCCAGAAGCATTTTGATAATTGCCCACACATGCTGTTCGTCAAAAAGTTGGAGAAGACTTGGAGAAGCGTTGGGTATACTGACGTGGATGGATTATTGGTTATCAAGTTGAAAGCAGAATGGGAGTAAACAGATCCCTCTCAGTTTGGCGAGCTGTGACTAGCGGTGAAATTGAACAAATGGTACTGGGTCTCCAGAGGTTTACAATCCATCTCAGCATCTGTCAGGCATCCAAATTTCGTAATGTTTCAAAGCTAAGCGGGATTATCAATAGAGAGGAGTATTTAAAGAGGCTTCAAACAGGGTGGGTACAAAAATGTCAGATCTCATATAATGTGGAAGAGAGTGATAACACATAACAGAAATGCAGGGTATTTTGTAAAAGGTGAAATATTAGTTAATGTTGGTTGTTGCTTATTGGGACATGGATGTCCTTGTACACGTCACAAACACCATACAGGCAGAGCAAACAGTTATAGAGGCAAATGTTGGTGTTTATTATGACAAGATTTGAATATCAGATTAAAGATGCCTTACTACAATTAAAATAGGGCCTGCAGGGTTGCTTGGGATCTTCCAGTCAAGATGGTCTCCGAAGAAGTCGTGGCTCAGACTTAATTGGTTTTTAAGCTCATAGGGATGGTTTTGGGCACAGAGAGGGGAGTTGAAGGTCAGATGAGGGTTTAGGGTCAAGGATGTGGAGGAGTTAAAGGTCAGGCTGGAGTCTAGGCCTCTGCTTCGCATTCAAAGGCCAGCAACGTGGATGGGTGATGAAAGACATTGGAGTCTAGGCCTTCACATCGCTCTCGTAGGCCAGCAATGCAGACATGGGATGAAGGACATCTGGAGTTGTTCCATGCTCAACGGCCAGGATGTGGACATGTGATGAAAGACATCCATGGCTGTTAGGCCATCCCAGCTTGGAGGACCCCAGTACGGAGGTCCATACAAGCAAGAGGCACAAGGGCCGGTGACTCAGTGATCTGGAGTTCAGGGACCCGTCATCAGCTAGACCTAGAGATTTTTTCATAAAAAGCTGTATAAATTCCTAGTAACTTCTGATGATCATCAGACAATGGTGCTCCATGGCCAATTTGCACATTAGTATTGACTTTCATTGTTTGTGCATTGCATTCTCCTGAATGTTGTTGATAGGATAACATTGTTGTTCCTGCAGATGGACAACTCTTAAATTGTGTTTTTAATGAAATTTAACTTTCTAACACAAAACTCCTAAGCAAGATCTCAACATAACCCTTGCAATTTACTTTTGGGTATATGGTGAGATGGTAGAAATACCGAGAATTTTCATCTTTTTGTGGAAGAGTCTCGGACAAGGAGACAACTATGAAATTAGGAACAGGCCTTTCTGAAAAAGCTAAAAGTATGGAGCTTTCGCCCACAGATGGAAACTTGTCTCAGCTCAGTTAATTTCAATTGTTAAGCAAACAAAACATTCCAAAACGGCATGCATTAAAAACCTGGTCATCACTGACGCATGGGCTGATAAAGAGGCAGGTAGCCTTCTTTGACACAGATGTTCAATGCAATGATCATCTCCAATGAATCAGAATCAGGTTTATTATCACCAGCATGTGTCGTAAAATTTGTTAACTTAGCAACAGCAGTTCAATGCAATACATAATATAGAAGAAAAAAATAATAGATCAATTACTGTATACGTATACAGTACTGAATAGTACTTTATACTTTATTACTTTATTGTCGCCAAACAATTGATACTAGAGCATACACAGCGATACTTGATTCTGTGCTTCATGCTCCCTGGAGTACAAATCAATAGTAAATATAATAAAAAAATTAAATTATAAATCATAAATAAAGAATAGAAAAGGTAGTGCAAGTCAGGTCCGGATATTTGGAAGGTACGGCCCAAATCCAGGTCACGATCCGTTCAGCAGTCTTATCACATTTGGAATGAAGCTGTTCCCAAATCTAGCCGTACAAGTCTTAAAGCTCCAGAACCTTCTCCTGGAAGGAAGAGGGACAAAAAGTGTATTGGCTGGGTGGGTCGTATCCTTGATTATCCTGGCAGCACAGCTCCAACAGCGTGTGGTGTAAAGCGAGTCCAAGGACGGAAGAATAGGTTAAAAATCATGCAAAAAAACGGAAATAATATATATTAAGAAAGTGAGGTAGTGTTCATGGGTTCAATGTCCATTTAGGAATTTCATGGCAGAGGGGAAGAAGCTGTTTCTGAATCACTGAGTGTGTGCCTTCAAGCTTCTGTACCTCCTACATGATGGTAACAGTGAGAAAAGGGCATGCCCTGGGTGCTGGAGGTCCTCAATAAAGGACGCTGCCTTTCTGAGACACCGCTCCTTGAAGATGTCCTTGGTACTTTGTAGGCTAGTACCCAGGATGGAGCCAACTAAATTTACAGCCCTCTGCAGCTTCTTTCAGTCCTGTGCAGTAGCCCCCCACCCCCATACCAGAGAGTGATGCAGCCTTTCAGAATGCTTTCCACGGTACATCTATAAAAGTTTTTTATTGTATTTGTTGAAATACCGAATCTCTTCAAACTCCTAATGAAGAAAAGTCACTGTCTTGCCTTCTTTATAACTGCATTGATATGTTGGGACCAGGTTAGATCCTCAGAGATCTTGACACCCAGGAACTTGAAGCTGCTCACTCTCTCCACTTCTGATACCTCTATGAGGATTGGTATGTGTTCTTTCGTCTTACACTTTCTGAAGTCCACAATCAGCTCTTTCGTCTTACTGACATTGAGTGCCAGGTTGTTGCTGCGACACCACTCCACTATTTGGCATATCTCACTCCTGTACACCTTCTCGTCTCCATCCAACGATGGTTGTATCATCAGCAAATTTATAAATGGTATTTGAGCTATGCCTAGCCACACAGTCATGTTATAGGGAGAGTAGAGCAGTGGGCTAAGCACACACCCCTGAGATACACCAGTGTTGATCATCAGCAAGGAGGAGATGTTATTACCAATCCGCACAGATTGTGGTCTTCTGGTTGGGAAGTTAAGGATCCAATTGCAGAGTGAGGTGCAGAGACTTCTGTAACTTCTCAATCAGGATTGTGGGAATAATGGTATTAAATGCTGAGCTATAGTCAATGAACAGCATCCTGACAGAGGTGTTTGTGTTGTCCAGGTGGTCTAAGGCTATGTGAAGAGGCATTGAGATTGCATCTGATGTTGATTTATTGTGGCGATAGGCAAATTGCAATGGGTCCAAGTCCTTGCTGAGGCAGGAGTTCAGTCTAGTCATGACCAACCTCTCAAAGCATTTCATCACTGTAGATGTGAGCAGACTTACCAAAGTGAGGGCGTAGAATTGCACAGTAGGCATTCTTGATGGTGGTGTAACAGTCGTCCAATGTGTTGTTTCCTCTGGTATTACAAGTGGTCTGTTGATGGTAATTGCTTGGTGATTTTTTCGGACTGACCTGGTTAAGGTCCCCCAAAACGTTGGTGGAGACATTAGGGTGTGCTGTTTCATGCATGTTGATCCCATTGTTCAGATCATGCAAAGCCTGATTGACATTGGCCTGAGGTGGAATGTTTATCACTGCAAAGTGATCCCAGAATCTCCCACAGTAAGTAAAAAGGACGGCACTTAACCGCTCGATATTCCAGGTCTGTTGAGCAGAATTGAGACAGCACTGATATATTTGTGCACTGCCTATTGATTGTTACCAATTGGTGCCAAATGCCCGCTATCCAGAAACATGACATAAATATCATAGTTACAAGAGAAGGTACAAGATTGGACATACTGTGGCAAATGACTCCTCTCCTGACTTACAAAGCACAGGTCAGGAACAACATGCATGTATGAATACAATTCCAACACATAAAAGCCTTGACTAGAAACTCACCCATTGTCCTAACACTTATTAACTTCATGGCTGTTGTGCTTAAATGCAACATATTTAATTGATGGTACCTGCCTGGACGACCTGACAGTACTTTCCAAACCTTCAGCCTCTCAAAAAGGACAAGGGTTGTAGACACATGGAAGAAACATCGTTTTCAAGTTTCCATGGTAGTAGTACACCATCCTGATTTAAGAGTACATAGCTTTTCCTTTGAACTGGCTAAATCTATGGACTCTCTATCCAACAGCAGTGCAGGCACAATTTCACTAGAATGACTGCAGCAATTCAGGACAGTGGCTCACCGGCACCTTCTCAGCTGATAATGAATGCTGGTCATGCCACTGACACTCACATCCCAAAGAATGGGTCATGAAAACTAAACTTTCAAGTCTGAAACTGACAAACGTTTGTGCTAGTGGGAATGGAAAATCAAAAGGCTTGTTGAGTTCAGATATAATCAGCAGTAACCTCAACAAGAACTTACACGTATGCAGTCCGTTTATTAAAACAAAAGCACACAAAGGGTTTAACGGAACAAAATTTGACCCTGCACCACTTACTGAGTTATTATAATAGGTGCTCTAAAATTCAGCAAGAAGTTAGCCTTAAAACTATATGTTAAAAGGGGAGAGGGAGAAAGATAGAGATTGACGTGGAGGACTAGAATTCTCAAGCTTAAGCATCTGAGTATTTGGTCACCAATGATGACAACGTTAAACAAGGGTGGGGGGAAAAGACATTGGGTTGAAAGGCTGGAAGAGATTGAAGTGGATAAGGCCCTGGAGAGACTTGAAAGCACGGATGGAAACGTTAAGACTGAAGTGTTGCCAAGCTGGGTGTCGTTATGGATCACAAGCGATGACAGGTGAACAGAACTTGGTATGAATTTCAATATCAGCAGTGGCTGAGACAGTCAGCAACAGCTGAGGCAGTCATGGAATTGGGAGATGTAACAGAAGTATGAAGTCTTCACAATGGAACAATCACATCATTAAATGTTGGTTCAGGTTTGGAGGATAGAAAAGTCTGCTCCAATTCTTACATTCCCTCATGCTTGTAAAATATTTAGGTGAGAAAATTATGGAATTATTTCTCCTATTATCAGGCTAACCTTTTGCAGTAAGAAGATAACATCAAATCGATGAGGTGAAAATGGAACTTTCATTGTTAAACCCGTAAAGTAATGCAAATATAATACTTCTGAGAGAAAGCCATTAATCTGGAAAAAGTGAAAAGAGAACAAAGCTTAGATATTTCTGCTGGCGGTATAAGGAATCAATGCTCAGTGTATTTGTGCAGCACTTCTTTTATCCATAAATTCAAGCTAAATTTTACTTCTTCCAAAATAGTAGTTAAAAGAAGCATGTACTAAGCATATGCCTGGTAATATGCCAGTAATGCCTCCATTCCCTCCCCCACCCTTCACCATTTCCTATCCCCTTTCCCCCCTCTCATGTTATCTCCTTGCCCGCCCATTGCCTCCCTCTGGTGATCCTCTTTCAACCCCCTCCAACTTTCTTCTTTCTTCCATGGCCTTCTGTCTTCTTCACCAATCAACTTCCTACCTCTTTACTTCATCCCTCCTGCACCTGGCGTTTCTTTCAACTCCCCACACCTTTCAAATCCACTCCTCAGCTGTTTTTCTCCAGTCCTGCCAAAGGGTTTTGGCCCAAAACGTCAACTGTACTTTTTTCCATAGATGCTGCCTGGCCCACTAAGTTCCTCCAGCATTTTGTGTGTGTGTGTTGCCTGGTAACATTGCTGGCAGTACCTTCAACAGCTATAGAGTCATAGAACAACTGAGCAAGGATACAGTCCCTTCAGCCCAATGAGTCTGTGTTGACCATGGTGTCCGCCTAGCAATGCCCAATGTCCTGCATTTGATCCACAACTCTTTAAGTTCCTCCTCACTATTCACCATCAAAGTGCCTCTTAAATGATCAAACACCAAAATTTAAAATAAACTAATATTTAGTGTCTTTTTTCAGTTTTTGGTTCAGGGTTTATCTAATGTATATCATGTTAATTTTTTATATATATGTAAAAGATATATATTCCATTGTTTGCAGAATGTTATCTGCAGTTAGAGGGCTTGGGGATTTGTCAGGACAATCCCCGGCCAGAGCAATCTTAAAAAGTGTGCTAGAACTATTGTAACAATACCATTCCTCTCAACTGCTGAGTGAAGGAGTCAAAGAGAGAATGCCTAATTCACACAGGCGTTTGTACAGGAGTTGACAGGAGGAACACAGGATCCCAGTAATCACGAACCAGATTAAGGGCATGCACTTAGCACTTCAGGTGCTTGCCAACCATGGTAAGATTGAGTGCTGCCCAATGGATAACAACTCATTCATTCCCCGGAATCCAATACATTGCTAAAAAGGATTACAGTAATTTTTTAAACTCAGATTTATGCCCCCACCAGTGGATACAAATCCAGGAAACTGGTAATTACAGGCAGTAAATGGTTTAGGAAACCATCTCATCACTGAGGGCAATGCAGTAGCTTGTGATCATTTTCAAGCACATACAGGTAGATTGTTATTTGAGTTACCCATAATGTTAACAGCGTTGCTTTATTAGAGTTGCAGCCTGTAGTTTCCCTGGATGCAGAATGTGAAATTGTAGTTCTACTTTTATGTGCTAATAAAATTTCTAATATTACATTTTTATTCCATTTGGAATTGTAATGTTAAATATCTGTTCTGTCTGTAATTGGAATGAATCTTCTTTTCAATGTTATTTTGTTGATTGGGCAAAGGCTACCATTTTGCAATTCTTCCTTCCAGTGGGAGGGTGATGGGCAGATGGAGTGGAAAGGGCTGGAGACAGAAGGGAAGTGTGAGAAAACCTGAGTGGCTGAGAAGAAGAGAGAAAGTCATAGAGGGAGAACAAAATGTCTGAAACCGGAGAATTCAGTGCTCTTGCTTTTGGGTTGTCAGTGCATAATTATGCACTTCTTCTGTGAAGAAGCCAAGACCCATCTTTGAGAACCTTGGTAAACCTCTTAGATGTAATGCTCAGTTGCAGGAAATTTATAAGTATGAGACCAGAACTTTAGATCAATGACTTGGCAGTAGAACATTTGACTATTGAGATGTCACAAAAAAATGAGGGGAGAGTTTCAGATTCTGCTCAACCGAAAACTGAGGGTCCAACTTTTATAAAATAGTACTGTTGATATTATAACCAATTCAAACTCTAGCTTTCTCCTTTGCACTAAACACTGACCAAAAATACATTGTTTTCAAAAGATACATTGGCAAATTCCTAATACTTAATAGTTGATCGATTAGAATAGAAACTAATTAAATCAACAAGTGTTATCAATTTGACCTATTATTCTGAGATTGATTCTAAGCAACCTAAGTATGAGTTCAGTCACTAAAAATATATTTGCAAGCCTTAAAACAAAAATCTGGGTTGTCAGGGCAACACAGGAGGAGCCTTGTGCAGCATCTGTCTTTGGCATACTGCACCTGAAGTATTTAATCCACAGTGAAAACTGAAGAATAATTTATTTCCCTGCATTCTCACTTATAAAAAAAAATTCTCTGCTGATTACATTGTTAAGGCTAACATAAATTGCAATATCTATATTGAAGCTTTTTTGTTTTCAAAATAGTTTCACTTAATCCTTCTTGTTGGATTTGTCCAAAGAAGGCTTTATTTTGACTTATTGCACTAATTCTGAAGATACTGCATGAAATATTCAAATTTACCAAACATTGCTAACATGCAATGGTTTTAGTTGAACAGTGCAAGACACACAGAAAAAGAACGGAGGCACTGAGAAGGTTTATAGTGTCAGTATTTCATAAAGAACAACACACTGTTGCAGGTTACTGAAAGATTTATAGCAAGAATCCAAACTGAAAACCGTCAATAATGCAGTAGATTAAAAATAATAATGACAGAATTATCTCTATGTAACAATTTGATCACCACTAGGAAATATACTAAATATTGTTGCTGCAACACACACACAAAATGCTGGAGGGACTTAGCAGGCCAGGCAGCATCTATAAAAACGAGAAAGTAAACAGTCAACATTTTGGGCCGAGACCCTTCAGCAGGACTGGAAAGGAAGAGGACAAGAGTCAGACCAAGAATGGGCAAAGGAGGTCAATGAGTTTTGTATTGGAAATGGATTTGTTAAAATGGGCATATCCAAAATACTATCTTTACCTTGCCTTCCATTATCATATGAAATAAAAACAGGGGTAGGTTACATAGAAGCATAGAAAACCTACAACACAATACAGGCCCTTCAGCCCACAAAGTTGTGCTGAACATGTCCCTACCTTAGAAATTACTAGGCTTACCTATCACCCTCTATTTTACTAAGCTCCATGTACCTATCTAAAAGCCTTTTAAAAGACCCTATCGTATCCAGCTGCACCACCATTGCCGGCAGCCCATTCCACGCACTCACCACTCTCTGAGTAAAAAACTTACCCCTGACATCTCCTCTGTACCTACTACCCAGCACCTTAAACCTGTGTCCTCTTGTGGCAACCATTTCAGCCCTGGGGAAAAAGCTCCTGACTATCCACACAATCAGTGCCTACCAAAGCTGTGCCTCCATTTATTAAGATTAATTCCATATTCCTTTGTATTTGTGGTAATCTTTCTACCTCTGCCTTCAGAGTATTCAGTTATTGAATTTGAACAGTGAAGTTATTATTTTTGTTTTTAACAGATAAATACTAAGTTCACAAACATACTAAAGACAGTTAAGTGCTGAAAAGATGCTTTAACTGTTCTTTGGCTGACAGTACCACCTGCAATTTTATGATTATAATTTGGCAGCATTAATCATGAAGTAATGACAAAAGTAATTAAAAATACAAAATTTGGGGTATCTGCAGTGAGGAGCTGAAAGTGAAGATGACTGTTAAACCACATACTGGAGAAGTGAGTACAGTTCTGTCTCCTTACGAGGGGTGATTGATAAGTTTATGGCCTAAGCAAGAAGGAGTCAATTTTAGAAAACCTAGCACATTTATTTTTCAACATAGTCCCCTCCTACATTTACACACTTAGTCCAGCGGTCGTGGAGCATACGGATCTTGGACCTCCAGAAAGTGTCCACAGCAGGAGTGATTGATAAGTTTGTGGCCTAAGGTAGAAGGAGATGAGTTATACAGACTCTCACAGCTACCTAGACTATTCCTCCTCCCACCCTGTCTCCTGCAAAAATGCTATCCCTTTCTCTCAATTCCTCCGCCTCTGCTGCATCTGCTCTCAGGATGAGGCCTTTCATTCCAGGACAAAGGAGATGTCTTCCTTTTTTAAAGAAAGGGGCTTCCCTTCATCCACTATCAACTCTGCCCGCCATCGCGTCTCCCATATTTCACGCATCTCTGCCCTCACCCCATCCCCCCACCAGCCCACCAGGGATAGAGTCCCCCTGGTCCTCACCTATCACCCTACCAGGCTACAGATCCAACATATAATCCTCCGTAACTTCTGCCACCTCCTACGGGATCCCACCACCAGACACATCTTCCCCTTCCCCCCCCCCCCCCCACTCTCGGCTTTCCGCAGGGATCGGTCCCTACATGACTCCCTTGTCCATTCATCCCCCCCCATCCCTCCCCACCAACCTCCCTCCAGGCACTTATCCCTGCAAACAGAAGAAGTGCTACACCTGCCCCCACACTTCTTCCCTCACCACTATCCTAGGCCCCAGACAGTCCTTTCAGGTGAGGCACCACTTCACCTGCAAGTCAACTGGGGTGATATACTGTATCCTGTGCTGCTGATGTGGCCATTTATACATTGGGGAGACCCGCCGCAGACTGGGAGACCATTTCACCGAACACCAGCACTCAGTCCTCCAGCAGTGGCGGGATCTCCCTGTGGCCACACACTTCAATTTCACAGACCATTCCCACTCCGATATGTCTGTCCATGGCCTCCTCTACCGTCAAGATGAGGCCACACGCAGGTTGATGGAGCAATAGCTTATCTCCCGCCTAGGTAGCCTCCTACCTGCCGACATAAACATTCAACTCATAGACCTCCGTTGATCCCCCTGCCCCCCCCCCCCCTTACCCCATCCCTATCTATAATTTTAGTCTGGTTCTCTTTCTCTCTCTTTTCCCCCCTCACTATAATCTCCCCCCAGCCCTACCTTTCTTTCTCTTTTATTTCCCATAATTCTCCACCTTCCCCCTAGCCTATTTCCCTTCAGCCTATCACTTCCCAGCTCTCTACTTCATCCCTCCCCCCCACTTCTTATCCCCCCCTCGACCATCCCATGTTACTTCACTCCTGATGAAGGGTTTCGACCCGAAACGTCGTCACTACCTCCTCCCATAGATGCTGTCTGGCCTGCTGAGTTCTGCCAGCATTTTATGTTTTTATTTCCAGCATCTGCAGATTCACTCGTGTTGCCTTTGAGTTATACAGCTCTCATTACGTACACATGCAGTTCAACTTTTTGAGTGATTATGCAGAAAGTTTGAAGTTAATAATGCATCAGGGATGATTGATAAGTTCGTGGCCTAAGGTAGAAGGACATGAGTTATTAACTTCAACCTTTCTGCATAATCGCTCATAGAGTTGAACTGCACGTGCATGTAATGAGAGCTGTATAACTCATCCTTCTACCTTGGGCCACAAACTTATCAATCACCCCTGCTGTGGACACTTTCTGGAGGTCCAAGATTTGTATGCTGCACCATCGCTGAACTAAGTGTGTAAATGTAGGAGGGGACTATGTTGAAAAATAAATGTGCTAGATTTTCTAAATTTGACTCCTTCTACCTTAGGCCATGAACTTATCAATCACCCGTTGTATTTAAGGAAGGATTTTAATGCATTGGAAGGAGGTCAGAGAACAATAATTAAACAGGTACTGGAAGTGAATGAGTTTTGTGGAAAACTTGTAATAAACTGACATGTCCCCTTTGGAACTTAAGATGAGTGAGAGCGACCTTATTGAATAATGTAATATCCGAAGGGGTCATGACCTGACAGGTGTGTAGAGGAAGCTTCCTTTTGTTCAGGCATCTAGAATTAGGTATGACTGTTTAAAAATAAGAAGTCACCCATTTAAGACAGAGATAACAGGTTTCTTTTTCTCTTCTCTCAGAAGTAATTTGTTTACAGTTATTACATGGAAAATTCTATTGTCCACATATGAAGCTGTCCTGGCCTTGTCTTTGTTGTTGGATTAATGATAGTCAGACAGCCCAGGCTTATGTGAATGACACAATGAGGATAAAAACAACAGGTCCTACCCCTTCTGCTGATACAAAGATTGCTCTAAGGTGCATAAATAAATAATGCCCCTTGGAGAAAGAAAGCAGAAAGCACACAGTACCCATGGAATCATTCATCAAAGTGAAGTCAGCAGTTTTTGAAGAGGTGGGAAAGTAAGTGAAGGAAAGTAGTAAAAACTATTACTGAATGATTAACACACACATGCTGGAGGTCAGCAGCATCTATGGAAATGAATATATAGTCGATGATTCAGGCCAAGGCCCTTCATCGGGAATGAAAAGGAAGGGGGAAGAAGCCAAAATAATAAAGTGGCGGGTGTACAAGCTAGAAGGTGAAGTAAGATAGGTGGGGGGAGTGCAGCGAGAAGCAGGGAGGTGATAAGTGGAGAAGGTTAAGGGGCTGGAAAAGAAATAATCTTGTAGGAGAGGAGAGTGGACCATTGGAGAAGGGGAAGGAGGAGGGGCACCAGTGGCAGGTGATAGGCAGGTGACGAAAAGAGAAGAGGTGAGAGAGGAGCCAGAGTTCGGGGGGAGGGGGTGGTAGTCAAGGGAAAGGGGTGGGGTACCTTTTCAGTTCCTCCCAAATGAGTGTGTGTGTTGCTCTGGATTTCCAGCATCTGCAGGATCTCTACTGTCAGAATCAGAATTAGGTTTATTATTAGCGGCATGTGTCATGAAATTTGTTAACTTAGCAGCAGCAGTTCAATGCAGTGCATAATATAGAAGAAGAAAAAATAATAATAAATAAGTAAATCCATTACAGTATGCATATATTGAATAGGTTAAAATCACGCAAAGAACAGAAATGATATATATTTAAAAAGTGAGGTAGTGTTCATTTAGGAATTGGATGGCAGAGGGGAAGAAGCTATTCCTGAATCAATCAGTGTGTGCCTTCAGGCTTCTGTATCTCCTACTTAATGGTAACAATGAGGAAAGGGTATGCTCTGGGTGCTGGGGGTCCTTAATGATGAATGCTGCCTTTCTGAGACACCGCTCCTTGAAGATATCCTTGGTACTTTGTAGGCTAGCACCCAAGATGGAGCTGACTAAATTTATTGGCCTCTACAGCTTCTTTCAGTCCTGTGCAGTAGCTTCCCCATACCAGACAGTGATGCAGCCTGTCAGAATGTTCTCCATGGTAAATTTATTGAAGTGTTTGAGTGTTTTTATTTTATGTTTCTGTTTATGATTTACTGATGATTAAGTAACACCAATAAATCTAACCATTAAACATTTCCAAACCTCATAAAATTCAAATTGCAAACTGCTATGCTGAAGCATAGTTACACAGCTCTGTAAATTCTTTATCAGGACTGTTACTTAAAATATTACAAAGCACTCAGCATGGGTACATTGGCTTTAAATAGTTTATAACGTTAGTGGAAAAGATACATCGTCTGATCTTATATAGCACAGAAACAGAAAAGGGCCCAACTCGTTCATGCCAACTAAGTTGCTTGCCTAAGTTTGTCCCATTTGACTATGTTTGGCCCATACCCATGTACCTGTCAAAATGTTTTTTTAAACACTAATTGAACCTGCCTCTACCATTTCTTCAGGCAGTACATTTCACCTATTTCATTAGGAGTTTGAGAATATTTGGCATGTCGCCAAAAACGCTCTCCAATTTCTACAGATGTAGCATGGAGAGCATTCTAACTGGCTGCATCACTGTCTGGTATGGAGGGGGGACACTGCAATTGATCAAAGTAAACTGCAGGGAGTTGTAAAGTATTCTCTGAGGGATTTCCCGTATGATCAGTACTTTAACACATTTGCCAGCTACCCCTTTTGGCTATGAGATAATGTTTCTTCCCATTAGCATCAGGAAGAAAGAATGATGAAAAGCTTGAGAAATAGGATGAGGGAGTATCCATACCTTCAAGCTACTGTCAAAGCTCTTTTCCACATATATGACAGATACTGAGATATCATCAAGTAGTGATGGGCTGGATAGGGCTTGGAACTAGGTGGGTTGGGGGTTTGAAGTGAATTTCTGAGTCCAGATCCATCTATAACACCTGTACTTTCCTCTGACATTGGTGTTCTTAATTTCACACCAATCAGCTCTTGACAGAAAGCAGATATTGCTAAGTTTGTGGTTTTACGTTGAAATGCTCACCTCAGCATTTATGATGCCAATTGTACACAGTTCTGGTTAAAGGCCAGAAGTTATATCATTGTTAATATAAAGAGATTAATCAACTCAGTAATTTTATTTTATTTTGACTGAAATAGAAGTATTCAGTCAATGGCCATCAGAAATTGACCATACTGATATATCACTTACCGTTAATGGACTCAGCATTATTTTCTCACCCCCAGCAATAGGTTTACTTTCAACAATGGAAATAAAGTACTTTTACAAAACTTCCATCTGCCAAGTTAGCAGCAGGAATAATGTGAAGCTGGATGTTCTCCCAACTGGACCAAGAGAGAATTTATTTATTTCCATCTAATTAAATATTGACAGTTATCGCATTCCCACTCGGCATCCTTACCATGGAGGAAGAATGTTGTCGCAATGCTGCAGCTATTTACAGGACCAAAGTGTCTATTTTATGTTAGAGTCATAGAAGAAATTTGTAAGAGATATTTAACAACCATAAATAATAAATTTCAGAATCAAACTGCAAGGTTTACCCATGAATCAATGAGTTGCTGCTCCATAAAATTATTTGAAGTAGATTTGTTATACTTAGTATTCCAGTGCAGCATTCTATGAAGAATTCTATCCTGGATTCCTGTCAAACGATCTCTGAATTAACCTTGTATCCATCCTACGAAGGATAAAATAACTATTTATTCACAAACTGACAATGAAATGCAGGCAATGGAATTCAATAACATAGACTGGGCACCTGCTGCAGCAGCCTTCAGAATACTTCATTGCTTTCAAATAGAAGTTTGGGAGAATGACTTAAACTCTTTGTATGTATCAGGCACCATCAGCCAGTGATCATATCTCAGGTGTGAGAGAGATAGCTCTTTTTATTTCAGAGTTTCAATAACTACAGTTATCTTTATCTCAGTTTCTGCATTTTTCTCTTCCTCTGCTCTCATTCAGTTTGCACGATGTACATTTTGTCCAGACACTTCATTTGCAATTAATAATTGTTCAACACCCTCTCTCTGATGGCAGCACCATTATTTGCATCACATCCTCTCGTGTGGCGCATCGGACAGCATTTTTGCCGTTTCCATAGCATTTTGACTTTTGTTTTTGCAAGGCCAAGTTGCTAGTTTGATGCTCAACCTGGCACTGATGATAGATAGATAGATAGATAGATACTTTATTCATCCCCATGGGGAAATTCAACTTTTTTTTTCCAATGTCCCATACACTTGTTGTAGCAAAACTAATTACATACAATACTTAACTCAGTAAAAAATATGATATGCATAAAAAAGAAAGAAACAACCTAAAAAAAGAATGATCAATTTATCAAATCATGCAAGGAGCCAGCTGGTCTCAAACTCAGGAACATTCGCCTAAAAGTCCAATACACCACAGGCCACAACATGCCCTCTTTGTTCACCCCATTTTCTGCTTCAATTTTAGGCTTTATTTTTTTCAAATGCATAGTTCTGATGTAATATTAATGCTGTTTGACCATAGTTGCTGCCTTATCTGCTGCGACTCCTACCATTTCAAAGTCAAAGTCAGGTTTATTGTGATATGCACTATTACCTGTCTGCACAGGTGCAATGAAAGCTTACTAGCAGCAGCAACATTAACACATAGCATCACATAAGCAGCATTGACAAGGAAAACACAAATTGAACATTAACAGTTTACACGAGAAAGAATCAAAATCAGAATCAGGTTTATTATCACCGGCATGTGACGTGAAATTTGTTAACTTAGCAGCAGCAGTTCAATGCAGTACATAATCTAGCAGAGACAGAAAAAAAAGTAATAATAAATAAAATAAAATAAAACATAATAATAAATAAACAAGTAAATTGCACATATTGAATAGATTATTAAAAATGTGCAAAAACAGAAATACTGTATATTTAAAATTGAGATAGTGTCCAAAGCTTCAAAGCCCATTCAGGAATCAGATAGCAGAGGGGAAAAAGCTCTTCCTGAATCGCTGAGTGTGTGGCTTCAAGCTTCTGTATCTCCTACCTGATGGTAACAGTGAGAAAAGGGCATGTCCTTAATAATGGACACTGCCTTTCTGAGACACTGCTAAGATGTCCTGGGTACTTTGTAGGCTAGTGCCCAAGATGGAGCTGACTAGATTTACAACCTTCTGCACTTCGTTCGGTCCTGTGCAGTGGCCCCTTCATACCAGACAGTGATGCAGCCTGTCAGAATGCTCTCCACAGTACAACTATAGAAGTTTTTGAGTGTATTTGTTGACGTGCCAAATCACTTCACTCCTAATAAAGTATAGCCGCTGCCTTGCCGTCTTTATGACTACATCAATGTGTTGGGACCAGGTTAGATCCTCAGAGATCTTGACACCCAGGAACTTGAAGCTGCTCACTCTCTCCAATTCTGATCCCTCTATGAGGATTAGTATGTATTCCTTCATCTTACCCTTCCTGAAGTCCACAATCAGCTCTTTCGTCTTACTGACATTGAGTGCCAGGTTGTTGCTGCAGCACCATTCCACTAGTTGGCATATCTCACTCCTGTACGCCCTCTCGTCACCACTTGAGATTCTGCCAACAATGATTGTATCATCAGCAAATTTGTAGATGGTATTTGAGCTGTGCCTAGCCATGCAGTCATGCCTAGCCAACAGAATTATAATTCGTCTGATGGGTGTAATTGGACAGCTCAGGCTCTCTGGGTCATAGGGGCCTGTTACTGTGCTGTATCACAGAATAAAATTAATAAATAGAAAAGAACAATATCAATTTTAGTGTAAAGTCGTCATGGGATTGCTGAACTCTAGAAACAGAGTTTAGGGTTGGTTTAATAAACAAATAATGGTGGTGTGGGACTTCTGTTCTTCCTACTGCCCTCCTGGCCAATGGTAGTTGTGAGAAGATGGCTTGGCCTGGATGGTGGAAATCTTGTAATAGCACCTAATCTGTTTAGTTATGTCTTGGTTCACCTGGGCCAGCCTGGACTCATTTGATAACCTAGGCCCATGAAACTCTGCCAATGTTCTCACTGCAGGAGTGCAGTTAAATCAAGAAATTTGTAGAGTGCAAAGTAAGCTAGCCCCATTAACTCCTTTCTCTTCAGGCTGCAGAAAGAAGACTACAAGAATACATCTAATGAGTTTCTTTGCAAAGGACTTAATAAAGAAGTGAAGAAGGCTCTCATCAGTCAGGACATTGTGTATAGAAATTGAAGGGTAATGATGCAGTTGTACAGGACGCTGGGGAGGCCACACTTGAAGAATTTTGGTCACCCTGCTATAGCAAAGTGACGAGAGTTTGCAGTTGTGGTGCTAGTGCAGAGGGAGAGGCACCATAGCTCATTGTACAATTCACTGAAGTTTAATAAGAGGCAGATTAGACTACAATAATAAATGCTAGGCCAACAGGACCATTAACTAAAACACTCAAACTGAAAGCTAACACCGACACTGTGACTCAGAAACAGTAACTAAGAACTAAATGAATCCCACTCCTTTATAACGTCGTTCTAAACAGTAGTCTTTTCTCCCAGAACAAGGACAAAGGTAAGCAGGGAGACTTGAAATTCTTGTGATTTGGTCAAGACTTGACAAGACTGAGGCTACGTCCACACTAGACCGGATGATTTTGAAAATGCCGGTTTGCGTAAAAACAATAGGTGGCCACACCAAGCAATTTTGAAAATACCTCCATCCACATTAAAACGGATATTTGGGCGAATCTCCTCCTACTGGGCATGTGCAGGACACATTTACAGTAAACGAGCGACATGTTTGGTGTTGAATCTCACTGTGGATGTGCGCGTTTGTGCAGTTACAGACTAGAAAAACTTAAAAGGAAATTTCCAAACGACGGACAGCTGTTGTCCTCGCGCAGGAGGACTTAAAACTAAAAACAATAAATACTGGACAGTAAGGAGGCAACCGACAGGGAGTTCATGTACAGTATGACCCAGCTGACAATGAACATTGAAAAACTAACTCTGTTGTACTAATAAAACACCTTGTTAAATGTATAAAACATGTCTGCATCAGTGTTATCTTGTGTTTCCATACAATGTTACAGTAGGCTATTACATATCTATTGTCAGAGAAGTACTTGCATAAATAAGTAAACCACCTTCATACAAGCAAGGACAGAAAACAGGGCAAAGTAAGTATACTTATTTATTCAATAAGTTATTAGTCAAAGTATTTGGTGAGTACATTTCAAACTCTTCTGGCTTCAGTCTCATTGCCATCTGTTAGGTTGTGTGGGGGTTGCGTTCAAGAAAACAATGAAATGCCGCGCTGTTGCCACTATCTGTTCTGGCACGTCATGACAACGTTTCTAGAAATCTCTGGTTACCCTGTCCACACTACTGTGCCCAATTGGCGTTTTCAAATTTACACACTCTGGAGGGCATTTTAGAAAAGCTCCGTTTTTGGGGGAGGAAAACGCCGTTTCAGTGTGGATGGAGGGTCAAAACGAAGAGAAAAAGCTTCAGTTACAGATTTATCCAGTCTAGTGTGGATGTAGTCCACACGAGGGAGGGAGTTACATAGCACCACAGTGAAATGCTAATCAGCTGAACCGTGCATACTCACAAACATGATTGCTGACCCCGTTCAGCAGCCTGCCTGCGTGGGCACTCAGACCCTGCGGCAGAATCCATGGTTGTGACAGAAAGATGTTATTAATCTGGAAAGAGTGCAGAAAAGATTTGCAAGAATTTTGCCGGGACTTGAGGGATTGAATTATAGGGGGATGTGGACAGGCTAGTACTTTATTCCTTGGAGCACAGGAGACTATATACTGATCTTATAGAGGTGTATGGAATCACGAGGGGCATAGACAGGGGGAATGCGCTAGGACTTTTTCCCAAGGTCAGGGATCAATAATGAGAGGGCATAGGTTTAAGTTGAGAGGTGAACAATGCAATAGGAATTTGAGGAGCTATATTTTCACACACAGATGGGTGTGTTTATGGAATGAAGGGCCAAAGGAGGTAACTGATGACAATGACAACTCTTAAAAGACAGTTGAACAATTATACTTAAGACTTACTTGATATCTATGGATTTACCCAGAAATCATAGTCACTAATCTGTCATTTCTCTGGAAAAGGTAGAAATTGCTTATCAGCCAAATCATGTTGCAATTGTGTTTTGGGACAATATGAAGGTTGGTCTGTTTACTTTGTAGAATCAATCGAACTACATATTCCCCTTGGTTCGTGCTACAGTACAGTGGCATCCATTATTTCTTTCAGCTTGGTGACAAACAAGCCTCATTGATTTTCTTCTACTGTTCTTGTCATTGTGATGTAAATTCCTTCTATCATAGATTTTCACACCTCCTCAGTCCCTCTGCAACCGAGAGGGCGCACACAAAGAGCTTTTGATATTTATATTATTAGTCTGGCTGACAGGAGTGCATTGCCACAGGCCAAAACAGTAATAATTTATCTCCTTGTAGGCACTTAAAATAGGTGAACCGGAGTATACATCTCAGTTACAATGCGATATATAGCAACATGAAGAGTTGTATTTATATAACTATTTGAATGACTTCGGGTCATTCAGGGACCACTAAATTAAGTTGTAATTCCTGCCTCTTTCTGTGAAAAATACCTCATCAGCTAATTTCTTCTTCTAATTTGGCCAGGAGACAGTAGTGACCCCCAGCTTAATGCACCCCTCTCTGGCTGTATTCAAATAAGCCAGCTCATAAGACCAACCAAGTTAGGAGACAAAACATATGAAGCGTTTAAGTAGTTGGATAGCATTTGTGTCCCATCACTCCCAGTGAGTTATTATGTCTGTAATAACTCAAGTCTACTGAGTTATTAGACTTGAGTTATTACAGACATAATAACTGACATTTACAAGTTTAGCAGGAATTAGACTTGTCTTATTACAGACATAGGGGTCTATTTGCCATAACTGTAATTTTAAAATAGCATTTGTAATCACCCCTCCTCGACTGGAATTAGTCAGCTCTTGCTCCACTTTTCCCCTTACTTATTTACATTGGCTAACTCCCCTTAACTCTCTGATTCCAGACGAAGAGTCTTGATCCACAATGTTGACTGTCTATTTCCGTCTACAGATGTTGCCTAACTCTCTGAGTTCCTCAGTCTGTTGCTTTATTTTTGCTCCAGATTCCAGCATCTGTAGTATCTTGTGTCTCCATATAATCAACATTGGATGGGTGTTCAGAGATTGTCTGCCTTTAATTACATCCACCCTGGAGAAAGGATCAAGGACATTTGGTTAGAACAACCTGTATCTTATAGTATAAAGAAAAGTGTGGGGGGAGACTTGAAGGATGTCAAATCGGTTTTATTATTAATGCAGGTTAGTTATTTGGTTAGACACTTCTTATAGTGAAGACAGATGGCATTATTTAATAATAATGAGCAAAGATAGACAGTGGTCATGTAGACAGTAGACTGATGATTTGCTCTTCATAGTCTTGTCAAATTCTAAATGGATCAAATCAGGTAAAAGTTTAAAAGAAAGCACAATGATTAATACTCATCCTGGACTGTTCTATTACAATACTTCAGGATTTGAAACAGCATCAGCTCCAGACAATTTCCAAAGGTCATTGATAAATTTCCTGCTGTTGAAAGCTATTTAGATGACATCTTGGTGTATGGACAGACAAAGCAGGAAGGAAGGAGAATCCAGAAAACATATTTTACTGAGACACAAGAGAGTCTACAGATGCTGGAAATCTGGACCAACACACACAAACTATTGGAGGAACCTAGCAGGTCAGCAAGCACCTATGACAGGAAATGAACAGGCAACATTTCTGGCTGAGTCCCCTCACATTTTATAATGCTGCTTACATTGCAGTATTTATGTAGATAGGTATTTTTTTCCATTTTTATACCATAATCTCAAACTTTATTTTAATATAGTTTTTTTTATCTTATGTAATAGTTGAATGTTTTTGTTTTGTGTTAGATGTTACGCCAACACACCACAACAATAAGTGTAAATATAGATGACAAATAAGTTGACCCTTGGTCCTTAATCCTTGACCTTGTTCAGGACTGACTCTGAGATCAGCTGAACAGCAACTCTGTCTTTGCCACTTTAAAGAAAGTTTATTTTGGTTGTGATAAATACCAAAAACTTTACCTAGAGGTCAAGGATGAAGCAGTGTCGAGTGCACATAGTCCAACCAATTTGAAAGAGGTGAAGGACTCCTCACTACTGTAAGCGTTTCCTACCATCTTGATCAAAGTTTTAAGACCTTTACAGAAATTGTCAAATCACAAAACAAGTTGGAAGTAGATGAAGAAACAAGCAGCTATGTTCCAAGAGTTGAAGCATTGCTGTGGGGTTCTTCTCAATCATTTACTGAAGCTTTGCTATCCTGTGACTTCACACTTTACACCACTGATGTAGTTTTTACCACCATATGGAGAATGCACATAAATGACTGGCTGGTTTTTCATCAAGGCTAGTTTCCAAAGCACAGTCATGCTGCTCTCACAAACAAGAGAAAATCTGCAGATGCTGGAAATCCAAGCAACACGCACAAAATGCTGGAGGAACTCAGCAGGCCAGGCAACGTCTATGGATGTTTCAGGCCAAGACTGCAGAAAAAAAGCTGGGAGTCTAGTCTTCATAACGTTTACCTGGGCTAGTTCCTGGAAAGAAAGAATTGAACAGCTAAATATATTAGATCTATATTCTTTAGTGCTTAGCATAATGAAGTGTAATTTAACTGACATATATAGGGACTGAAGAGGGACAGGATAGTTGTTGAGATGTTTCCACTACTGGGAGAATCTTGAATGATGGGACAGTGCTACAAGATTAGGCAATAATTGTGTGGAAAGGAAGAAGGGATTCTCTGGAATTCTACCCTGAAGGGTGTGGAGACAGGATCATTTAAAGAGGAATTAGATATATTTTTGAAAGGCCAGGGAACTGAGGGCTTTATGAAACTGGCACAGAAGAGAACAACCATGTAGACCAGCCATGATCATACGATAATGGATGGCAGTATGGTTTTGAGGGGCTGAATGACCCACTTCTTTTGTTTTCTTGAATTCATGTTGATGCATGTTCAAAGTGGATAGAAATGATTGTTATGGGTGCCTTTACATCCTGAGCAATTATGTCAGAGTGGGTAGGAGATGGGAACACTGGATGACTGATGCCTTGACCAGGAAATATAAAGAGATATGGGTCAGGTGCAGACAGCTGGGATCAAACAAATTCCGAGAGGAGTATAAGGGATGCAGGAGAGTACTCAAGAAGGAAATTGGAAGGGTAGAAATGGGACATGAGATAACTTTGGAAGAAAAAATTAAGGAAAATTTGGAGAGATTTTATAAGACTATTAAGGGAAAAAGAGCAAATAGAGAGAGAATAGGGCTCCTCAGAGACCAAAGAAGGCACCTTTGGGTGGAGCTTCAGGAGATGGACAAGGTCCTTAATGAATGTTTCTCCTCTGTTTTTGCCATAACTAGTGCTGTGCCTCGGGGATCAGTGCTGGGCCCACTGTTTTTCATAATCTATATCAATGACTTGGATAAGAATGTACAGGAATGGTTAGAAAGATTCCAGTTGACATTAAAATAGGGGGCATACTGCACAATGAAGAATTTTCACAAAAATTATAAGGGCAAAGATTATTATAGCATAGGAGACTAAGAGATGCTATTATGAAGGTGTATAAAACCATGAATGGTACAGGTAGTGTGAGTTCACTCAGGCTTTTCCCAAGGTTTGTTAATCAAGAACTAGAGGGCATAGGTGAGAGTGGAAAGATTCAATAGGAATTTGAGGAGCAGTGTTTTTACACAGTCTGATATCTACTAGCTGGAATCAGGAGACAGAGTTGAAACAGTTAGGATAAGAACTTTTCAGAGGGTAACAGTTTGGAAGGAAGGATATTTCAAACTGTAAAAGGAGTAATGAGAAAGATAACAGGATGAAATTGAAGCAGAAGTTGCAAGTTTCTTATTTTACTACAAGAACACATGAGGTACGACTGTAGGATTGCCACCTATAGAGTTACCAATGGGCAGAACCCACTGGATTCTGGGAAGATGGAACTTGGGGCGACTGTGCACTCCTAACAAACAAAGCAGAAGTAACAACTCATATCTGCCATTTCAAAGCAGATGTCCCTGTACAAGGTAGAAAGCTACATCACTGATTGGACTGGACTCCAGTTCACTTAGGGTTTGGTTGACACCCTATAATGGTTGATCATTAGAACCACCTGAAAATTTAAACATTATCTTTATGATGCAGTTACATAATGCCTGCTGATAACATCATCTTGCAACATAACAACTTCAAATGTATCATGAAAACACCCAGCTCTATCTCAGCTAAACTGAGATACCTCTCTCTAAGTTGTCAAACTGCTAACTCAAGGTGCAGTAATGAATTAGCAATAGCTCCCCCAGCTAAATATTGAAACCACTGTCTTTGGTTCCAATCACAGACTCTGTTCCCTGGCTATTAATTGAAGCCCTTTCCCTATCAACTCTCAGAAACTGAAATTAACTAGTTGACCCCATTATGATTTTCAGGCCTGTTAGTCCTAAAATATTAGATTTTTTTATTAAGTTATTTATTTCTTAATATTAATTTACTTACTAGGGAAACATGGTACCATAGCAGTTAGCATCATCGCTTTACAGCACTAATGATTACTGGGTTTCAATTCCTGCCTCGCTCTGTAAGGAATTTGTACATTCTCCCCATAAGCACATGTGTTTCCTCCAGGTGCTCTGGTTTCCTCCCACATTCCAAAGACATACAGTTAGGGTTAGTAAATTGTGGGCATGCTATGTTGGCACTGGAAGTCAGCACAATCCTCGCTGATTTGATTTCAAAGTTCAAAGATCAAAGTGAATTTATTATTAAAGTGCACATGTGTCACCATATATAACCCTATGCTTAATTTTCCTGCAGGCATGCACAATAAATCCATAATAGAATCAATGAAAGATTGCACCAGCTTGGTCATTCAACTAGTGTGCAAAACATAACAAACTGTGCAAATACAAAAAGAAATAAATAATAATAATAAATAAATAAGTGATAAATAATCAAGAACATGAGATGAAGAGTTGTAGAAAGTGAATCCATAGGTTGGGACAACATTTCAATGATGGAGCAAGGGAAGTTATCCCCTTTGGTTCAAGAGCCTAATGGTTCAGGTGTAATAACTGTTCCTGAACCTGGCGGTGTAAATCCTGAGGCTCCTGTACCTTCTTCCTAATGGTAGCAGCGAGAGGAGAGCATGTTCCTGGGTGGTGGGGGATCGCTGATGATGGATGCTGCTTTCCTGCCACAACGCTCTGTGTAGATGAGCTCAATGGTGGGGAGGACTTTACCCGTGATAGACTGGGCCGTGTCCACTACTTTTTGTAGGATTTTCTGTTCAAGGGCAATGGTGTTTCCATACCAGGCTGTGATGTAGCCAGTCAATATACTCTCCACTACACATCTATAGAAGCTTGTCAAAGTTTTAGATGTCATGCTGAATCTTTGCAAACTCCTAAGGAATGAGAGGTGCTGCTGTGCTTTCTTTGTAATTGCCCTTGCGTGCTGGGCCCAGGAGGTCCCCCAAAATAATAACACTGAGGAATTTAAAGCTGCTAACCCTCTGCACCTACTTTCCTCCAATGAGGACTGGCTCATGGTCCTCTGGTTTCCTCCTCCTGAGATCAATAATCAGCCCCTTGATCTTGCTGACATTGAGTAAGAGGTTGTGGTTATGGCACCAATCAGCTAGATCTTCAACCTCCCTCATATACTGATTCAGCCTACGACAGTGGTGAAGTCAGCACACTTTGAATATGCCATCGAAGCTGTGCTTAACCAAAGTCATAAGAGTAAAGGCACTAGAGCAAAGGGCTAAGCAGACATCTTTGTGGTGCACTTATGCTGACTGAGATCATGGAGGAGATGTTGTCAGTCCAAACTGACGCAAGTGATGTATTTCACTGTACGTTTTAATGTACATGTGATGAACGAAGCTTATATTTACTGATATGAGAATGAAAGCACAGACTAAAGTACTTTCCAATAACTAGAGGTCTAGTCACAAAGAAAATAAGACCTACTATTAACCAAATTAGTTGGGGTCAATGGTTCTTAAACATATTGAAAGAGAAATTATTTGGCGGCTCATGTGCTTTGAAATCTTCAGGAATAAAAGGATATTTTTAAATAAATCACAGAAAATGCATTCTTGTCAGGCTTAAATGGTGAAATTACAAAATGGTTCAATAAAGTGTACAATTTCCATCTGTAAGTGGCTCCTAAACCAGGATCCATTCAGATAAAAGTCACTCATAGATACAACAATTTCAGAAGAAACTCAGTTGTAAGAATGTGGGATTCATAATCAAATGGAATAGTTTAGAAGAATGGGATTGATATATTCTTAAGGAAGCCAGGTAAGTGGGTGATGGACAATGGAATTAAAAAATTAGATTTAAGTTGATGGCATTTAGTGGCTTGTAAGCACAAATACCAGTTTAGACCAAATTCCGTATTCTATGTTTAATTTTTCGAAATGAAAACAAGCATTACAAAATCAGTGATTTGGGAGCATTGCAACCAGTGAAATTACAGAATTCTAGGCCAGAAAATTAATTCTTCTGCATGTGACTGCATTTGGTGTGTCTTTCCACTTTTATTGCTACATTATTTTTCCCAGTGCTTCAAAGGTATTTATCTCTCGAATAAGAAGGGACTATTTGCCTTAAATCAGTTCTGTATACTGTGAAATGTTTCCCGTGAAATGGATTCTTACCAGAATGAAATTTTCCTTGTACCACACACTGTTACATGACTCTATTACTGAATATCTGCAGTTCCTCTTCAAGGCGTCACCTTCACCTGTAACATCAGAAGCTGATCTGTAAATATAGTTTGTGAACTATGATGTAATGTTTTGGCATCAAAGACAAAAAAAAAGCTGCCTTATTTCTCACACATGGCATTAAAATGATCATTTGCGCAGTGTTGCTTTAAACCCATTATCTGGGATTTATAAAGATTAACAAAAATAGTTTTCTACTAATTTGGCTTTATCATCATATCCACTCAACTAACTGCAACTAATGAATTTAAGGGTAGTTACAATCTATTTTCATTCAGAGCATGTGACAAATGAAGTTACGCATGTTTTCTCAAAAAATGCATTTTAAAAATACATTTTGAGACACTTTTTGTATGTCTACAATTGTAAATCAACAAATGCATCCTGTGTTGAAACTAAATCAAGCTGCTAATGTGGAATGTTATGTTGCACAGTTTCTATTATGACACTACACTGCAATTCAAGTTTGCATTTTATACAAACACTCCAGTTGTTGATACAAAATGTCTGATTGCAACTTGCAAGCCATTGCCAGAAGCAAATCTGCCACCGCCACTGGGTGAAGAGCTGATTTTCTAGATTTTATCATTATTAAGGTTTCTCCCTACTTGACACTCCAGAGGTTTAGCGCTAATGCAATGCGATGCGCTACCATCAAATTTAAAGTATGGATGGATTGTTAGTAATGTCTGTTCAGAGGACAAAATTTAAAGATTCAATAAAGGGTGGACTTTCTTCACTACATCGAGAAGTGTCAGAGTTGCAGATAACACACACAAAATGCAGGATGAACTCAGCAGGCCAGACAGCATCTATGGATAAAAGAACAGTCAACATTTCGGGCCGAGCTCCTTCGGCAGGACACAGAACGTGAATACTCAGCCCATCAACTCTAAGCCACCCACACCCCCTCCCCCCAGCACCCCACAGACCAATCCTATCTCTTTCATATTTACATATAATCTATTATTACAAACGTGCCCATCAACACTCTTGCCTCCAATAATTCTCCTGCCACACATCAACACTAGGGTAGTTTAGAGTCGCTGATTAACTTGTCCTCTCATCTTTGGGAAAGCCAGAGCACACCAAAGTAGTCACAGAGAGAACATGAAAACTCTACACAGACGTTGCCCAAAGTCCGGATCAAACCTGAGTTACTGGAGCTGTGTGTCTTCTTACCACATTGGAATTCTAAGTGCACCACACTGCTACATTACTGTATGGCTGTGCTTTCAAGGGGCTTCACCTTATTAACTTCTGTAACTTGAGAAACTAATCTGTAAAAACCCCACAAGCTGGAGGAGAACCACAGAACTTCAGCGTAATTTCAGAATAATTACCTACTGAAGTTAACACCATCAACAGACCTCGAGTGTAATTTCACCCACCTAATCACCGATCAACAATGGTGTGTGACAACTTAAATTACTTACTTTATTCAAAAAGATTTATTCCTTATTTTGTTTCTTTGCAGCTTGATTTATGAAGGTAAATTGATAAAATGGTTTATTATTGTCACATAAAGTGCAGTGAAAAACTTTGTATTCCATCCATACAGATCAATTCTTCATATCAGTCTATCAAAGAGAGTGGGCAATAACAGAACACAGGATATAGTGTTACAATTACAGAGAAACTGCAGAGGAAGTATATGATAAATTGTGAGGTGAAGTGTCCATCTTAATTTACAAGAGATCCGTTCAATAGTCTTATAACAAGGATGAAAGTGTACTAGTTTGAATCACCAAAATGCTAAATGATAAGATTGCAAAAAACTTTTAATTTTATTGAAACATTGGGGATTTATGTGCTGAATTAACCAGTTGCCATAAATGGCCTGTTTCCCTGTGGTGTAATCTCTGTAATTCTATTTAGGCCAACAGTAAATTCCCATTCCTACTTAAAGTTAAGAAAAGCGATGATGGGCTGCCATTTTTCAACCATTGTGGTCTATTAATTGAATTGCTACCATTGTGCTGTTTAATAGAGAGTCAAAGTTCTTGTCAAAGTTCAAAAGTTTCAAAGTAAATTTATGATCAAAGTACATGTACGTCACCATATACAACACTGAGATACATTTTCATGCGGTCATACTCAATGAATCCAAGGTACAATAGAATCAATGAAAGTCCACACCAAACAGAATAGAGAACCAATGTGCAAAAAGGCAATAAACAGTGCAAATACAAAAGAAAATAAAAGAAATAATAATTGTAATAAATAAATAAGCAATAAATATGAGGAAACTGAAAGTGAGTTCACAGGTTGTGGGCACAGTTCAGTGATGGGGTGAATGAAGTTATCCCCTCTCATTCAAAAGCCTGATAGTTGAGGTGTAATAATTGTTCCTAAACCTGGTGGTGTGGGTCCTGAGGCTCTTGTACCTTCTTCCTGATGGCAAAAGCAAAAAGAGAACATCGCCTGGATGGTAGGGTTTGTTGATGATGGATGCTGCTATTTCCCTGTATTGTAAATTCACCATTATATCAGGGCATTGACACAAACCAGAGACAGGAGAAGCTAATAAGTAATGGTCAGGAAAATCAGAATAGTTTTATGCTCTGGCCCTTATGTATTTTTTTTACAAACTGATAATATATTTTAGCAGTACTCATTAATGATTGTGCTATGAATGACAAGTAATATGTGGTGCAAATGAAACAGAGAAAATGAAAGAATGATACTAAATGAAAGAAAAGAATTTAGCCAATGTAATTTAGTAATAGTTTTTTTAAGTCACATTTATCTGAATTAACTTCTAACACTTGGACTAGTATAGATGTCGTTATTTCATTAACACATCATCCATTTTTCTGAAGCACAACATAATTGATTGGATGCACTAGATTACTTAACTCCCAGAAGCAGTGAATGAAATATTTATTTATTTAGAGATACAGCGGGGAATACGCCCTTCTGGCTCTTGGCTGCACCGCCAGCAACCCCTGATTTAACCCGAGACTAATCACGAGACAATTTACAATGATCAATTAACCTACTAACCAGTACATCTTTGAACGGTGGGAGGGGAAACTGGAGCACCCGGAGGAAACCCATGCATTCTACTGGGAGGAGGTACAAACTCCTTACAGAGGACGTCGGGATTGAACTCTGAACTCCACTGCCCTGAGCTGTAATACCATCATGCTATCCGTTACGCTACCATGGCACCCCAAATGGCTAAAACCCTTTGAATTTCACTAATCACTGCACATGTACTGTACCTGCAGAGTTCTCTGTGGAGGTTAAACAACCAATAACATGCATTCACATGCTCTAATTTAAATTTATTGACAGCGTCACAGCACCATTAACTGTTTGACTGCTGCAATCCTGAGAGATATGTTGAAAAGCTCTAACTTTGCAAACATTTGTAATATTTTACAATTAAATTGTTATATTTTACACATTTTAAAGGTGCCAAGATATTTTCAAAAATGGATCGTGTTATCTCATACATAGTTTCACAGGTATACTATAATAGCATGCAGGCCACAGACAACTGCATAATTAAAGATTATAAAGATCAGCTTTATTTATTATGCATATATCGAAACACTAAAATATACGGTGAAATGCATAGCTTGTGTTGGGGATATCTTGGAGCTAATGAAAGTCAAGGATATAGGAATTAAATAATAATTTCACATCTAAAAACAAATTTGATATAATATTTTAATAAAAAATATTATCTTCCTAACACTTACATATAAAACATCTGAATTTATGTGAAAATATGCCACTGCTTTCAAAATTGCGGCTGTATCACTGCAGCAAGATTGTATGACATGAATGCTGGCTATTTAATGTTCTTTCCTTCTCAAAAATAGCTGATTTCCTAAGAAACTTTGGCAGACTAGTTCTTCAGCCCTATTTAATTTTAGTGTGAATGAAAATGAGGTGTCACAATGATCATAGTTTCTCCAAGATACTTAATATAATTTCTACATTACAACAGTGACTACACTTTAAAATATCTAATCAACTTATGGTGTTTTGAGATGTTCTGAGTTCTGCACCACAGGGAGTAAAAATTAGAAACATAGAAAACCTACAGCACAATACAAGCCCTTCAGCCCACAAAGTTGTACTGAACAAGTCCCTACCTTACCGTTGCCGGCAGCCCATTCCACGCACTCACCAGTCTGCGCAAAAAAATTACCTCTGGCGTCTCCTCTGTACCTACTCCCCAGCACCTTAAACCTGTGTCCTCTTGTGGCAACCATTTCAGCCCTGGGAAAAAGCTTCTGACTATCCACACGATCAAATCCTCTCATCATCTGACACACCTCTATCAGGTCACCTCTCATCCTCCATCGCTCCAAGGAGAAAAGGCCGAGTTCACTCAACCTGGTTTCATAAGGCATGCTCCCCAATCCAGGCAACATCCTTGTAAATCTCCTCTGAACCCTTTCTATGGCTTCCACATTCTTCCTGAAGTGAGGCGACCAGAACTGAGTACAGTACTCTAAGTGAGATCTGGCCTGAGTCTTATATAGCTGCAACATTATCTCTCGGCTACTAAGTTCAATTCCACGATTAGTGAAGGCCAATACACCGCATGCCTTGTTAACCACAGAGTCAACCTGCACAGCTGCTTTGAGTGTCCTATTGACTCAGACTCCAAGATCCCTCTGATCCTCCCCTCTGCCAAGAGTCTTACCATTAGTACTATGTTCTGCCATCATATTTGACCTACCAAAATGAACCACCTCACACTTATCTGGCTTTGACTCCACCTGCCACTTCTCAGCCCAGTTTTGCATTCTATCAATGTCCCGCTATAACCTCTGACAGCGCTCCACACTATCCACAACACCTCCAACCTTTGTGTCACCAGCAAACTTACTAAACCATCCCTCCACTTCCTCATCCAGGTCATTTATAAAAGTCATGAAGTGTAAGGGGCCCAGATCAGATCCCTGAAGCACTCCACTGGTCACCGACCTCCATGCAGAATATGACCCGTCTACAACCACTCTTCGCCTTCTGTGGGTAAGCCAGTTCTGGATCCACAAAGCAATGTCCTCTTGGATCCCATCCTTCCATTCTTTCTCAATAAGCTTTCGGTGGGGTACCTTATCAAATGCCTTGCTGAAATCCATCTGCTGCTCCTCCTTCATCAATGTGTTTAATCACAAGTTACAATAAGTGTACCTCTAAAAACACACAGAACCAAGAGCAAGTGTAAACATGCCAATTTCTTTCATTGTCCACATTGACAAACATTATGCTGCAATTATTATATGAATATTGTGTCACAACTGTTGTGTGCATACATCTACTGATGCTTCTGGACACATCATCAGTGATGCTCCTGGAATCATCGGGTGTTTCGGGTCTTTCAACATCACACACCCTTCTCCAGGTGACCCAGCTTGTATCCAGATGGCTAGCTACATATGATTCCATGGCTCCCCTCTCTTGAGCCACAGCCATCTTGAGGCCCTCTCTGCCGCATTGGTGGTATTGCGGATGGCTCTCCTCTTCCTCTCTCCCTCGATGCCCAAATTGCTGAAGGTTCTGGCTAAGAAATGGGCTGCGAATCCCCTACAACCAACTTCCACTGGGCATGGCTTGTAACTTCCTATCGGCCTCTCCCTTCACCGTTGCTGCCAGAATTTGGTTGACATCTTCATCAAACTGTTTCTGTGGGTATCTTTCCCTTAGATTCATTGTAGCTTTCGTGGGGGTCCTCCTCTCAGAGGTCACAGATTGGGTTGCCAGCCCATTCTGCCCCGGTTGCCGTCTCTCCGAGCTGTCACTGACTCTCCAGTCATCACCACTCTTTTCTTAGTTGTCACCCAGTCTTTCTTGGCTGTAAGCTGTGTGCATACATCTGCTGATGCTTCTGGACACATCATCAGTGATGTTCCTGGAATCATCGGGTGTTTCAGGTCTTTCAACATCACACACCCTTCTCCAGGTGACCCAGCCGAGGCTGATCAGACCCCAGCTTTAGTATGTCACCAAAAACACTCACAAATTTCTACAGATTTCTACAGATGCCGCATGACCATCTGGTATGGAGGAGGTGGATGGGAGAAGCTACTGCATGGGGTCTAAATAAGCAACGGAGAGCTGTAAGATTAGTCAGCTCCATCATGGGCACTAGCCTCCAAGGTATCCAGGTCACCTTCAAGAAATGGTGCTTCAGAACTGTGACATCCATCATCAAGGACCTCCACCTCCTAGGACATGCCCTCTTCTCATTGCTACCATTGGGAAGGAAGTACAGAAGCCTGAAGGCGCACACTCAGCGATTCAGGAAAAGCTTCCTTCGCTCTGCCATCTGATTTCTGAATGGACATTAAATCCATGCACACTACCTCACTATTTTTTTAATTTCCATTTTTTCACTACTTAATTAATTTAACTATTTTTATATATATACTTATTCTAATTCAGTTTTCTTTTTTCTCTTCTGTCATGTATTTCATTGTACTGCTGCCTTAAAGTTAACAAATTTCACAACATATGCTGGTGATATCAAATCTGATTTTGAACATGAGACTTTGCAAGGTTAAATTTCTGACTAACAACTGTTTTGCACTGCAGTCTGTTTTCGCATGAATATCCATTTAGTTACCTTAGAAACTATACCCAATTATAATATATGATCTACTTATAGTGGTCATGAGTTTTATAGTTGAATGTCACTCAGACTTCATCTGTCAGATTCACTGGGTCTTACTGCACCATACAGTATTTTTGCATTACACAACATCTAATTATGAATTCAAGATGAGGTCAGCATTGGAACAAAAATCTTAATTGATCACTCAGGGATAAGTAAGTGGCCTCTTATTCAATCTGGGCCGACTCCAAATCTGAAATTGCTACTTCCTTCAATTGAGTGGCAAAGTGGAAACTTGGCTCTGCTCCAATTGGGCACTTTACTGCTAAATTAGAAAATGGAAGGTGCTAAAAATAGCAGGATTGGCTTTCCTGAGTTCCGATAAACCTGCACCTGAGATCTGATTTAAAGATGTAATCATGAGACACAAACATTTACACTGTTTTTATTATGCTGAGAGGATCACTGGGGTCTCTCTTCTACCCGTCCAAGGTATTTTTCAGAAGCGCTGCGTACAAGCATTGTCAAGGATCCCTCCCATCCAGCCTACAAAACTTTTGACCCCTTACCATCAGGCAAGAGGTACCATAGCAGTAGGACAAGGACTGTTAGGATGCGAAACAGCTTCTTCCCCCAGGCTTTGACACTACTACACTCCCTGTCACCACCCAGTTCTCATCAGTTATGAAGTATCAGGAGGGTTATACTGCTTATTTTTTGATTTGTGCCATAAACGCAAGATGTCTATCTTCTGGAATATATTTTGTTACTTGTTAATTTATTTGTGGTAATATTGCTTTATGTGTTGTGTGTGAGTTATATGTACTGTGCTGCGCACCTTGGTCTGGAGGAATGTTGTTTCGTTTTGCAGTATACATGAAAACAGTGGAATGACAAAGTTAACTTGAACTTGAACCTGAACTTCATTATGGCTTTAATTATCTAGAATTTTAAGCCCAGGAACAGGCCATCAATCAGAGCTGTTGATAGCTGGGTTTATAAATCACATGACCCTCCAACCACTATCTCACTTTCTATTTTCTACTCATGGAACTCCTCCAACGGATCATGAGGTTTAAGATCAGCTGCAATAGATGATGGATAAGCAGAGATTTCAACTCTGCCACTCAATTCAACTGCCATATGAATGTCAAATGAGCACCTGTGCTCTACAGTAACAACACAGAGCTCTTCTTTAAAACGGAATATTAAGAAGGAAGGTGTTCCCATAGCCCTAATATGTTCTTAGTAAAGTATGCATCTTGAGATTTCTTTGCCCAATGAAAACATCATCATATCAAGTCTTCTTGCCTCCAGGTTGCCATAGCAATGTTAGTGACTTGAAGGAGCTGCCTGTCTTAGGAATATCCACCAAGCCAGTAAATGATCCAGCCACGCAGAGAATAAAAATCATACAGGAAAACAAAGAGCCAATTATTTTTAAAATGCATTATGTGCGTATCTGAGTTTCGCTGACCTGTTACTAATTTTTTTTCAATTTTAAAGCCTAAAATGGAAGGAAAAACACTAGGAGAGAACATGTAATTGATGCATGACCACATTATTAATGCAGATCAGACAATACTGTCACAAGCTAACTCATTTTAAGGGACACCAAGTTTGGATCAATCTGGGAACAGATTTGAACCTACCTAACTCCAGAAAAACCTACCTACATCTTACTGCCGAAACAGTAAATGCTAGACACTGAAGGGTCTCTGTCTGAAATGTCAACTGTTTATTCCCCTCCATAAATGCTGCCCGACCTGTTGAGTTCCTCCAGCATACTGTGTGTTTCTCTGGATGTCTTGTGCTTATGAAATGCTAGATATACTCAGTTGGTCAACAAAACACAAAGTTAAAATTTCTGATCAATGATCTTTCGTCAAAAAGTTAGGGAGGAAAATTGTTTTGAAAGATACAAAAAGGCAGCAGGGGAGAAAAGAACCAAAGGAAAGGTCTATGAAAGTGTCTAAGATTAAATGATAAAAAGAGTGACATTATAAGGTGAAGAAAGGTGATAACAGGATAAGTAAGGGGTTGAAGGGTCATCATTGAGGAAATGTAAAGGCAGAATAATTATCTGAAATTACTAAGAGAAAATGGAAAGAAATACTTTTCTGAAGGTAAAATGTTTTATTATCTGTAAATATTTAACTCAATATTTCTAACTAAAAGGTTACAATGTCCCTAGTCACTGTTCCTTGAGATTGTATTACATATCACTGGATAAATGGTTGGAATCTGACGGCAGAGAGTTGGAGAGGTTAAGGGAGACCATGGATCAAAATGCCAAAGCAGATGTGGCCGATTTTCAAGCGGCAAACCTGCATCTGCAGATATGTTCTATTTTTAACTTATCTAATTCTGAAGAAAAGATACTGACCTAAAATATTGATACTTTCTCTTTTTGATACTACAGTCAGAGGATTTCCAACATTTACATTTTTTTCTTCAGGAATTTCATTTGTCTGAGTTATTATTAAATGGCAGATCAGGCAGGGGTTAAGTAGCCAACTCCTCCTCTTATTTTTGGAGTTCTCCATTGTTACAACCCATCCAGCTGTATTCAGTCTGACATACCATCTGACCTGTTCTTGAATTTATCCAAGATATCACATCCTACTGCACTGCTTTTCCTAGTATTGTGTTTTTTACAATGTAGTCAAGACATCAACAGATTGGAGCTTGTTTTAACTACTGTCTGGCACAATTGTCTAAGTTTGCACAATTGAAATACCATTAAAGATACAGAAACCACTTTGACTTTGCAAATAACCAAAAGCTGCATATGCGGAATATCTGCAATAAAAAGAGAAAATGATGGAAATACTCAGCAGGTCAGGCAACATCTGCGGAGAGAGAACCAGAGTCAATGTTTCCAGTCTTTAACATCAAAACATTGGGGAGTGTTTGACTCTGAAATGCATGCAATGTTAAAATTCAGGAGATTTAATGTTATGGAAGAGTTAACTGTATAATTATCTATAGATATAAAACTAGATTGAAGTAATTTTGAAATAATTAGTCTCAAATTACAAGTTAGTGATTCATATAGATACATCATAATCAACAAGATTTGTGAAAAATAAACCATCCATACACTGGTAACATTAAGACTTCCTAACGAGTATCCTAACTGTTTGAATTATGGTCTGGTATAGAAACACCAATTACCAGGTACAGAAAGTGGTTGTCCAGTACATCACA
Source organism: Hemitrygon akajei (assembly GCF_048418815.1). Taxonomy (NCBI): domain Eukaryota; kingdom Metazoa; phylum Chordata; class Chondrichthyes; order Myliobatiformes; family Dasyatidae; genus Hemitrygon; species Hemitrygon akajei. The sequence goes on from NC_133124.1 coordinate 199,949,762, forward strand.
GGCAAAACACTGCCCACCATTGTATACATGAAGCACTGCCACAAGAAAGCAGCATCCATAACCAAAGACCCTCACTGTCCAGGCCACTACCATTGGGCAGAAGGTGCAGAAACTTTAGGTCCCACACCACCAGGTTCAGGAACAGTTGTTACCCTAGAATATTCAGACTCCTGAACTGGGATGGAAACTTAAAATACCACTTCTCCGAACTGATTCTCCAACCTACAGAGGCATTTTCAAGAATTCTTTACAACTCATGTTCTCAGCATTATGTTTTTATTTGCACTGTTTGTCTTCTTTTGCACATTGGTTGTTTGTCAGTCTTCATCTGCCAATGTATAAATTTTTCATGAATTCTATTGTATTTCCTTTTTTTCTATAAATACCTGCAAGAAAATGAATCTCAAGGTAGTATATGGTGACAATGACATACTTTGGCAGTAAATTTATTTTTAACTCTGAACAACTTAAGATTCCTTTGGTTTTGTTGCCTTGAAGTCTTTTGCTTTATTTTACACTTTTCAGCCTGATTGAATTGTGATTAATTGTTTTGGGTAAAATTCAGGGGCACTTATGATGTTGACTTGCTTTAGGTAACAGAGGTGATCACTTGTGATTTTGAATAAGTGGATTTTGAAAGCAAACCAAAATAGGACATTATTGTTGGTTCTATCAAACAATCAAAGACAATAATTATTAATTGAAGAGAATATGGAGAATCTAAAAATGGAAGCCGAAGAAGATGGGGTAGACGACTGTATATGTGCGTGGGCAGGACAGAAGGCCAGGGCTTGATTGGTGCGTGTTGTGTTCTGTGTTGCTCTACAAAGCAACGCAGGCATGCAATGTTGGTGCCAGAATGTGCGGCGACAATTGTGGGCTGCCCCCAGCAGACCCTCGGATGTGTTGGTTGTTAACGCAAGTGACACATTTCATTGTATGTTTCAATCCACACATGATAAAGAAAATTGAATCTTGAAATCCATTTAAGTTAGGCAAACTTTTCTCATGTGTTTTCAAGTATTGCCATGGTTTTGTCACTTACTCCCTCTGTAACCCTCTTCTACTTGTGAACTGGATTGGAAGCCATATTAAGGATTCTAAGTATTGATTCCTTTAACCACATTAAATACCCTAAATATTCACTCCCCTTCTACTTGTGAACTGGATTGGAAGCCATATTAAGGATTCTAAATATTGATTCCTTTAACCACATTAAATACCCTAAATATTCACTCCCCTTCTACTTGTGGACTGCATTGGAAACTGTAATAAATATCCTAAATATTCCTTTCACCACCAGGGCACAGTGGCAACAGTGCATATGGTACACAAAATGCATTCAAACTACTCCTGCAACATCTCACAAATCCACAACTTCTGTACACCACCATAAAAGGAAAGTGCTACGTTTGCACAGGCACACCGCCAGCTGCAGGTTCCCCATAAAGGTGCACGCTATCCTGATTCAGAAATGTTTTTTGCTGGGTCTAAGTCCTGAATCTTTCTTCCCACAGCTCACCACCACCTTCTCGAGAGCAATTAGGGGTAGGTAATAAATGCTGACATTGACAGCATGCCCACATCTCCAAGGTGAGACAAGGGTCTGTGCTTCCCCAATTCTGACTGCTTGAATATCCCTAAATTTCATCACTTCTCCATGGAGAGCCATCATTCTAAACACCCATCTTTGACTAAGCTTTTCTTCATCTATCTGACAAGATTTGCTGGCTATCAATTTCAGTTTTTATTTATGTTCCTGTGAAGCATCATAGATCTTTTACCAAACGAGGTACCACATTATTGAAAACTGTTATTCTGGTAGCTCCTGTTAGCACTGAACCTCATGCAATTTTATGATCAGGACTTGACCCTAGACTTTTCCTGTTACCTTTGCATTGGTGTATTCATGTTACAGCCTAGAGCAGCACAGAAATAACAATGTAATTGCATCCTTAGAAAATTAGCTGGCATGTTAATATCTTGGTAATATTGTGCTGTATAAAATGCAGTTCTATTTTGTAAATATTTTGCAAATTTTATTTTTATGGTTAAGACCAAAGACTGGTCAAAGATTGGCTTCACCAATCACATTGTCGTACAGTGCACTGTCTCCTCAGATGATATGTGCTACCCATTTTATCACAGTTGACAGCTCATTTTTAAAACGCATAAATGATCTGTGTTAAGATTTAAGATGTTTGTATAAATTACTCAAATGAATGACAATGATTTATAATTAGATATCTTCATGTAAAACGAGAGCTGGTGGATAAACAAGCTCCAAAAGACCCAGTCAGCCAGAGATTCATTGCCACAGGCCTGATGTCAATGATTGGAATTATGTCTGACATGCTGTGTACTTCCCACATTTTGTTTACTATATCCCACTGACATCTCTGGCTTCCAAACGTTATGTAAAAGTCATCTGAACAAACCCTGAATGGTCCTCCCTTCCCACATGCAATGCAGTCACAATATTAACACTTTTAAAAATTACATGTTTTCACTTCCGATGTCAGTGTTGGCTCAGTGGGACTCTCACACTCAAAACGTGAGCGTGAAGATTTAGGTTAAGTTCCAGTGCAGCGCAGAGCAAGAGCTCCACTGCCAGACCTGCCAGACCTTATTGATGACTTCCTCTCTCAGCTGGATCCGATGACAGTATTCTGCTGGAGTTATCTATCTTCCCCCCCCCCCCCACCCCCCCATGTAATGGTCAATATTTCTCTCTTACAATCCAGCAACTGTGACAATAGAACATAAAGGAGAGAACAGAAACAGGCCATTTGGCCCACAATGCTTTGCTGAACCAGCTAAAAAGCAAATCAAAAGCACTAATCCCTCATACCTACACCATGTCCATATCCCTCCATCTTCCTTACATCCATGTGCCTATCCAAACATCTCTTAAAAGCCTCCAATATATTTGCCTCCACCACGCCAGGCAGCCCATTCCAGGCATACACCACTCTGAGTAAAAAACTTACCCCTCACATGCCTTTTGAACCCCCCCCCCCCCATACACCTTCAGTACATGCCCTCTGGTATTGGACATTTCAACCCTGGCAAACGATTACTACCTGTCCACTCTATCTGTGCCTCTCATAACCTTATAAACCTCTAACAGATCTCCCCTCAGCTTGTGAGTAAACAACCAAAGTTTATTTAGCCTCTCATGCCCTCTAAACCTCTTCTGCAGCCTCTCCAAGGCCTCAACATCCTCCCTACAAAGGCAACATAACTGTATGCAATACTCCCGATGTGGCGTAACAGAGTTTTATAAAGTTGCAACATAACTTCCTGACATTTGAACTCAATGCCTCAATTAATAAAAGCAAGCATTCCATAAGGCTTCCTAACCACCTTATCGACTGATTTAGCCACTTTCATAGAGCTATGGACGTCGATCCCAAGATCTCTCTGTTCGGCAACACTGTTAAGGATCTTGCCCTGCACTTTCCACTTTTATTTGACCTACCAAGGTGCAACACCTCACATTTATCAGGGTTCAACTCCATCTGCTAGTTCTCTGCACATATCTGGAACTGATCTCTAGAGTGCTGCATTCTTTGCCAAGTCTTCTACACCATCCATAACTCCACCGATCACCCGCAAAATGAACTTCAAAAATACTTTCACGAGGAAATCTGCAGATGCTGGAAATTCAAACAACACACACAAAGTGCTGGTGGAACACAGCAGGCCAGGCAGCATCTATAGGAGGAGCACTGTCGACGTTTCTGGCCGAGACCCTTCGTCAGGACTGTCGACAGTGCTTCTCCTATAGAAGCTGCCTGGCCTGCTGTGTTCCACCAGCATTTTGTGTGTGTTGTTCAAAAGTACTTTTATCGGTTTCAAGTACCGCCCCAAAGGGGCAACCAAACGTGCTATAGTAATGAAAGTCAGCTATACCATTACTGTCCAACAACAATTACAGACGATTCTTTGTGCTCCGATGTCGTTAATATTGAAGAAAATTTATATTTTCTAGAAATTGTAGGTGCAGAGGGAAGAATAACAATTATGGGAAGGTGGTTTGCTTTGTTTTAATGTTACAGTAGTTTAAGAAAACATTTTACTCCTCAAAATCATGTTTTGTCTGCTTCTCACCGACAAGAAATAAATTATAAAGAATGCCGTCATTGAAAAATGACAAAAGTTATTTTAATACTTTGAGAAAAATGCGTCCCCTTCGATAAACTCCATTATTTTCAAGAACCACCTGGAAGCAATCGATGAAATGCAGTTGTAAAGAACATTCGCCAGCTTCCCTCGCCTTTCACTGAAACACGTTGGTTTCTGGGTCGATTACATTTCACGCTCGCTTCTCAGTTGAGGCGTTGTTCAGAAGGTCCTACCCTTCCGGTGCTAAAGTACGTCATACGATTGGCATCAGCGAAGATCCAATTGAGAGTTCGATTGTGGGCAAAACTATTGTGACGTCGCGGTAGGTGGGGAGGTGATTGAGCCAATAGCAAGGGTTCGAGAAGGCGGGCGCAGCTGTTTCCTGCAACTTGCATTGTGTTCGCTGCAGAATCATTTTATTTTTATGAATGGAGTAATAGCTGCAGCGTGAGCCGAATTAGCGGACGGTGTTGATGAAAAAGGTTCATCATCCCTTTTGCAGTTATTTTTACCTGATATTACATCTACGTCCAATATTTATAGATAGGGTTTCTGATTTTTGCGAAAGCATGATTTTCTCAGTGGTTATACTGATTCTCCATCCCGTTTCTGTTTTGTTGTGCGAACGTTTTTATGTTCTTGCTTAATAGCGTAAACATTCATTTAGTTACGATGTCGAACTATTTATTTTTAATTGATACGCTCTTCAAATGGATACAATGACTAAGATGCCTCCGAATCTCTGAAGAATAAGGAGCAGAGAAGGATCTACTTCCTCATTGAGGGAAAATTTACTTACAAAAACGGTGCGTTGTGAATTTCATTATATTTCGGATATATTTACCTGTTTCTATATTTGGAGGCGTGTGTGCGCGTTTGTTGCCATTGTCAAGAGTCTGGCCAAGCGCACCAGTGGCTAAGTTGGGCTGGTTGTCCTGGAAACAGACATCGGTGGAATGGGTACGGTATCTCTTCTTAGTTCATTCTAGAATATCTGGGTTCACATCTCCCGGCCAGGACTTACCCCAAATACCAAGTGCCGGACAGGAGACACGAGTGATGAACACGATGTCCTGCTGGATACGACGCATTGGCTACTTATGTTCTCTTGGTCTATAATTTTTCTTGCATTGAGTGTAACTGCTGTATCAATCCTACTCCTGTCGGACCCGTTCATACACAGTTTTGAACTGCGAACCTCTCGTGTTGGCTACTTCGAGAAGAGTATCCTACGTAGCAGCCTTAGACTTGGCGGAGAGATTAATAATACTTTTGAAGGGTTCTTAGTTATGTGGGGAAATTATCACGAGTAATGCAATTTCGAGCCTGAACCTCCGTACGTAACTATGACTGATAAGTAGAATCGAAGGTTGTGATAATTCAGGGTAGGTCGATTAAATCTGCTGTTAAATCTGCTAGTCACATGCAAACTGCTCTACTATTGCTCAGGTTGTGACTTTAAAAGACTATCTCCGGACCTCTTAAATAACCTGACCGATCCCTGACAAATCGCAATATAGTTTGTCTGCTTTATTTATCGCTGTTTGCATATGTCAGGTGGAGTTCTGATCCAGTTGTATGTCAATTGTTGGGACGAAGCTTTGTGGCCAAGTTTGCGGACGATATGAAAATAGGAGGAGGGGCAGGTATTGTTAAGGAAGCAGAAGGAATCAGATTTGGAGAATGGGTGAAGAAGTGTCCGATGGAATATAATGTAGGGACGTGTACAGTCAAGCACTTTGTTAGAAAGAATAAAGGCGTGAGCTATTTTATAAGTGGGGGGAAAATCAAAAATCAGAGGTACAAAGGGGCTGGGGAGTCCTCATGCACTTGGGACTTGGGAGCCCTAAAGACTAACTTTCAGGCTTAGTCAGTAGTATAGAAGGCAAGTGCAATGTTAACATTCATTTGAGCGTATCCTTCAGTCCTGAAGAAGGCTCTCATGTCAACTGTTTACTCTTTTCCATTGATGCTGCTTGGCTTGCTGTGTCCCTCCAACATTTAGCATGTGTTGCTATTCATTTGAGAGGATTAGAATATAAAAGCAAGGATGTAATGCTGAGACTTTATAAGGCACTGATCAATCTGCACTTGGAGTATTGTGAGCAGTTTTGGACCCCTGATCTAAGAAAAGATGTGCTGGGTCTGGAGGAGGTTCATGAGAACGAACCCTGGGAATGAAGGAGTTAATGTATGGGGCACGCTTGATGGCCCTGGTTTGTACTGTCTGGAGTTTATAAGATTGAGTGGGGGATCTCATTGAAACCTATCAAAAGTTGAAAGGCCTAGATTAATCGGATGCAGAGAGGATGTTTCCTATAGTAGGGGAGTCTAGGACCAGAGGGCTCAGCCTCGGAATAGAAGAATGTCCATTTATAACAGAGACGTAACAGGAGGATAGTGAATCTGAGGAATTCATTGCCACAGGCGGTTGGTGGAGGCCAAGTCATTTAAAGCAGAAGTTGATAGGTTCTGGATTGGTTAGAGTATCAAAAGTTACAGGGAGAAGGCAGGACCATAAGACCATTGAGATATAGAAGCAGAAGTAGGCCATAATGGGGTGAGAGGGATAATAAATCAGCCATGATGGAATGGTGGAGCAAATTTGATGGGCTGAACGACCTATGTTTATGGTCTTGAGGATTATAAATCTGTAAGTTAACTCCTTTTTCCTCTCCACATATGCTGCTGTGCTTGCTGAGTAGTTTTCTCCAATTTTACTTCAGGTTTGTAGCATCTGTGGTTCCATTATTGGATTAGAACAGGTTTAGCACATGATTTAACAGGTGTTTATTCAATTGCTGCCACAAAAAAAACTTCCATTGTAAATTTAATGAATAAGTATTCCTTGAGGATTAAGTTCAAAACATAAATTCAAATTCTTCTTGAAAGTTTGAGTCATACCAATTTACTGGAATTTCAGGCATTTAATGAGCCACTGAACTAAAGAGGGCAAGGCAGATGAAATCAGTTTCTAACTAAATAGGGAACACCATGGTGGTTAGCGTGATGCTATTACAGTCCGAGGTGTTGGACTTTAGAGTTTAATCTCAGTGTCCTTTGTAAGGAGTTTCTGTACGTCCTCCCTGTGGAATGTGTGGGTTTTTCTCCGGGTCCAAAGACGTACCAGGTAGGCTAGTTGGACATTGTAAATTGTCCCACAATTAGATCAAGGTTAAACTGGAGTCTTTGGAGTTGTCCCTGTTCCTACTTGTTAATGTTGCAGATATGAGGGGATTGGCATTGTTTTCCCATCCTATCCCCATTAATTTTCTGAAAAGATTGGTTCCATTACTGGGAATTAGTGGAATGGAAATGCTGTAACTGTGTGCCTGAATGGGCTGTGGAAATTGTACCAGAGAGGGGCAAACAGACGTTATGGCTGCACTAATTCCTATCACTGCACAACTTACAACTTTTCTCCACCCCCCCCCCCCCCCCATCACCATATCTGATCTACTTTACCATGTTCTCGTTTAAGCCAGAGGGGGTTGTATTTACCAAACACACTTTCAAGTATTAAGAGAACAAAACATAGTGTGGAACTTGCTTCAGATGTATGTCAAGGTGGCACCTTGATTCTATTAAGATATGAAGTAGGCTGTTTTCAACGCTAAGCAAGATTTAATAGATAATTGAGAAGAATGCTCAGAATGATTTTAGTATTGAAAGAGCAAATAGACTGGAAAACATTGCATTTCTACGGTGCCATTCATGACCTTGGAACACCCATCCCCGAGTGCTTTATAGTCAATGATGTGTGGATATGGTTGTAGTACAGAGAGTGCAAAAGCCGTTTGAGAAAGAGCAAGATCTCAGAACATGGCTCAATAGTATCAATGAATGAAGAAGTATTCAAAGATTCAAAATACATTTATTATCAAAGTATGTATGCAGTATTCGCCTTCTACACAGACAGCCACAAAGCAAAGATGGCCATGGAACCCATTCAAAGAAAAACATCAAAGCCCCTCCCCCCACGCACCAAAAAAACCCAGAAATTGCGCAAATGACAACAAAAAGAAAACATGCGAAAAACGCAGAATATAAAATGCAAAATCACAAGAGTCCAGACCTATTCCTCAGTGTTATAGTGCTGTTCGGGCGGTTGAGTCCAGTTAAATTCCACCACCTAGACATGGAGTCATGCAGCATTGCAAACAGCCTTCAGCCCAACTCATCCATGCTGAGCAAGTTGCCCATCTAAGCTGGTCCCATATGGTCAGGTTTGAACCCGGACTAGATCTCCCGTCTCCAAATACCTGTCCGAGTGCCTTTTAAATGTTGTCATCATACCTGCTTCAGCCACCTTCTCTGGCAGCTCATCATATATGTATGCAACACTCAGCCTGAGGAAATCTTTTAAAATCTTTCCTTTGTCACCTTAAACCTTGATTCCCTTTCCCTGGGAGTATGACTGTCAATTCATGCCATCTATGCCCTTATGATTTTTGCATGTCTAATATTTTCACATGCACCTAATATTCTCTAATATCTCAGCATCACAGAGCAATTGGGTGGCATGGTAGTGTAGTGGTTAGCACCACGCTTTACAATCTAGGCGACCCAGGTTCAATTCCGGCTGCTGCCTGTAAGGAGTTTGTATATTCTCACCATGACTGCGTGGGTTTCCTCTGGGTGCTCCAGTTTTCTCCCACAGTCCAGAGGAGTATCGGTTGGTAGGTTAATTAGTCATTGCAAATAGTCCGGTGGTTAGGTTAGGGTTAAGTCGGGGGAACTGCTGGGAGGTGTGCCTTTAAAGGCCTACTCAGTGCTGTATCTCAATGAATAAATTAATTAAATATTTGATATCAGATGAAGACTGTAATCAGTATTCAGCTGAAATGTAACAAGTGTTTTATTTCAACCAATTATTTTCAGATAATGAATACTTTGCATCCATGCAGGCAAGTAAATTCTCAGAGCTGATCCCTATAGGTCTCTCACTTATGCTTAATGATCATAATTTGCATAAAGAGTAAATACTGAATAACTTTTTTTTGCAATCAATATGTGATAAACCTGTCTGTGGTGAATCAAAGCATAGGAAGCTATTTTGGAAATTTGGTGTCTATAGAGCTGGGCTATAAACTGCAAGTGTGAGGTCACTGAATTATTTATTTGGCCATGTGGTAAATCACTTGTGTTTCCTAAATACATTTAGCAGTACAGTTATTCTTAGGCCTGGGACTTGTTACATAAATGGTTGTTCTCATTTGCTCACAGCATTGGGGATTATTTTAACCTAAAAAAAAGGATATACCTGCTGTAGAGAGATCACAATGAAGAGTCACCAAACTTGGAGCCTGGATGGCAAGACTGTCAGATGAGAAGAGATTGAATAGGTTGGTTTTCTATTCTCTAGAGCACTGTTCCCTCTAAGCTGTGTGGGTACGTGGCCATGCAGTAACTAAAATGTTCCTGTGCACATAGCTTTTGTGGCCGCGCAGCGGGTATTTTCTTGATGTTAATGTTTTATTAAAGTGTCAAGCAGTTTTCAGGCTGTGTTTTTTAAAAAAAAAATCCTGCTCAGGGCAATGGTTGGTCCGCACAGCTGTAAAAAAAAATATAGAGGAAGCATTCCTCTAGGGACTTTAGAAAAATGAGAATTGCCCTCATTAAAATGTACAAGATTATTAGAGGGTTTCATGGGATTTTGTTTTTTAATACTTGGGACCCTAAGGCTAAGAGGTAGTCTTGATGTAAGTGGTCAGCTACCTAGAACTGAAGTGAGTAGAAATTTCTTCAGTCAAATGATGAGTGTTATTGCTTTTGAGATGTTACTTCATAACTGAAGAAAAGATATGAATATTCTTCTACTCTGCACCACATCAAATCTAAAAATAGCTTTACAGACGCTGGCTCCTTGCTCCGTCACTAGTTGTGCCCTGAATCAAACATATCACTCAAAATATCAAGCGGGAATAATTGTGCAAAGTAAACTTGTGTTTGAAAAAGTGTGAAAGCATAATGTTGGAATCTTCAGCCATAATTTTTCAAATAGACATTTAAATAATATTTTTGCAAATGTTTTTACTGAAATCAATATTCAAATCTATATTGATTTATAGGGATGATTTGGCACAGATGTGGTGATTCTGGAAATGGAAATCAACATAATGGTGCTGCTGAGATTTTGTGTGTTTTCAGATTCATTGTGGTTGAAGTGAAGCCATGTGCTGCCAGTTTTGCTTAGTCCTGCAGTGAGTTTCAGCCTGAGGATTTAATACATAAACAGTGGCCTTCATTTTCTCACTGCATTGGAAATTATGTTAACCTAATGCACCAGATGGAGCAGCCATGGGGCTGAGAATTGTGCAGTGCTGCTCTAAACTTGGTGAGTGTAGTGTACAATTTTGGGCTCCTGTGGGTAGAGGAAATAATAACTGCCTATTATGCCCCTGGCATGTAGGGCAGCAATGAAGGACCTCCATCTCTTTCTGTCCTTGGCCGTCTTCTCTATGGTGCCCCAGATGTGGCTCATTTCTGACTCTACAGTGTGGTGCCAAGTTGCCTTTGATCTCCTGCACTTCGTCCACCCTTCAGGGGTCCAAGGAAGTGCTTTGATGCTGAAATTGGCCTCCCTTCTCTTCACATACACAATCCGTCTCTAATAGGGGAAATGCAGCAAAGATTAACCAGTCTGATTCTTGAGTTGGTGAGCAGGTCATATAAGAAGAGATGGACTAGGCAAAGCCTCGAAACTCTAGTGCAGTTTTCGCTCAGTGTGTTTAAAGTCAAACTTTTTACTGTCATGGACTAGTTGTGCGGGATATGGCACATCTGGTTTGAAAAGCAACGAGACAAAGCCAGGGACTGTCACCCATCATTGATTCCTGCACCACAGAGTGCTGCTTCTAAACACACAACATTAAATTAGAATTAATTTAGCCCAATACTACTATTCAGGAAACATTATTTACTTCCACCAGAGCTACTTTAATACATAATTCACTTTAGTTAATTTACTTTTTTTTCTTTCTGTATTATTCGGTGTTGCATTGTACTGCTGCTGCTAAGTTAACAAATTTCACAACACGTACCAGTGATATCAAACCTGATTCTGATTCTAAATCAGTGGGAAAGAAATGGCCCTCTGCCCTTCAGACAAGTACTCATACCATGTGTATCAGAATATATTCCCTTCTTAACTAATTCACAACCCATTCAATTTAACCAATGAAGCTTTTTTTTTAAATTACCATTTTAAGTTGCTGAGATACAACAACCATGGCATTTTTTTACATAATTAATTGAAAGAAATGCTGGTGTTCTGATTTTTTTTAAAATAAAAATGGGTAAACTTGTGTTGTTGACAGACTTTCCCATTTCCTGTTTCCTTCCCTCCTTTATTTCTTATTTGCGTTTCCAATTCAACTTATTAGAAACCAAGGGACAAGCACTTCATCTTGTAACTATATATTTTCCAGGCATCCAGCTCCAATGCTTTGCAGTAATCCCTGTTCCCTGTACCATTAAGACATCCGTAATGTTTTTAAGGCTGATAAAAAGTGTTGAAAAATTTGTTCTCTCCATGGCAACTACTCAACCTGCTGAGCATTTCCACTTTGAGCTGAAAGTTGGATTCTTACCTGATTTAACTCCCATGAATATAACGCCTTTAATATACAGAATGTCTCACTGTGCTTAGATGAAGTTTTGTTTTTGATCCGTCAACATTGTTGGGGAAAGAACTACAGCCAGTTTAAGCACAGTGAAGCTTCCAGGAAGTCCTATAAAGTTAACGATTAGACCATCTGTTTTAGACATATTGGAGGATGGATAAATATTTGTAGCCTTTCCACCGAGATCACATCACTGGTAAACCAACAAAAATCCTGAAAGGTTTAATTTTAGCCAAGAGTGGAAGTAGGATTAAAGAAGTTTTCAGGGACCAACCCCAGCCTCATCCCCACCCCATTCACCCACAAAACATCCATCCATTTATTTATTTATTTGTTTGTTTGTTTATTGTGATACAGTGTGGAATAGGCTTTTCAGGTCTCTCGAGCCATGCCACCCAGCAACCCCCAAATGAACCCTAGCCTAATCACAGGTCAATTTACAAAGGCCAGTTAACCTACCAACCAACCAACCAATACATCTTTGGACTGTGGGAGGAAACCAGAGCACCTGGAGGAAACCCACGCAGTCATGGGGAGAATGTACAGACTCCTTGCAGGCAGCGGTGGGAACCCAGGTCACCTGTACTGTAAAGCGTTGTGCTAACCACTAGGCTACCGTGCCATCCTACTCTGGCGGTATGCTGGCATTTTTCAAAAGCTTTAGAAAGTTGCTATATAAATGGAAGCTTATGCCTGCCACCAGCTACTTTTGCGAAAAGTAGACTTCTTTGTTTTAACTCCCAGCATTATGAATATAGCAGTTGCAAATGTCCAAATTTAACACAAAATGGAAACTCTCCTTTTGGTGTCACACATTCCATGCTGGAACTGAGATAATTGTTTGCTCCATATCACCTGTAGATCAGTGGTAAAAGGAAATTGTAAAATGACTACAGTTTTCAGATCTGAATGTACAAGGTTTATTAATAGGAATCATGGTTAAACAACTCAAGGATAAGATACTACTTTTGGAAGAAAAACAAGCCACAGCTCTGGGTATATAGGGAACTGAAGAAGAGGAATTTAATTTGGGTGACAACACAAAGGGGATGACATTCATGGAGAGTCCATCATAATGACCTCTTGATATTTAGTTCTACGACAAACATTAGCAAGATTATTGGTATAATCCATTTGATAATGCCTACCCTGAAAATTAATTATCCCTATATCATTTTTTAATAAATTTCATTTGGTTCCCTAAAGTTGACATAGCCAGGGGAAGGTAGTGGGAATAAGCTCCCACTACCTATTAAATGCTCCCAATGGCATACATCTCAAATAGCTTTTGACAACCAAGTCCAGCTCCTGGCTGTCATGTGTGACTTAGCTGTAAGTCCAGCAGAACTGTTCTAGTGACAGGAGAAGGGGAAGGGACAAGGGCGTGGACTAGCTCTTCTGCCCAGCCCTCCTATTGGTAAAGAGCCATACTATATATAGGAATGGTCTCACTGGAGTAAAAATTTCTTTCTTCATAAACTCCGACTAACATTCCAGCCTTAGCTGTATTTCTATATTTTTACCAGATTCAAATTATCCAGAAATACACTGACTTTCATTTCTTCCAATGTATCTTCCACCTCACGACTGCACGGCAAATTGTTTCGGGAACTTTAGCAATGTGGGAGCCCATTTACAGGATCGTGAGTTTACTGGCACCTCAAAACCAGTCACGTCAGGCAGACGGGGCTCATGGGTTGTGGTTGGCAGCTCACCGAGGAGAAGGAAAACTGATCTCAAACCTCCACTGACTTGCGGCTATACCCACTCATGGGGAAGGCTTTGGGAGTAATCCCAGGAAAAAACCGGAGCTGGAGTCTAAAGTTGAATGTTGATTTCAACTCTGACTGGCAGCTCCTGTAATGCCATTGATGCCAAACTATATCAGTTTCTGCTGTTCCTTTGCATTTGTCAGAGGGTTAGTCTGCTGCATGGGCAACAGCTTGCTCTGTAGTGTATTGCCCAGGCTTGTGTATCACAGAGGCAACTAGGATGTGGAGGGGCTCAAAATTGCATTTGTTCTGGATTGGCTGATCTCAGCTCATTTGGGAGAAAGAGTATTAAAATCTCAAAGGAGGGAAAATGTGTCGAGCCTCCATTCTAATGAAACAAGAATATTGTTGTTTGAGGAAAGGTTGTGACTGTATTGCTCCATTTATGATCTTGTGATCCTGTAAATGGGCTCCCACACTGCTCAAATACCAGAATGGTTTTGCTATGCAGTTATTGCCTTATCCAGAGATTGGAAGAAATGAAAGTCAGTGTATTTCTGCATAATTTGAATCTAGTTTAAAAATATATATATATAGAATTACAACAAAGAATTAGAATGGTTGTTGGAGTTTACGAGGAAGAAATTTTTACTCCAGTGTGGCCATTCCTACATGTAACATTGGACTTGGCAGAATTAGCCGGCAGGTGGCATAGTGGCAACTGCTCTGGACTTCTAAGGTGAATGGTCCTGAGTTCGAATCCGGCCGGCTCCTTGCATGCTCTCTGTCCATGCTGGATTGAGCATCAAGCTGGCAACTCGCCTCGTTAAAAAATACAAAAATTCTAAGGAAATGGCAAGGTCGCCACCCCATGCGGAACAAGGCTCAGAAAGGAACAACAACAAATGGGCAGAATTAGCTGGCCCATGAGAGAGACTTCATGTAAAGTTGGTGTTAAAGTGATGTAAAGATTAAACAGATATCTCACTGAGTACTGGAGTGGTTGTGGTGGGATGTAGGGTGCATTAATATTCCTTGCTTTGGTTTCTAATGTATCTGCTAATGATTGTATGGGTATCTTCCTGTAAAAATGTTTATGGATATGCATTGATGCACTGGAATTGATGAGTGGATAGATCTTGATGATTCAGATTAAGTAAACTTAATTGTTTTGAACCTTGGTTGCAATGAATAGTATCAATGAAGCAAAGATTATCTTAATTCTGATTATCCTTGAGTCTTTTTTCCAGTGCATACTGCTTATGATAATTACTGTCAATGGTACCAATATGATTGGTTATACTATTGGACTAGTGGTCCAAAGGAGGAGATGGATAAGTAAGTTCAAATTCCTTTTTAGCAGTTTAAGTTTAGTTGGTTATGAATTTGTGAACTATATTTTTTTAAAAAGTCCCAATGAATTATCATTTAAAACCAAATTTGTTCACTCGGGTTGGGGATTACCATCCTTGTCCTTGATAGGCATGTACTGTGATGTAATTTATGATAATTTGATTGATCTTAGCTCATTTCGGAAGTGATCCATCACCCAAGGATGTGTTGGGGCCAGCCTGCAAGTGTCACCACACATTCTGGTGCCAAGACAACACTCAACATAGAACAGCACAAGCAGCAACAGCAAAAACAGATCAAAATAAGACCACAACAGCTCCACCCTCACACACAGGCCTGCAACCCCTGGACAGGCTACCTCCGGGCATACAGTCCATGGGCCTGGACCCTGAAACAATGAGCCTCCAACTTCCAGTCTCTGGCCCGGACTCCCAGACTTACAAACATCGGGCCTCCAAGCTTCAGTCTGTAGAGCAGACTCGCCCTCCACCTCCGGACTCGCCAAGTTCACTCTTAGACCTTTTGGGCTTTCCATCTCCAGACTCACTTCGACCTTTAGATTCCAGACTTCCATGAAGATCAAACGCATGACTGCTGAGTTCTGGGTATCGGCCCCAGGACTCAGCAATCATGGGTTTGACCTTTGGGGTTTGACCCCTGGACTGGCCAATCACAGTTGTGACCTTTGGGCTTCAACCCCAGGACTCACCAAACACAGTTTGACCTTTGGGCCTTAACCCCAGGACTTGCCAGTCATGGGTTTGACCTTGGGTCCTCAGCCAACCTGACCTCCAGAATCATTGGCCTACCACCGCAGAACCCCTCAGGGCTTGACTTCCAAATTCCCACAGACCTCTGGTTCCAGGTACTAAAGCCATACTTGCCATCCTTCTGAATAACTCAGAGCTACTTTGTTTTATCCAGCTTCTCCTGGCATCAAAAATTGATGAATAAGAATTTCAAGCCTACAAACCATTGCATTTCAAATCTCCGTCAATGGCTAATGCTCAAATTGTTAATGGCTGTCTTATTGATTTTTATATTCAACATTTTAAATAATTACATTGTTTCCATTTCAGATTTATAGACTCTGCAGTATCTTGCTTTGAAATTAATTGATCAGCTTTTAATATCTTTTTACATGAGGGTTTTAAATATATTAAAGGTGCGGCAGTTTTAATCTCTTGTATGTTAGGTGTGCTCTTCAAAGTTCAAAGTGTGTGTGTGTGTATATATATGTATATATATTAAAAAAAAACATTTTTTACGGGCATACTCAGTAATTCCAAGAAACTTAATAGGATCATTGAAAGACCTCACCCAACAGGATGAAAAAATAACCAAGGTGCAAAAGACAACAAACTCTGGAAACACAAAAGAAAATAAAAGGAAGTAGAGGCGCTCCCATGTCGTCTTCATAATTGCACATGCATGCAATGACAACTGTGGTGTATTCATTCAGCTGCCCTGACAAGTCCTTGAACACGGCCCAGTCCACCAACTGGCAGCAATCCCATAGCAACTCCTCCAGCTCCCCATGACCATCTCTTTGTTTTCCTTATCTCTGGAGCCGTGCTCTTTAGCCTCTGTATACAGGCAGGAGAAGGACAGGCAAGTGATCAGATTTCTTGTAATACAATCTGATCATGGAGTGATAGGCATTTCTTGTTGTAGTTTAGCAGTGTTGGGAGCCCTTGGTGCTGGCGGTAATTGGCGGTATGTTGATGGTAATTGGGTAGGCATTTCTTCAAACAAGCCTGAATGAAGTCCCCAACTCTGATTAGAAATGTGTTGTGGTGGGCTCTTTCTTGTTTGGTGATATCTCGAGTGCCTGATTACCGTCAGCTGTTCAGTTCTAATTTGTGGTACTCTTCATCTAATCTTCATCAGCTTAAACACGTTATTTTAAAACTATAGCATCAAGTCATCATACTGAAATGATAGAATTAAGTATATGGAAATCTATCAGTCAGAAAATAACAAGCACGTGTGTGTAAGACAAACCAAGGATGCACAATAGGGTAAGTATGTTTATTTTCTTCAGCTATTAACTCTTGTTGGGAGTAACTGAGAAAATTGATGAGGGCAGGGCACTGGATGTCTATATGGACTCTAGCATGGCTTTTGACAAGATGCCATATGGAATGCTAGTCTGGAAGGTCAGAATGGGAGAAGTTTGTTTTTGCTTTGGAGGTAGTGACAAGTGGTGTGCTCCAGAGATTGGTGATGGACCCATTGACATAAATGATTTTAGTTGAGGGTATACAAGACATACAAATTTGCAGATGACACTAAAGTAGTTAGTGTTGTAGCCAGTGAAGAAAGTAATCAAACTTTACAGGGAAATCTTGATCAGCTAGGTCAGTGGGTTGAGAAACAACCAATAGTGTTCAATCCAGATCGATAGATACTTCATTGATCCCAAAGGAAATTACAGTGTCACAGTAGCATTACCAATGCACAGGTATACAAATATTACAAGAGAAGTAAGAAAGAATTTTTAAAAAGTTACCTCAAACAGTCTAACAGGGTCATTACTTCCCCGGCTATAGGTTGACTCATTATTGGTTCTAATGGCCAAGGGCAAGAATGACCTGGTATAGCACTCTTTGGAGCAATGCAGTTGTCTTAGTCTATTACTAAAAGTGCTCCTCTATTCCGCTAGGCTGGCATGCAGAGGGTGAGAAACATTGTCCAGAATTGCCAAGATTTTCCTTGGGGTTCTTTGTTCTACCACAGCTTCCAGTGTGTCCAGTTTGACTCCTATAACAGAGCCAGCCTATCTAACCAGTTTTCTGAGCCTGTTGGCATCAGCCATGTTGATGCCATTGCAACAGCACACCACTGCATCGAAGATTGTACTGGTGACAACGGACTGGTAGAACAAGTGAAGGAGAGGCCCGCGTACACCAAAGGACCTCAGTCTCCCCAGGAAGTAGAGGCAACTCTTGCCCTTCTTGTACACAGCCTCTGTGTTGGTGTTCCATTCAAGTCTGTCATCCAGCTGCTCCCTCAGGTACTTGTCCTCACCACTTCTATGTCCTCACCATCAATAGTAACAGGGAGCAATGCAGGCTTAGTCCATCACTGTATGCTTTGTCTTACTGATGTTGAGCGGCAGATGACTCAGCTTGCACCATTTGAGAAAGTCCTCCACCAGGGCCCAGTTTTCATCCTCCCATCCTCCCTTTATACACCCAACTATTGTTGAGTCATCAGAGAATTTCTGCAGATGACATGACTCAGTGTTGTATCTAAGGTCCGAGGTATACAGGGTAAACAGGAAGGGAGCCAATACGGTCCACTGTGTGGCCCCAGTACTGCTTATAACCATGTCTGACACACAGCTCTGAAGCCGCACAAGCTGTGGTCTGACAGTCAGGAAGTCCATTATCCGGGATACAATGGAAGTGCCAGTCTGCATTGAATGGAGCTTTCCCCCCAGCAATGAGGGCTGTGTGGTATTGAAGGCACTTCAGAAATCAAAAACAGTGCTCACAGTGTTGCTCTGCTTATCCAAAATGGAGTAGGCTCTGTTCAGCAGGTAGATGACAGCAGCATCAATTCCAGTGTGCTCCTGGTAGGCAAACTGCAGGGGATCGAGGGCTGATCTGACCAGAGGTCAAAGGTGAGCCAGGATCAGTCTCTCTGGGGTTTTCATGATGAATGTGTGGTCGGACTCTCCTTACGGTATCATTCAAGACTTTCAGTTGGCCCGAAATAAGTGCAAAGTGTTGCATTTTGGGAAGTCAGACCAGGACAGGATTTTTACAATGAACAGTAAGGTCTTAGGTCTAGTTGAGCAGTGTTATCTCGGACTAAAGGTGAAGAATTTACTGGAAATGGCATCACAGGCATAGAGGACATGCTTGCCTTCACTGGTCAAAATATTGAGTACCGGTTATAGCTGTACAAGGTGTTGATAAGGCCACATTTGAAGTACTGCATGCAAGTTCTGGCTGCCATGCTTTAGGAAATGTGTCATTAAGCAAGAAAAAGGAAAAAGATTTAAAAGAATGTTGCTAGGACTGAAGGACTTGAGTTATATGTAGAGGTCCAACATTATTCCTTGGAATGTAGGAGACTGAAACGTGGCCTTATAGAAGTGGATACTGTCATGAAGGGCAGAGGTAGGGTAAGCCCATTTATTCCCAGGGAAATGGATTTAAAAGCAAAAGGGCATCAGTTTAAAGGGACCTGAGGGGCAACTTCTTCACCCAGAGACTGGTGTGTATATAGAATGAGCTACCAGACAAAGTGGTTGGGAAGGTATTATAACAGTATTTAAAAGCAAGTTGGATAGGTAGATAGATAGCAAAGGTTTACAAGGATATGGGACCAAGTGGTAATCTCGGTCTCCATGGACAAGTTGGCAAGTTGGGCTGAAGGGGCCGTTTTTATTTTTTATCACTATATGGTCGTATGGCCTTCAGCAAACGTTCAGTACAGCATGGGAAGTCACATCCATATATACTGGGATCTGTTGGATTGGCCTGAACTTGGAAGCTTCAGCAAGGGAGTGCTGGCATCTCGGCCAACAAAAAATTGGGGAGATGCAGTGGCTCCTTTGGGGTGATTTAGTCCAAAATGCTCAGGTCTTGATCTTAGACTATTGCAGTATTCAGAAGTGTGCAAAAAAAACTAACTCTAGTGAATACTCTCAGATCTGGAACAATAGCCCTGTTTATCTCTCTCTCCAAAGAGGCTGCCTGATCTGCTGAGCCTCCAGCATTCCTTGCTTTTGTTGCGGCACTTCTTGTTTAGCCTTTTGTAATATCATGGATGCAGCGTAACATAATAACTGAAAGCCTTTTAGTGCCCCAGACTAAAGCAACTGAAATTAGATCTGCAATATGTGGTGTGCAGAATAAATTCAACTGTGCTCCAGTTTCCCAGGCCCTCGCTAAGCCTTAAATAGATCACACCTATTATAGCCTTTGGAATTGGGTTCAGTGACATGAAAAATAGATGACAGCAGAGATGGGTTGATTACATTTCTGGAATCCGAGTCGGCATAATCCTGGTGGGATGACTTGTATTTGCTGTGCCTTTTTAGCACTTTGCTCCGATTTATTCATATTGCATAGATAGATGCCCTTCCTAACCCAGGTGTCTCTAATGCCACAGTTCCTGACATAGAAAGAGAGCAAAAACATAAACAATTCTGAGGATTTTCTACCAATTCCCCTGTAACAGAAATAAGATCTTGTATTTCTAGAGTGCCATTCATAACATCGGGCCTTTCAGCACTTTATAGTGTAGTTACTAAAGTGTAGTTACTATTCTGATGTGGTAAACACTACCGCAAGCACTCACAACCAGAAATGAGATAATGCTCTCACACTGTTTGTATTTGCACAGATTGTCTTCTTTAGCACATTGATTGTTTGTCAGTCTTTGTGTGTTGTTTTTCATTGATTCTGTTGTATTTTTTTGTTGTTCTACTGTGAATGCCTGAAAGAATTTTAGTCTTGGGGTTGTATATGGTGAGCGGTGACTCTCACATGGTGGATTGGATAGTGGACTACTTGACAGATAGACCTCAGTATGTGCGGTTGGGAGACTGTAGGTCTGACACGGTGGTCAGCAGCACAGGAGCGCCGCAGGGAACCGTACTCTCTCCGGTCCTGTTCACCCTGTACACATCAGACTTCCAATATAACTCGGAGTCCTGCCATGTGCAGAAGTTCGCTGATGACACGGCCATAGTGGGGTGTGTCAGGAATGGACAGGAGGAGGAGTATAGGAAACTGATACAGGACTTTGTGATATGGTGCAACTCAAACTACCTGCGTCTCAATATCACCAAGACCAAGGAGATGGTGGTGGACTTTAGGAGATCTAGGCCTCATATGGAGCCAGTGATCATTAATGGAGAATGTGTGGAGCAGGTTAAGACCTACAAGTATCTGGGAGTACAGCTAGATGAGAAGCTAGACTGGACTGCCAACACAGATGCCTTGTGCAGGAAGGCACAGAGTCGACTGTACTTCCTTAGAAGGTTGGCGTCATTCAATGTCTGTAGTGAGATGCTGAAGATGTTCTATAGGTCAGTTGTGGAGAGCGCCCTCTTCTTTGTGGTGGCGTGTTGGGGAGGAAGCATTAAGAAGAGGGACGCCTCACGTCTTAATAAGCTGGTAAGGAAGGCGGGCTCTGTCGTGGGCAAAGTACTGGAGAGTTTAACATCGGTAGCTGAGCGAAGGACGCTGAGTAGGCTACGGTCAATTATGGAAAACTCTGAACATCCTCTACATAGCACCATCCAGAGACAGAGAAGCAGTTTCATCGACAGGTTACTATCGATGCAATGCTCCTCAGACAGGATGAAGAGGTCAATACTCCCCAATGCCATTAGGCTTTACAATTCAACCGCCAGGACTTAAGAACTTTTTAAAAGCTATTATTAATGCTTTTTGAGATAGTGATTTAGATGCATATCATATTTTTTACTGAGTTAAGTATTGTATGTAATTAGTTTTGCTACAACAAGTGTATGGGACATTGGAAAAAAAGTTGAATTTCCCCATGGGGATGAATAAAGTATCTATCTATCTATCTATCTATCTATCTATCTATCAAGTTGTTAAGGCGTTGGACTAGCAATCTGAAGGTCGTGAGTTCGAGCCCCAGCCAAGGCTGTGTGTTGTGTCCTTGAGCAAGGCACTTAACCACACATTGTTCCAGTCCACCCAGCTGAAAACGGCAAAATGCCGGGGGTTAACCGCACGATAGACTGGCATCCTATCCAGGGGGTAGTCTTGTACTCTCAGTCGCTTCACGCCACGGAAACCATCATAAGCACCGGCCTGATGAGCCGATAAGGCTCAGAACAGACTTTAATCTTTTAATCTTTTTGTATATGGTGACATGTACGTACATTGACAGTGGAATGTGAGGCCTCAGTTTAGCAATCCCTTTGATAGTTCATCACCCTTTGATAGGCTGCTAGATTGTCAGCCTACAATTTTAGTTGAATTCCTTGGAATAGAACTTGAAATCTAAACTTTCTGATTAAAACTCCATGGAAGTAACGGAGATTCCAGCCTTTGCCAAACGTCAGGTCATACACCCATAACTTTGCCACTAATGAACTGGGCTAAGTAGATTGTAAATATCAGAAACCAGTGGTAGGACTTCACGGTGTGGCTTGGCGAGTTCAGCCAAGGATGAGCTGAGTCTGCTGGGCCACAGAAGGTCCTTGTTCACAATCATTTGCCTGAACGCTGTGGCATTGAGCAGTGAGGAATCCTGATCTTCAGCCATCTGCTGGAAGAGTCGGCTGAGGAGCTGACTGGACTTCTCCGGTACTCTGTAACTTGTACTGCAGTGAGCAAAGCTGTGCTGGGTTGCAATGACCTTCTCATAGTATATCCATTAAAAGGAATAGACAGAATCAGTCCTATACTCAGGGGATATAACACTGGGCTGGAGAAATGTTCCTGTATTAATGATTAAAGATCAGGTTAGCTGTATGTGTCACATGTACATCAAGGCATGCAGTGAAATGCACCAGTTTGTGTCAATGACCAACACAGTCCGAGGACCTTGTTGGGGGCAGCCCGCTGGTGTTGGTACACTTCTAGCACCAAGGTAGCATGCCCACCACTCATGAACCCCGACCCTTTAGCGTATGGGAGGAAACCAGAGCACCCGGAGGAAACAGTGCAGTCACAGGGAGAATGTGCAAATTTCTTACAGGCAGTGGTGGGAGTCAAACCCCAGTGGAATGATCACTGCCACTGTAAAACGATTGCACTAATAGAAGGATTGAAATACAGTAAATTTATGATTAATGATAAAGCCATTTTATAAATGTAAGATGATAAACAGGTTTTCTTTTTTCTGGATGTCTGAGTTTTCCAGTTTCATTTATTATAGAGCATTTGAAGTATTATTTATGAGAAGAAGTGATTTTTTTCCCCAGTTTGTAAGGATTGTTAATGTCTCTGCTGTGTGTGGAGATATTCATAAAATGGTATAATCACTCCTGTGATATTATTGACGCAGTGTTTCCACAGACCAATGTGCAATAAATCTACACATTAAGTCTATGTATTGTTCAGGTTAACTAAAAGGTCTTCATGCTTTGAGAGTGAATGAGTATTTGTGAACTGCATTATAGCTGTGAGAAAACTTCACTTGTAATATAACTTAATTGGCTTTTCGTGTGTGGTGTATTTTGTAAAGAAAGGTCCTGGAATTTTTACAGACAGTTAGGTACATTGTGTGGGTGGTGGCATGGAGATCCTCCTCTACCAAAGGACCTCCTGCAGGTCACTCTGGAGCAAGGTGGAGCACCTGCTTAGTCCCCCGATCAGGGTCACGTGAAGCCAGGGAGCAGCTGGTGCAAATCACAAGTCCTGGTTATGTGACCACTGACGCCAGGCAGATAATCTCGGAAGCATATCGATCATGGCCGGAGTCACCCGTCCTGAAAAGACACTGCCCAGAAGAAGCCATTGGCAAGCCACTTCTGTAGAAAAAATTGCCAAGAACAATCAGAGTCATGAAAAGACCATGATCGCCCGCGTCATGGTAACATGCACAAAGCAAACAAAATACATTACATAAGAATATAAAAATGCGCAGAGAAAGATTGTTCCACTCTGCAAACCTGCTTCACAATTTGTTAAAACCACACTTGAACTTCTCCATTGTGTCAGATTCAGCACTCTCCATTGTCCCAGATTCCCCAAATCCTGTGAAATCAGTCAATCACAATCCCTGTGTTTACTTAACCTTAAGATGTAAAAAATTCCAAGGGTCCTCTAAGTGAAGATATCTTGCCCTATCTTCGTCCTAAGTTTTCTATTCCTTGTCTGAAACTGTACCTCCTGGTGCTAGACTCCTCAGCCAAGGGAAATCCCCCCCCCCTTCTACACTGTAAGACCATTTTTAATAATTATGTATGTTTTGATGAATTCTTCTCTCATTCTTCTGAACTCTACAGAATATAGTGCCAAATACAGTCACTGTTGTAATCTGTGACATACCAGAGTTTCTTTTTATTCTCACACCACCTAGAATATTGTAACTTGCCCCTGCTCAAGTGCACAGCTCAAGAACAACATGAGGGTAAAGCAGAACAAGGGACTGAGAGCCACATTGGTCCAACAGCCATCATTAGCTAAGCAGCCTTCAGCCTTCAGGAACATAGAAAAAATATTATGTTGAACTTTCCATTTTGGTACTTTTTTTAATCTGACTATTCTTTTCATTGTGTCTAGCCTACAGTTGATGGATAGAGATATGGATTACGAAAGGCCAAATGTAGAAACAATCAAATGTGTGGTTGTGGGTGACAATGCAGTTGGAAAGACCAGGCTTATCTGTGCAAGAGCATGTAATGCCACCTTGACTCAATACCAGCTACTGGCGACACATGTACCAACAGTCTGGGCTATTGACCAATACCGGGTCTGCCAAGAGGTAAGGAATAGATGCACTTTATTATCATGTGTTTCAGCCTAAGCAAGGCCAATCCCAGTTGATTGCAAAATGCACCTTTCATAAATCTTATGAAACTTGTAATCGAACATGAGAATCCACACTGTAAATACAGCAATGCTTACATACAATGCTATGACGCATCAGCAAAAGCTCAAATTTCTTCCACTTGAGTACTGCACTTTGCAATCCTGCAGGCTGAACGCAGAACTGAATTAAGCTGCCTTTGTTTTTTTTTTAAGAAGGAAGGTATTGTTAATGGCTGTGTTTACGCCATCTCTAGTATCATCCTATAAAGAAAATATATATTTAAATATAGGAAGAAGAGTAACCCACAGGCCCTTCATCCTACTCTGCTACTCAACTATTATGGTGACCATCTTGCCTCTTGGTCTCAATAGCTCAGGATCCCTCTGGATTCTAAACACCTATTGAACTAGATCATGAATATACTGTATGCTGACCTTCCACAGCCCATTAGTGTGGAGAATTACTAAGCTTTACAATGATCTGAACAAAGAAATTCCTCTGAATCATTGGCTTTAAATGTATGGCACCTTCTCCTGTGACTGCATTACCCCTGCTCTGAGTTATCCAGGTTCGGGAAGAAGTTTCTTGGCACCCACTCTATCAATCCCTTTCAGGATCCTGCACCGTTCAGCCAGGTCTCTTTTCCTTCTGCCAGACTACACTGTCCTAAAGTTTTTGTTATTGTCCAACTCCCACTTGCACCATCATTCTTTGTGTAATTAAGAATTCTCTAACCTATCACAGACTGTTCCTTCACGCTTTCCCTGCCTTCACCTGCACTGTACTTGCTTAAAAGTTATTACATCAATAACATTTTCCAGTTATGGTAAGATATCAACCAGATGGAGAGCTTGGCCTATTTCTCTCCGCTTTGATGCTGCCTTACCTGTTGAGTATTTTCAGCCTTTCTGCTTACATTTCAGTTGTTGAGTGAATTCTGCCAATCTGACAGAGGGACAAGTAGGGTCAGCTGCCACAATCAGTGTTGTCTGGTTAGTTGATCTCTAACAGAGAGTCAGACTAAATGTCGGCACACGGTCAAGTCAAAGTGATAATGGAACGGGGAAAAAAGGGCTTAATTTAAATGAGCTTGGGCTGTAATTACCATTAAAATGTTTGAATTAAATGGAACTGCTATTGTTTAAAAGGCATTTTAACAGGCGCATGAACAAGCAGGGGATGGAGGCCAAATGTAAGCAGCTGGGATTAGTTTAAATTGGCAGCATGGTTGGCACAAACATCGTGGGCTGAAGTGCCTGTTTCGGAAGCTGCACTGTTCCATGTTCCACATTCTAGCACCTTTTGAGTGTTCCAGGAGTTGTACGTGTTACCCTGAGGAGTTGGTCACATAGAAGGTCCAAGCAGGTAGAGGCAGCAAGCTCCCTTTTCTGATTACATCCAACTGGACTCAGTTAGGTTTTAGCAGACGTGCAGCTCTGATGGATTTTATTTGTTGTATACAAATGACTGGTAAACTGAAGCTAAATACTGTGCAGCTTGTGAATGTTATATTGTAACAGAAAACATTGGAAATAACTCGCAGCTCACAGAGTAGCAGAATTCATCAGATGTAGCCATCACAGGATTTTAATCTTTGTTACCTTGGTCGTAATCCAATACTATACACAATATCCTCAAATCATTTTAATAAATCATTTCAGATCTTTGCCATTCTGATGGGGGAATGTGTTCAGAGTTTATTCTTAAGTCTGATATGTAGTTAAACTACAAAACATAAATATCATCAACCATTATGCTGTTTTGCACAAACATGAAAGCTAGTCGATGTGTTGGGATCAAAAAGAGATCTGAGAGAGGCAGATTTAAAAGACAGTGAGAATGCCTGCAGCGCTTTCGCCAGGCTGCGGTGCTTGTGGGTTCAGTCCAAGGTCTGGAAATTTGAGCGTGTAATATAAAGATGACACATTGGCAGTGAAGGAATGCAGCACATTGACTCGCTGATTGGATGTTGTACTGAGCCAGCCTACCCTCACCTGCCCTTTCAGGTTGACGTAAAATAATAATACTAAAGTTCAGAAAGTAATTTTTCCGGTAAGCTATCTTCCACATCCCTAAAACTATGCCTCTTAGACAGCTCCTCTCCAGATTGTTATTTCAACATTTTCTTCTACCCTCCCTCCCCCCCCCCCCCCCCCCCCCAGCCTTTTCACACTGCAAATCATCCTTACAGTTTTTCTTTCGTTAAGATGCAGGGCTTCAACGTTTCTGGCATGTGAGAAAACATACCAGATGGCTCTGTGCATCAGAGTGACATTGTTTCTCGTGGGGCTGCGGAGAGTAAATCACAGGCTTTAAGCATGGGAACATATAGTAAGCACACTGTGTTTCACAATCTTAAACCTACATTTCTGATGTCCCACTCTTTTGGGCAGGGCTGATACAGAATTCCTGAGGTGGCTGTTACTGGTCTGACAAAGATCTATGCACTGCATTGCAGTAGTGCAGGTGAATTTTTGAGGGGGGATCAGAGCTGTAGGAAGCTCCTTTGTCACTCCACCTTCCTGCCCCACCTATAAAGAACAATTCTTCCTTTGACCATGGAAGCATTACAACTGATGATCAATCGGTTACATGCTGACCAAAAGCAACTTGAATAAGGACAGGCCCCATAACTTCCTTTCATCCCACTTGAACCTCCCTTTAAAGTCTTAGAATCATGTACAACACAGAAACAGGCCCTTCAGCCCACTGTTCCTGCACAGGGCATCAAGCATTGAGTGACATCAATCATGCACGACTCCAATTTTATTCCTCTCAGCTCCTGACGCACATTACAATGACTAATCATCCTAGCAACCTGCGCATCTTTAGGGTGTGGGAGGAAGCTGGAGCACCCAGAGAAAACCCACACTGTCTCAAAGAGAACTTACAAATGCCAAGCAGCATCAGAGGTCAGGATTGAACCCTGGTCGTCAGAGCCGTGTGACTGCAGCTCTACCTGCTGCGCTACCCTCTTATATTCAATGATACGGATCTGTGCTGATCAGCTGGCTCCCATCTTCACTCAGCTCTTTAACAGATCTCTGGAGCTGAGTGAGGTTCCGACTTGCTTCAAGCGCTCTACCATCATCCCGGTCCCCAAGAAACCCACCATCACAGGACTGAACGACTACAGACCTGTCGCACTGACATCTGTAGTCATGAAATCCTTTGAACGCTTGGTGTTGAACCACCTGAAGTCCCTCACCAGCAGCCTGCTGGATCCCCTGCAGTTTGCCTACCGGGCAAATAGGTCAGTAGACGATGCAGTCAACCTGGGACTGCACAATATCCTGCAACATCTGGATCGTCCTGGGACCTATGCTCGGATGCTGTTTGTGGATTTCAGTTTGGCGTTTAACACCATCGTCCCTCATACCCTCTGCTCTAAATTGTCTCACCTTACTGTGCCACCTGACCTCTGCGATTGGATTTACAGCTTCCTGACCAACAGAAGTCAGCAGGTAAGGATGGGACAGGTCACCTCGGATATTCGAATCACCAACACCGGCACCCCCCAGGGGTGTGTCCTCTCTCCACTGCTGTTCTCCCTCTACACCAATGACTGCACCTCCTCCAACCCCTATGTGAAGCTTTTGAAGTTTGCAGACGACACTACCATCATCGGACTCATCCAGAATAGTGATGAGTCTGCATATCGACAGCAGGTGGACCAACTGACGCTCTGGTGCAGTCGGAACAATCTGGAGCTGAACACGCTCAAGACAAAGGAGATGATAGTGGATTTCAGGAGACATCCCCCCACTATGTCTCCCTTCACAGTCCTCAGCAGCCCTGTGTCCACCGTGGAGAACTTCAGGTTCCTGGGAACCACCATCTCTCAGGATCTGAAGTGGGAGCAGAACATCAGCTCCATCCTGAAGAAGGCCCAGTAGCGGATGTATTTCCTGCGGCTCTTGAGGAAATCAGGAATTGCTGCTGCATTTCTACACTGCAGTCATTGAGTCTGTCCTGTGCACCTCCATCATTGTGTGGTTTGGAGCCGCCACCAAGCAGGATAGAACCAGATTACAGCGCACAGTGAGGACTGCCGAGCGCATCATTGGAGCCTCCCTGCCCTCTATTGTGGACCTGTACTCTTCCAGGTTGAAGAAGAGGGCGGGGAACATCATAAAGGACTCCCCCCATCCTGCGCACGGACTGTTTGATCTGCTTCCGTCTGGTAGGCGCTTCAGATCCCTCCAGACTGAGACTAATAGGCACTGGAGAAGTTTTTTCCCTACTGCGGTCACTTTGCTGAATAGTTAACTGCCGGTTAACTGTCGGCTAACTATTACCCGGTACTTGGATTGCACTACCTGTCTGTATAATCTATATTTTCATTTATATTTATCATTATTATTGTTATGAGCAGAGAGACAACATCTGCCGGAAGTAAATTCCTTGTATGTGCATAGGTACTTGGCGATTAAAGTCTGATTCTGATTCTGATTCTGATACACAACTTGGCTTCCTCAGCATACGTGCATGCTCAGTTTTGCAGCAACTGTGTCAAACATGGATTTCACAGTGAATGATTCAATTCCTAGGCTCTGCTAGTCTGCATACACACATCACACCTCAGAGGCCAGCAAATCATCATCCTGTGTGCCAGTTCCATTTCACAATGATTTTACATTTCAAATCAATCACGAAAACAGATCATAATTTCTCCCTTGTATTTTAATGACCAATATTAGATATGGTGTTCAGGGTGTACTCTGATCCCAGGGGCCAATATAGGCAACTTCTTTTGACCTTTACACCACTGTTGTCGCAATGTAATCTAGTGTACCTGTGGCTTTATTGATTGTTGGGAGGAGGCTACTGCGTAATAAGATTACTGAGGTGCCTAAATCTTCTTTAAATCGTTCTCAATTGCTTCAGCATTTGCAACTCATTTTCTTGCCCTATACCACAGAATGTGTAAGATCGAGGATTAGTGATCTTGTACATAAATTCCATAAAATCATTTCACCAACAGAATCAACTTGTTCTGTTTTCCGTAGGTCCTGGAACGTTCCCGTGATGTAGTTGATGATGTCAGTGTATCATTGCGACTCTGGGATACATTTGGTGACCATCACAAGGACAGACGGTTTGCCTATGGCAGGTATAGCAATGCAAAAGGTGAAAAGGCCTTGCTTGAGTTAGATTCGGTGGGGAAAATCCCTCCCCCATAATCAGTTATCTAATTGAGGAATTGACCCAAAAGCAGTGAAGCAAACATTAGCGCAACGTTTGGAATATTCTGAGACTGCAGATGCTGGAAATCTGAAATGAAAATGGAAAATTCCAGAAGCACTCAGCAGGTCAGGCAGCATCTGTAGAGAGAGAAACCGAGCTAACATTTCAGGTTGAAGGCATTTTCTGTTTTAGTTCAGAATGTTCTGAGAAATTTAAACAGTGTTGAATTCCTCCACTTCCCTAAGAAGGTACCTCAGCTGTCAAACCTCCTTTGGGGTTAACAGTTATGAAGAAAGAACTGGGAGATTGCATAAAACCAGAAGGCCTTTTATCAGTCCAGTGCTAATACCCTGAACAAAACTAACCATGAACAAATGAAATAGTGAAATTATATTCCCCAATCTACCAGCTGGAGCTGCCAAGTTGATCACTTTTTCTCTCAGAAAGGCACTGCTGTCTCTTTCTAAGTATCTGCCTAACCTAATTAATCTACAATAACGTTCCTTGGCCATATTTTATATATTGTGTTTTTAAAAATATTGTCTTTGACAAATGTATCCAACCTGCAATGATTCTACTGGTATGTGCACTTACCTAAAAGCAAGGGGAACCTGAAGCTGATTATAAGATTTTATCCATGTGCAACAGATGTTCACATCTGTTTTATTCATAAATAGAAATGCTTGTTAGCCCAATCAGTAAATAAGTACGTTGACAAGGAAGTGTGATAGAAACAGGAGAGAAAGATAGGTGTAAAGAGGCTCCTATAAGCACTGTTTGGACAGAGTGGTGGTCTCTGAGGTAAATTGCAGCTTATGAGATTTTGGATCTATCCTGTACAAAGCCACATATGCGTATTTGTGTAATTGTGTCTTTTTGCTTTCAGGTCTGATGTGGTTGTACTTTGTTTTTCAATTGCTAATCCCAACTCGCTGCACCACGTCAAAACCATGTGGTACCAGGAAATAAAACACTTCTGCCCACGAGCACCTGTCATCTTGGTTGGCTGCCAGCTGGACTTGCGGTACACGGACTTGGAAGCAGTTAATCGCGCGCGGAGACCTCTTGCAAGGTGCGTCCATTAACATGTACATAGGCAAGAATGCAGGTGTGTGTTTAAGATAAATTTAGAATAAAGCTTTCCACCAAATAAAAGTGCATGATGGTGAGATCTTAGAATGATTGATCCATTGCTTCCCAGCTGAGTTAAGGATTGGGAATCTCACTCAAAGTTCCTGCCTTGGACTGGAGTCAAATGTACACGACGGAAATGTGAAGGTAGAATCTTTCAGCAGGATTTGTTTGCCAGTTCACCGCGTCAGTCTCATTCAAACTTGTGGGAGTTTCCAAAGAGGATCACGAATCCATCATGAGTCCCTGCGTTCAAGGAAGTAAAGAATAAATAATTGAATAAAGTGGGGAGTAAATCAGAATCTTGGTTATCCATGTTGGCTGTCAAGGCAGATGGCTGCTATGCATCCTGACTGATGTTTTATTGAATTAAGTAGAACTGAATATTATGCAGTTGATTTAAACTTATCATCTCATGTCTATTATATTAACTTTTCAATGATTCACATCGGTATCATGTGATTATTGCTTCTCTGTATTTGATTGTGTCTAAGTGACATTTCAATGGAGAACAATCTCAGTTACTCTTATTTGTTTTTGACCCTCTGAGCCGTGCTGCCCAGCAACCCACTGATTCAACCCTCGCCTGAAGTTAGGACGATTTACAATGAATAAATAACCTACTAGCTGGCATGTCTTTGGACAGTGGTAGGAAACCGGAGCACCCGGAGGGATCTCACACACACTGGAAGAACAGACAAACTCTCTTACAGAGGATACCAGAATTGAACTCTGAACTCCAATGCCCCATTTGATAACAGCATCATGCTAGCTGCTACACTACTGTGGTGTCCCATATAACTTAGTAGAATCTGCAATACTGTGCAAAAGCTTAGGCACCCTAGATTTTTTAATATGGTTTCAGATGGTGTGGCTCCACAGAACCCTGTTCACAGCATCATCAAGGCTGTCTGGGATTACCTGGAGAGACAGAAGCAAGCGAGACAGCCAAAGTCTGCAGAACTGTGGCGAATTCCCCAAGATGCTTGGACCAACTTACCAGCGGATTTTTTTATAAAACTGTAGGACAGTGTACCTTAGAGAATTGGTGCAGTTTTAAAGGCAAAGGGTGGTCTCACCAAATATTGATTTGATTTAGTTTTGTTTTTACTGCTTACTGTTCTTTATAGTAATTTTTGATATATTTACAAACTTTTCATTTCATTATTTTTGAAAGCATCTTTGCTTTACAGACTTTTTTGACATGTGCCTTAGACTTTTGTACCAACTTTATCTGCATGTCTATAGGTTTGAGGGAAAATGGATCAGCCATGATGAAATGGCAGAGCAGACTCAATGGGCCAAATGACCTAATTCTGCTCCTATAGCTTATGGTCTTATTAAGTCAAATCCTACTTCATGAATTCCAGAAAAGAAAACTAGTCTGATATTCCCTTACAGTACTGAAGGGATTTAGCACAAACTAGAAGTGCCATTCTTTGCATAAAATATAAAACAATGACTGTTCTCCTACCTGGACCTCTTAGATGCTATTACTATTCTGAGGACCAGCAGCGGGACTACCCCTGGGATTAAAAACACTCTGCAGGTCTGGCAGCATCTGTGGAAAGGGAAGCAGTTAACATTTCAGGTTGAAAACCCTGTATCATATCCAAGGAGAAGTTAGTCTGAGTAGTGGAGAAGGTTGGAATAAAGGGAATGTCTGTATTGAACTGAAAATGTAGCCAGTGGGTGTACAGTATGTTAAGCTCCTTTTCCTGTGAAATATGTAGCTAGAATATCGAGGGCTGGATGATATTGTATAGTCAAGTCTTCTGAGATGTTCCAGGCAGGTAAAAATATCCAAATGAAAGAAGGAAGATTTGAGAGATGAATGACAAGCAGAAAAGGTCAGCCCTGCTACAACAGAAAAAGCAAGTTTTCTGAAGTTAGAGAATTCCGTAGTGAGTCCTGCAGGCCTAAAGATTACCCCAGGTCCTGACAAATATTTATTCCTCAATTGGAATCACTGAAGCAGATTATTTGATCACTGTCACATTGGTGATGTGGGAATTTGCACAAATTAATTTCTGAGGTGACAGGAAAAAAATGACTGTGCTTCTGGAGGTGCCACATAACTAAAAAATCATCTTCTGAAAAACAAGAAATTTTGGGAGACTGCTGGCTCTCGATCTTTAAGTGATGTTTTCCACTAGAACAATGTTGCTGTGCTACGCTGATCCTATTTAAAACTCCGACAATTGAGATCATGGTTTGAATGTTACTTTAAAAGAAAAA
The DNA here is from genome assembly GCF_048418815.1 of Hemitrygon akajei. Lineage (NCBI taxonomy): Eukaryota > Metazoa > Chordata > Chondrichthyes > Myliobatiformes > Dasyatidae > Hemitrygon > Hemitrygon akajei. The sequence continues at coordinate 199,982,613 of NC_133124.1, forward strand.
GCAACCATTTTCTGTTTGCTGTCTTTCATTGGAGACATGATATTCAGTGTTAGAAGTGTACTGTATTCAATAGTGCACTCTTCCTCAATATATCCTGAGCTATTATGCAGATTGGCTGAAGCAATGTACAGTTCTAGTGCATATTTTCTTTGAAGCATACTTGAAAATCCCTCAGATGGCATGCTTTGATATTTGTAGAGAAATTTCAGTATTGTGCCTTAACAAATGAGCTTAATATGTTAGCTTCTGAATGACCTATCCAACTTGTTTCATTTCTCTTGGATTCACAGGCCAATAAAACACAATGAGATCTTGCCTCCTGAAAAGGGTCGAGAGGTTGCCAAAGAACTTGGAATCCCCTACTACGAAACCAGTGTGGTTGCCCAGTTTGGCATTAAGGATGTGTTTGATAATGCCATCAGAGCTGCCTTGATTTCCAGGCGACACCTCCAGTTCTGGAAGTCCCACCTAAGAAATGTTCAAAAGCCTTTACTGCAGGCACCGTTCCTGCCTCCCAAGCCGCCTCCCCCCATCATCACTGTCCCCGACCCACCCACTACTAGTGAAGAACATCCTGCCCTGCTGTTAGCTAATCCCCTTTGTGCCGATGTCATCTTAGTGCTTCAGGACAAAGTTAGAATCTATGCTCACAAGATTTACTTGTCTACCTCCTCCTCAAAGTTCTATGACTTGTTTTTAATGGATCTCAGTGAAGAACAGGAGCCCATCAGTGAAAGATCAGTGAGTCACAGTGACAGGCAGGGCAGGGAATATCTCATGAGAGCTGCCAGTTTTGATGTGAGTGAAAGCACAGATGAAGTTACCGCCGTCCAACCATTATCAAGCCTAAGGGCTTCCACAAGTGACAGCATCTTGAAACTTAATGCTTACGACAACAGCGCGAGAGCGAAGGCTTGGCTCAAAAGGGGAAAGATCCTCTCATCATGGAGCAGAGCTTTCATTAGCATCCAAGAAGAGGTGGCAGAAGATCCTATCAATTTTAACAGTCGGCTGATGACTGTCGTCAGAATGGACTACTCCGTTCATCCTGATGCATTCAGGGCAGTGATGCGCTACTTGTACACTGGTCAGCTGGATGAGAACGAGAAGGAGCTGATGCAAATTGCCCACATTGCTGAGCTTCTGGAGGTTTTTGACTTGCGCATGATGGTGGCCAATATCTTGAATAATGAGGCCTTCATGAACCAGGAGATTACCAAAGCATTCCATGTAAGGAGAGCCAATCGAGTGAAAGAATGCCTTGCCAAAGGGACCTTCTCAGGTAAGTGTGTCCAGTTTCTGCCTGCTGTGTTCAGAAAGTTTTTTAAATTTAATTTTTCATATGGCGGGGACATGCCAAGCATCACAGGTCGATGATGCGGCCTTGTACCCGATATTCCACATCATTTTTTTACCGCTGCAACAAGATAACCTGAAGAAAACTTCTGTTTAACAGTCAAGAGATGAAAGTTGAAGGCATCAGTTTACATAAGAAAATGCCCTAGGCCAAAATGGGTATCTTTGTTTGTCTGCCATCTCGATGGGGATACCTTTAGGTATTTGTTAGCTTTATTAGTTTTGTCACATGTGCATTGAAACTAACAGTGAAATACATCACTTTGCATCAAATCAAATCAGCGAGGATTCTGCTGCCGCACCTCCAGTGCCAGTGTAGCATGCTTTCAACTCACTAACCTGAATTGTACATTTTTGGGATATGGGAGGAAACCAGAGTATCCGGAGGAAACTCACACAGTCACAGGGAGAACGTGCAAACTCCTGACAGACAGTGGGGGGAAGTGTACCCGGGCTGCCTGTATTGCAAATGGTTGTGCTAACCAACACGCCATCGTGCCAGCTAGCGCTGCAAAGCATCTCGCTAACTGCTGCACTACTGTGCCGCCCCTACCATACATAACATTGAAATCCACTGTAAATCGACATCGCTGCTAGTTAAGATTAAAATGCCTCGCTAGTTCATTTGTTGGAGAAATGAATTGATAAAGTGAGATCTGTTCAGTGCTGTACCCGGCCTGAGAATTGCATTGTCAAACCATTCTCAGCAGTAATACCTCAATCAGTGGACTGATGAGCATATATGAGGAGCTTAACTTCTGTTTCAGCGGTAGACATGCCAGTTTACTTTGGACAATGAAAATGCCTCCTTATCGTGGGTTGAACAACCTATTTAGCAACCTTACTTCAAGCATTGTGCTGCCAAATAGTTAGGATAAGACAAAAGGATTAGTGGTGGAATACATCAAAGGAAATGTTTTATTTACTCTAATAGGAGAAATTTAGACAAAATTACATTCTAGGCAATTCACACAGTATGGTCATTCAAGTTACAAAAATTCACCTTTACAGCATTCACAAATAACGACCCAAAAATTGAAAATGCAGAGTAAATTTCCTCTAATAGAATTGGCATAAAGAGATAAAGTGAATAAATAAACACAAACATTTATTTACAGTTTTCATTTCTTGATGCGTGTGCAGATGACGTGACTTTGCATCATGGAAAGAGTGCTCGAGACCATGTGCAAAGAATGCATCATTCTCTACCCCACCATCTGCCATTATGCAGGGGCTGCCTGTGTCGTTTTGTGAGAATGGCTTTTGAGCTGCTGTGATCATCACCTTTTCTACTAACCCACTATTCTCATCATGATTCTGAGCTGTCACTGCTGAACTGAGTTCTATATTCTGCTGTCAACCACCTTCCCTTTCAACGTGTTTATGCTGTTCTCTCTATGTGGAAGGAAATTGCTTCAACTAAAATGTCAAAGTTGCCCTTGGACTTGTGCCCACATGCATGAGTGAGAAGTTTAGTTCTATGCGTAGATTCTCCAAGTTGTTTATTGTCGATCTCTGTCAGGGTTGATGTGAGTTGGTGGTCAACAGTACGAATGGACTTGGTGGGCCGTAGGGTCTGTTTCCAAGCTGAACTCAATCCCTCTAGGTTCCCGATAGCTAGACCTCTTGAAATCCGGCAACTTTGCGACTTTGGTGTTGAGCATGTAGACAATAGACAATAGGTGCAGGAGTAGGCCATTCAGCCCTTCGAGCCAGCACCGCCATTCACTGTGATCATTGCTGATCATCCACAATCAGTACCCAATTCCTGCCATCTCCCCATATCCCTTGACTCTGCTATCTTTAAAAGCTCTATCTAACTCTTTCTTGAAAGCATCCAGAGAATTGGCCTCCACTGCCTTCTGAGGCAGAGCATTCCATAGATCCACAATTCTCTGGGTGAAAAAGTTTTTCCTGAACTCCATTCTAAATGGCCTGCCCCTTATTCTTTACTGTGGCCTCTGCTTCTGGACTCCCCCAACATCGGGAACATGTTTCCTGCCTCTAGCATGTCCAATCCCTTAGTAATCTTAATAAAAACACAAAATGCTGGCAGAACTCGGCAGGCCAGACAGCATCTATGGGAGGTAGTGACGACGTTTCGGGCCGAAACCCTTCATCAGGTGTGAAGTAACATGGGATGGTCAAGGGGGAATAAGAAGTGGGGAGGGATAAAGTAGAGAGCTGGGAAGTGAGGCTGGAGGGAATGGGCTGGGGGAAGGTGGAGAATTATGGGAAATAAAAGAGAAAGAAAGGTAGGGCTGGGAGGAGATTATAGTGAGGGGGGAAAAAAGAGAGAGAAAGAGAACCAGACTGAAATAATAGATGGGGATTGGGGTAAGGGGGGGCAGGGGTATCAACGGAGGTCTGTGAGTTGGATGTTCATGCTGGCAAGTAAGAGGCTACCCAGGCAGGAGATAAGGTATTGCTCCATCGACCTGCGCGTGGCCTCATCTTGATGTTAGAGGAGGCCATAGACAGACATGTCGGAGTGGGAGTGGTCTGTGGAACTGACGTGTGTGGCCACAGGGAGATCCCGCCACTGCTAGAGGACCGAGTGCCGGTGTTCGGCGAAACGGTCTCCCAGTCTGTGGCGGGTCTCCCCAATGTATAAATGGCCACATCGGGAGCACTGGATACAGTATATCACCCCAGTTGACTCGCAGGTGAAGTGGTGCCTCACCTGAAAGGACTGTCGGGGGCCTGGGATGGTGGTGAGGGAAGAAGTGTGGGGGCAGGTGTAGTACTTCTTCCATTTGCAGGGATGAGTGCCCAGAGGGAGGTCGGTGGGGAGGGATGGGGGGGGGATGAATGGACAAGGGAGTCGCGTAGGGAGCGATCCCTGTGGAAAGCCGAGAGTGGGGGGGGGGACCATTTGGCCGAACACCGGCGCTCGGTCCTCCAGCAGTGGCGGGATCTCCCTGTGGCCACACACTTCAATTCCACAGACCACTCCCACTCCGACATGTCTGTCCATGGCCTCCTCTACTGTCAAGATGAGGCCACACGTAGGTCGATGGAGCAATACCTTATCTCCTGCCTGGGTAGCCTCCTACTTGCCGGCATGAACATCCAACTCACAGACCTCCGTTGATACCCCTGCCCCCCCTTACCCCCATCCCTACCTATTATTTCAGTCTGGTTCTCTTTCTCTTTTTCCCCTCTCACTATAATCTCCCCCCAGCCCTACCTTTCTTTCTCTTTTATTTCCCATAATTCTCCACCTTCCTCCTAGCCCATTTCCCTCCAACCTATCACTTCCCAGCTCTCTACTTCATCCCTCTCCCCCACTTCTTATCCCCCCTCGACCATCCCATGTTACTTCACTCCTGATGAAGGGTTTCGGCCCGAAACGTCGTCACTACGTCCTCCCATAGATGCTGTCTGGCCTGCTGAGTTCTGCCAGCATTTTGTGTTTTTATTTATTTCCAGCATCTGCAGATTCACTCGTGTTGCCCTTAATAATCTTATACGTTTCAATCAGATCCCCTCTCCTCCTTCTAAATTCCAGTGTATACAAGCCCAGTCACTCCAATCTTTCAACATATGACAGTCCCGCCATCCCGGGAATCAACCTCATGAACCTAGATCTTCCACACAATAGGATGTTACTTCACTTAATCACACGATACATAAATTTTCCAGTGAATCCAATGAATTTAAAGTACAGTATGTAGGAAACTGGACCCAGTGAATTTAAAGGTGCTGTGAGAAAGAGGAGAAAGTGTATAACATCCGCCTGCTTTGAACCACAGTTCGCTGTCTGACCCTCACCTACTTTCTGGACTCTGGCTCTGGCAGAAACCTAGCAAGTCTCTAATCCAGGGATTCCAACCTGGGGTCCACGGATTCCTTACTTAATGGTATTGCTCCATGGCATAAAAGAGGTTGGGAACGTCTGCCCTAATCCCATCCACTCATCTGGCCCATATACCCAGACAACCTCACAAGTGCATGCAGCTGCAGATAGTAACTTTAATAAGGATGGTAACAGATAAAAATGGCATTCCACAAATGAGTAATTTCTGTACAATCATGTACTGAATTGTCAAAGTTTTATTGTAACTTATTTCCATACAGCTAAAGAACCTACCTTGTTGCTATTACCTCAGTCAGTCCAGACTTGCCCTGTTATGCATTGGAAGCACCTTTCCTATCAGCAAGATTTGAATCTCAATGTCCGAAAAAAAGGCATTAAATAAATGTTTATCACTGGAGAGCAAGAACCAATGTGTTAAGGTGGCTGGGAAGTTAAAGAACTTTCACTCTAACTCTTGCTTCAGGCTCTATGACACTTTCAGGAGGGTGTGTAGTGTCTGACTAAAACATAGTATAGACATAGCTTCTTTGGCCCACAGTGTCTGCACTGAACACGATGCTGAATTAAACCAATCCTTTTTGCCTGTACCCCATCCACATACATGCATTCTCTGCGTGTTCACGTGTAATATTAATTAGGTTTAATACCACCGGCATATGTCGTGAAATTTGCTAACTTTGTGGTAGCACTGCAATACAATACATAAGAGAGAAAAAGAAAAACTGAATTATAGTAAGTGTATATATATTATAATAGTTATATTAAATAAATAGTGCAAAATTAGGAAACAAAAGAAAGTAGTGAGGTGGTGTTCATGGATTCAGTGTCCATTTAGAAATTGGATGGCAGAGGAGAAGAAACTGTTCCTAAATAGCTGAGTGTGTGCCTTCAGGCTTCTGTACCTCCTACCTGACAGTAACAATGAGAAGAGGTCATGTCCTGGGTGGCAGAGAACTTTAATAATGAACACTGTCTTCCTGAGGCACAGTTCCTTGAAGATGACTGGATACTGCAGAGGCTAGTACCCATGATGGAGCTAGCTAATTTTAACACTCTGCAGCTTACTTTGACCCTGTGTAATAGCCCCCTCTCCATACCAGACGGTGATGCAGTCAGTTAGAATACTCTCCATGGTACATCTGTAGAAATTTGTGAGTGTTTTTGGTGACAGACCAAATCTGCTCAAACTCCTCATGAAATATAGCTGCTGTTTTGCCTTCTTTGTATGTTGGGTCCTCAGAGATATCGACACACCCAGGAACTTGAAATTGTTCACTCTCTCTACCTCTGATCCCTCTATGAGGACTAGTTTGTGTTCCCTTGTCTTACCCTTTCTGAAGTGCACAATCAGCTCTTTGGTCTTACTGATGTTGAGTGCTGCTGCAACACCACTCAGCCAGCTGGTATATCTCGCTCCTGTATGCCTTCACATCACCATCTGAGATTCTGCCAACAGTAGTTGTAAGCAAATTTATGGGTGGTGTTTCAGCTGTGCCTTGCCACACAGTCATGGGTGTAGAGAGAGTAGAGCAGTAGGTTGCTTGTAAAATGATCCAGTTTTGCACAGAGCCCCTGATTTTCCAACTTGAGGTTCTCAATTCTACCCCAGTTGCGCTTTCTCCACTTTGAGCATCCATGGACTAGAGGTTCCCAGGAGTCAGTGGGGACATTGCAGTACTTCAGGGAGGCTCTGAGCACACCCTTGAATCTCTTCCTCCATCACATGATGTAACTGCAACACCGTCACCAATAATTTCCTGAGAACTTCCTTATCTAGAGAATGTTGAGCCTGGTGAAACAGTCACCGGTTTATTTGCTTTTTTACTATCGTGACATGTACCAAGATACAGTGAAAAGCTTGTCTTGCACACTGTTCATACAGATCAAATCATTACACAATTCATTGAGGTAGAACAAGGTAAAGCAATAACAAGTGTAAGAGCTACAGAGAAAATGCAGTGCAGATAAGCCATAAAGTGCAAGATCGCAATGGGGTAGATTATGAGGTCAAGAGCCCAACTTACTACAATAAGATCTGCTTAATAGTCTTATAAAAATAGAGTAGAATCTGTCCTTGAGTGTGATGCTATGTGCTTTCAGCCTTTTATATCTTCTGCTTGATGGGAGAGGGGAGATGAGAGAGTATCTAGGGTGGGTGGAGTCTTTGATAATGTTGGCTGAGGCAGCAAAGAATATAGTCCATGGAGAGGAGGCTGATTGCGATGATATCTACAACTCTCTGCTTAAGTTGAGATAAATGAATCCTTCTGAGTCATTTCAGAATGAAACATAACAGTTCCGCACGGACTACAAAGGGCTTGCTTATTTCTGTGCTGTGGTCTTGTTTGACTCTATGACTATAAGGGAAAACTAGATAAATATTTGATGGTGAACAGATTGTAAGGGGATGATGAAAGTGCATAGTGAGAGACTGAGGGAAGCGTAAGGCATGGATGCATTGGACTGAATTTGTCTACTGTGAATTCTATGTATGAAATTTAGGATGATGGTCCACCACTTCTATTCCTCAACTTGCCGAGCACAGAAGTTTGCCGCTCCTTCCATCACAAGCAAAAATTCTGTGTAACTTTTTCTCCAAAAAAATCGCGAATAATAGCCTGAGGACATTTTGAGGGAATTAATGAGCGAATAATAATAACATAATACGTTAATGGACAAACCAGTGTTATTAGATAACCTGTTGATGATGTATTCTGATTTACATACAGGTAGCATATGGTGAATGTACTTAAATATAATTAAAGCCGCAGTGGTTTTCTATCATCCTTGGCTGGGGAACAGCCCATGTGTTCAAAAGAATAGACACCAATCCTCAGGCTTCAGGCAGCTGAGGATTTCAGTAAACAGATCTCAACAAGTCTCAAGAGATTGCAAATAAATTTCATATGTCTTTTTCCATTTGATAAAATGTTTGGAAGATTCATCCGGGATCAGCTCTTTTGCATTTTCTTTCCCTAGGGAATTGACACTGCCTAGGAATTGTGCTGAAGGCATTTCCGTGAAATCTGTTCATGTGAAGTCCACTGTGAATTTAATTCTATACACATAAGCGCACATATTCAATTAGTTCTTTCTTATGTTAGTGAAGGATTATGAGTAATTAGAAAGTGAAGGGAAATTTGCTGAACTTTTCTTTCTCTGAGGTTTCATTCACAGTATTCCATGCTTACACCCTAAAGACAGATTTGGAAAAATAGTTGCCCAAAATATTTAAGAAGTAAAGATATGTAAATAGACTCCTCAAATACACCAAACCATGTACACTCGGAACCCTTTGAATTTACTGCTTATGCAGTCCGGCCATTGCTTAGCTTTAAAATCTCCTAATTTTAAAATACTTCCATGGCTTCTTTATGTCACTGTGTGTTCTATCAGCTGCAAAGACCTATAAGATCTATTTGCTCCTTCAATTCTTTGCACCCCCAATTTTAATCACTTAATCCTTGGTGTTTAATCTTTCAGCTGCCTGATAATAATTTACTGCTAGCTCTTTTTTGAAGTACTCAAACTGTGTTCTAAGTACCTACTTGAGTGGCCCATATACATTTTTGCATGATAATGGTGCTGTTAAAATTGCAATGTAAATTCAAATAATTGTTTTGTGGTCGCAGTGGGATTATTGACAATAATGCTGCTCCCACTGTGCACAATCCCTCTTCTCTGCTCTCCCATTGGGCAGAAGACATAAAAGCCTGAAAGCACATAGCCCCCAGCCTTAAGGACGGCTCTATATGACGAATACATATATAGATATAGTACCCCAGTACAATAAAATGGGCTCTTGAACCCAAAATCAACCTAGTTATGGCCCTGGCACTTTAAAGGGGCAAGTACCGTAGTAGTGAAGTACAGTGCTGATCAATATGAATGGGCACCCACTGTATTCTGTAATCGGAAGTGGCCACATTACCTGCACTGTCTCTGTAACACTTTATTCTGCATTTTGTTATTTTTCTCCCTTGTTCTTCCTCAATGCACTGTTGTAACAGAATGATCTATTTGGATTCCATGTAAAGCAAGTCCTTCACCGTACCTTAGTATAAATGACAATAATAAACCAGTTTACTGATCATAGTGGTTAGTGTAATGCCACTACAGCGCCAGCCATCACCGATGCAGGTTCGATTCCTGCCACTGCTTTAAGGAGTTTGTACGTTCTCCCGATGAACGCGTGGATTGCCTCCAAGTGCTCTGGTTTCTTCCTACTTTCCAAAGAAATACAGTTAAGATTCACAAGTTGTGGAAGTGCTGTATCGGCACCAGAAGTGTGGCGACATTTGTGGGCTGCCCAGCACAATCCTCGCTGATTTGATTTGAGGCAAATGAATGTTTCACTCTGTTTCGATGTACATGTGACAAATAAAGCTAATCGTTTTAATACTGGTGATAACTCTTCCTTTAACATGCTTTTAAAGTTTTTCCCTCTGAAATCTGCAGACGAGGAAAAATCTGTCTTTTGCTTGTCCACTTGCAATTACAGAATATAGTGGATGCCCATTCATATTTCATTACCACAGTACTTGCCCTTTTAAAAGTTACATACCTTGAGATTCATTTTCTTGCAGGCATTTGCGGGAAAATAAAGGAATGCGATAGAATTTATGGAAACTTATCGTAAGTAATATCACAAATATGTCCCATTCGACAGCGGAAAGTTTCTTCCCGGCTGAAGTTAATTGATGGGATGGGAATGGTGTGAGGCTGAAGAAGAGAGAGACTTTAAAAAAAAGAGAATACTTGGTTTAAGATATTAGGAAACTTTTCATACAAAAGAAACTAGGGATATGAGATACTGCCCTGTACAAAGGTTCTGAGCATGGCTGTCAATTGCAAATCATAAATCGAACTCAATGATTCTTGTTAGGAGGGGTATCTACGAATGTGGAACCAGAACTTAAATACAACCAGGATTAAGATACAGCTCATACTGACTATGCCAAAATTCAGGCAAGGCATCCATTGCTTGGAACTTCTGGTTATAGAACAGTGTGCAATGTACTGGCCTCTAAGTGTCCTACGCGTTGAATGACAGAAGGCCTTAATGTGTGCAAGACCTGTGTCTGGCAGATGTATGCAAATAGTGTAGATCATGATGCCAAGTCAATTATGTGAGTTAACACATCCATATAAGACCTCAAGAATGCTAACCTCGTGGAGCTGGACACAGAATTGTGCAGCTGGAGGTAATGTCCAGTGCCACCTTTTGTCATAATTAATTACTTCAATTTGATTTCCAGTGAATGTTGGTCTGAGAAGCATCTGGTGTTTCCAAAATTATCAGAAGTTCGTAAGGTCCACAGTGACTGATGTGCCAGAAGCTTGCGGTATCTGTGCTAGCTGTAAGGCTGCTTCTATACCAGCTGCTCTCTGACATAATAGAAATTATTAGGTGACTGATGGCAGTCTGATCCACAGAACAAGGCACAAGGCGAGCATTGCACTTAGTGGGATATGGCACTTAAATCTGCTAATCTTGCTTGCACATGTGAAGTCATTTGCTAAAAATTCACTCCTTTGCAGGTGGCCTAAACAAACCCAGGAGCATTAGCACATTGTATTCTGTTCCTGGAACTCACTCCATGATGGAATGAATGTCAGGCCCAGAGCACAATGTGCTAATGTTTTTTTTAAAAGTGCAAATTTAGTGGCATCAATGCTCATGAATTCCTTGAGCTTTTTGAGGTGCTGCGTCGAGATTCTTGGTGCATAGGCTAGCTCAGACTATTCCGTACCATTTCCCTTTCAACATCCGAGTGATGGACTACCTGGTGCTCTGTGGTGGAAGGTAATTCCTCTATCACACCAGTGCTTTTAGCACAGCATCATGCTACACTACCTGCAGGTTATTCAATGAATGCTTGAGTCAGGTCATTGTATTCTCTCCCAAATATGAGGAAATCCACAGATGCTGGAAATCCAAAGCAACACACACAAATCACTGCAGGTCAGGCAGCATCTATGGAAAAGAGCAAAACAGACAATGTTTCGGGCCAAGACCCTTCATTAACTCTTTTCCGTGGATGCTGCCTGATCTGCTGAGTTGCTCCAGCATTTTGTGTGTGTTGCTTTGGATTCTCAACGACGCGTTTAAAAGCCACAGTATTCCACTCCTTTAAGAGATGCAGGCTGGCTTTAAATAGGTCAGGTTAGCTTCATTTGATGCCAGCATTTCCAGAAGTTGGGCTCCCAGCTGAGAATGTAGTGAGAACAGTGCAGTTATACTGGCTAAATACTACAATAATTAATGAGCTAGTCGCATAAAAGTTGCATGATGCTTTCACTTAGTCAAGTGAGCAAATCCCCACTGTCTCTTTTCCATATTGTCCAATTTATTCTGCAGCGTACCGCTGTCAATACCTTGTGGTTGAAATACATCAGAGTACAAATGCAGTCAAATGCTACGAGCAATCTTACTTCACTGAGGAAGCTAGGTGAAAGCCAAAGCTGGCGATACTTTTAAAAAGGGCAGGAAATTAGATGAGGTAAATGAATAACTGATCTTTTATCAGAAGAAATGTAATTTGAAATTGGAAATAATTAAATCAAGGATGTCAACAGATTGTGGTTGAAACCATTTTAAAAAAAGTGTTTGTAACTACTGACTGGATTTGGGGAAGTATAAAAGACAGGTTACTTCAGATTTGTGATATCCATTAGGTTCCACAAGAATAGAGTGGGCTACAGTATTCAGATAGTGCATTGCCCAAGTAATCTACTGCAAGGGGCATTAATAAAAGTAGGCAGCTGGATTAGTGCAGGAGTGGATGTAGTTAGTATTGAATGAAGGAGATAATTGATAAGCAGTTAAAGAAGAGAGCAAGATTCTGAGGGACCTCGGCTAATGGATTTTATTCAGTGGATGTTCAATCTGAGAGGAATAAGACCATAAGGCATGGGAAGAGAATTGGGCCATTCAGCCCCTCGAGTCTCTTCCACCATTCACCACGGCTGATTTATTTTCACTCTCAACCCCCATTCTCCTGTGTTCCCCCCTCAGCCTTTGATGCACTTACTAATCAAGAACCTATCAATCTCTGCTTTAAATATACCCAATTATTTGGCTTCCACAGCCATCTGTTGCAATGAATTCCATAGATCCATCACCCTCTGGCTAAAGATATTCTTCCTCATCTCTGTTCTAAAGGAACATCCTTGTATTCTGAGGCTGTACCCTTGGTCCTGGACTTCCCTGCTATTGGAAACATCCTCTCCATGTCCGCTCTATCTAGGCCTTTCAATATTCTATAGGTTTCAATGAGATACCCCTTCATTTTTCTAAACTCCAGAGAGTATAGGTCCAGAGCCATGAAATGCTCCTCATACATCAACATTTCATTCTCAGGCTCATTGTTGTGAAACTCCTCTGGACCCTCTCCATTGCCACCATATCCCTTCTCAGATAAGGGCCCAAAACTGCTCTCAATACTCCAAGTGCAGTCTGACCAGTGCCTTATAAAGTATCAGCATTACATCCTTGCTTCTATATTCTAGTTCTCTCGAAATGAATGCCAACATTCCATTTGCCTTTCCTACCACCGACTCAACCTGTAAGTTAAACTTTAGGGAATCCTGCACTAGGACTCCCAAGTCCCTTTTTACCTCCAACTTTTGAATTTACTCCCTGAATAGAAAATAGTTTATACCTTTATCCCTTCTGCCAAAATGCATGACCATACACTTGAATGTCAGTAGTTTCAAGCTGAGCTTTCATTAAAGACCATGGCTTGCTTTGCAGAGAACAATGCAAACATATTCAAGAGCTTTGAACACACTGTTCCAAAGCATTTTACCCAGCTGACGTTGGTTGCAAAACTGTGCTTGTTAATGAGAAACATGTCATCTATAAAGAAATGTGTTGGCTAACTATTATCTTCGATTGTGTCGACTTTCCTCAAAACTGGGCACAGATGCACTGCCAAGAATCATTCAAAACTTTCTGGGCACAAACAAGAGAAAATCTGCTGATGCTGAAAATCTGAGCAACACAGACAAAATGCTGGAGGAACTCTGCGGGCCAGGCTGCATCAATGGAAAAAAGTATCTATCTATAGAAAGCATCGACTGTACTTTTTTCCATAGAAAAAAACTTTCTGGGTGGAAGTTTTTGTGCACTGAGCTATCCAGTTTAGGGAAAGTCAACTTGTCAGTTCTGATTTTTTTTCAGGATCTGTGTTTCAATAGCAAGAAGAGTATGTATTGCCCACCCGTAGGTCTCCTTGAGAAGGTGGTAGTGAAAGAAAGAACTACTGTTCTGAAACTACTGTTTCCAACAGCAGGGAAGTCCAGGACCAAGGGCACAGCCTCAGAATACAAGGATGTCCCTTTAGAACAGAGATGAGGAAGAATACGTTTATCAAGAAGGTGATGAATCTATGGAATGCTATAAGATGCTTGGACTGTAGAGTTATGCGTCAACAGTTGTGGGAATCAAGTGCAAAAGTCACATTAAGACCGAAGATCAGATTAGCAATCATCTAATTGAGTGGCAAAGCAGGTTTAAGAGATCATTATAAGGTGTTGCTCAGAGCACTTGGAGTATTGTGAGCAGTTTTGGGCCCCTTATCTAAGAAGAGATGTGCTGGCTTTGGGGAGGGGAGGGTCAGAGGTGTGTCATGAGAATGATTCTGGGAATGAAAGGGTTAACATATGAGGAGCATTTGGCCCTGGTTTGTACTTACTGGAGTTTAGAAGAATGAGTGAGGATCTCATTGAAACCTATCGAATAGTGAAAGGCCTAGATATAGTGAATGTAGTGAGGATGTTTCCTATAGTGGGGGGAGTCAAAGATGAGAGGGCACAGCCTCAGATTAGAGGGATGTCCATTTAGGACAGAGATGAGTAGGAGTTTCGTTAGCCAGAGGGTAGTGAATCTGTGGAGTTCGTTGTCACAGAGAAGGCCAAGTCATTGAGTATATTTAAAGCCGATGGTGATAGGTTTTTGATTAGTCAGGGTGTTAAAGGGAAGATAGTAGAATGGGGTTGAGAGGGATAATAAATCAGCGATGATGGAATGATAGCAGGCATTCCAGATGTGATCTCACCAACACTTTGTAAAGCTGTTACAAACCTTTCTATTCCTAAACTCCAACTTAAAGATGAAGATGAACTTAATTTGTCACATGTACTTCAAAACATCAAAACATGCAGTGAAATGTATCATTTGTCTCAAGGACCTGCACAGTCTGAGCACTGCGTGGACAGCCCACAAGTGTTGGCATGCTTCTGGGGCCAATATAACATGCCCAGAATAGGCCGAATGGCCTAATTCTGCTCTTGTGACATTATGACCTTATCTTAAGAGACCCCTATGCACCGTTATGTTTCTGATTGCAACCATTCAAGGAGAATTGATACAATCTTCCTTAATTTATCATAAATATTTGTGTGGTGTTAACTGTTAAAAGTTTTTCTACACAATTCAAAGGACAATGTCACCGTGAACATTTCTGTTGTTGTTGTTGTTTAACAGATGTGGTGTTTAAGATGGATGATGGAACAATCTGTGCCCATAAGCCCTTGCTGATCTCCAGCTGCGACTGGATGGCAGCAATGTTTGGAGGTCCGTTTGTGGAGAGTTCAACCAAAGAGGTAAGGACTCAGTACTATCACACGAAGTATACTGTTTCAAAGGTGGAGTAACGATCTTGACTTCGCAAATTGGATAGAAATAACACTGGGAAGAGATATGAAACAGACTGCCAATCTATCACATATTATTAAATCATCTGACGGAGTCAAAAACTACAGAAGAGCATGAGGCATTTGGAGCTTATTAGCCTGACTTCATTCACTAGGAACGTGGCTGATCCAGTCTTGGCCTCAACACTGCTCAGCTGCTCTGTCCCCATATCTTTCATTCCATGATAACCCTTGAAGCAAGGGGTGCAGCTAACAGAGCTGCCACTTCATAGTTCCAGCAACCAGGTTCAGTTGTGACCCTTAATACAGACTCTGGGGAGTCCGTCGTTCTCCCCAGAGCTATGTGGGATTCCCCCTGTCAGGTGGTTTGGTGGGTTCATTAGCCACATTAAGTTGACCCTTGTGTGCCGCTAAGTGGTAGAATTTGGGAGGAACTGAGGGGAATGTAGGGAAAATTTTATGGAATTGGTGCAAAGGGTGCTTGTTAGTTGGTCGGACTTGTGGGCTGAAGGGCCTGTTTCTGAACTGTGTGACCAAGTTATGCTAAGTAACAGTCAATCATCACGTTGAATGTATTTGACTATCACCCTCTCCCACCGATCTGGGGAAGAGAATTCTAAATATTCAGGCCAGTAGGGTCTACCCACTAGTACATTAGAAACTAGAAATAGGATTAGGCCACTTTGCTCCTCAATTCTGTCCCACCATTCAATATGATTGTGGCTGATCTATGCTGGTCTCAGCTCCTCTTCTGTGTCAGTTCCCCCAAAACCCTTAGTTCATTGATCTGTCAAATATTTATTTATCTCTATCTTAAATATGATCCAATGATATGGCCTCTACCTCCCCAGGAGCAGAGAATTCCAGAGATTCACTCAAGAGGTTTCTCCAGAATTTTACCCCGGAGGTTTCTGCACACCTCAGTTTGAAAAGACTCACCTCTTACTTTGTAGCTATGTCCCTTTTGTCCCACTAAAGGCAACATCTCAATATCTACCCCATTGAACCCCCTTAAGATCTTACCTGTTTGAATGTTTGCCCCTCATTCTGCTGAACTTCAAGGAATACAAACCCAAAATGCTTAGTCTTTCTTGTTAGGACAACCCTGACATCCCAGAAATTAGCCAAGTGGTTCTGCTTTAGACTGTCTTCAATGCCAGTATGTACTTCTTTAGGTATGGAGACCAAAACGGGGGGGGTGGCGCAGGCGCAGTGTTCCAGATGTGGCCTCACCAACACTCTGTGTTGCCTCACCAAAACCTTTCCATTCTTAAACTCCAACTTATTTAAAGATAAAGATGAACTTTATTTGTCACATGTACTTCAAACATCAAAACATGCAGTGAAATGTGTCATTTGTATCAAGGGCCTGCACAGTCTGAGCACTGCGTGGACAGCCCACGAGTGTTGGCATGCTTCTGGGGCCAATATAGCATGCCCAGAATTTACTTACCCTCACCCATACATCTTTGGAATGCAGGACAAAACTGGCAGTCCTGGGGGGAGGATGAAACCCGCAAGGTCACGGGAAGAATGTATGGAATCTTTACAAACAGCAGCAGGAAATGAACCCCGAACTTCTGATCTGTGGTTACGCTAATCGTCCCGCCGCCGTGCTGCCCACGCAGGCACGTAGGTTAATCTGTTTGTCGGTCCTGCCTGCTAACTCCTTTGTGCTTTGTACACTGGAACATGTAGATCCCTCTGAGCTTCACTCACTTGCACCTCTCAAATCCTGAATGTTTCGGTAGGATCGCCTGTACTGCTGCTATAGGCCCAAACAGCTCGACCTTATTTTCAGGGGCAGCCAGGTTAACATAACGCTGCTGCAGTGCCAGTGACCGGGGCTTAACTCCACCACTGTCCATAAAGAGTTTGTACATTCTCCCCAGTGGCCATGCAGACTTCCTCCAACACTCCAGTTTCGTCCCACCTTGCAAAGTCATGCAGGTTAATTGGGCGGTTTAGGCCCTTTTATGACAGAAGGGCCTGTCTCTAAGTAAATGTGTCAACCCTTCATCCCAGAAATCAACCTAGTCTCAGCACTGCCTCCAATGCAAGCGTATCAGTTCTTCAGTACAGGGACCAAAACTGCACACAATACTGCAGGTACAGTCACCTGTACCTACTGCCCTACTTTTAATAAAAGCCTACATTCCATTTGCCTCAGCTATTTGTTGTACCTGCATGCTGGCTTATTGTGTTTCACGTACCAGGAACACACCCACATCACCACCCATTCCTTTTGTACTGCAGCTTTTTGTAGTTTCATTCATTTAAATATTAATTTGCCTTTTCACTTTTCCATATAATCTTACACGTTTCCACTTAATACTGTCTGTCAACTCCCTGCCCACTCATTTCATCAATCTAGATGCACTTACAAACCTCCTCACTTGTTCACCAAACTACTTTATACTTCCTGCCCCTTACACCACTCTGTCAAAACTGTCACACACAGATATTGCTGTTTCATTGCTGTTTCCATAACTATATATTTTTTTGATCAGTCAGGGTTGTTAGCCCTGAGCTAAACCCCAGAACCTAGAGGACCAATGGACCACTCTTAGTTTGACCTCTACCCTTTGACTTCTTTGGCATGGGTGACCCTACCAAGAGCCAAAGCACAAGGCCCTGACTCCAGCCAACATAACTCTCCAGGTCATTGAGGCACGCAAGCCTCCAAACCTGCTGGAGGAAGCTATTTTTTGTTGTCAGCAATTTGCCCACAGTACATTCACATCTTTCATTTAAATCATCATTGTAGATGATAACTAATTGAGACCCCAGCACTGACTCCAGTGGCATCCCATTAGTTAAAGTACATTTATTATCAAAGTATGAATACATTATACAACTTGAAATTCATCTCCTGACAGGCAGCCACAAAACAAAGAAACCCAAAAGAACCTATTAATAAAAAAGACCATCAAACACCCAATGTGCAGGGAGGGGAAAAATATGCAAACAATAAACACAAACAAAACTGAAGTCCACAAAGAGAATGGAGCAGCGAGCTGAACTGGACCGTCCTTTGCCTCAGGCTCCGACCTTCACTTTTTCAATCTGGCTTGGCGCCTAAATTGTCATCCGAACTGACTACTGATTTGAAAATGACCCATTTATCCTAACTCTGTGTCTTGTGTAACCGTTCCTGTCTTCAAGTCAGCCTCAAACACCTTCCCTTGTGGGGTATCACATCTAGAAATCCAAATATTTTCCATATAATAATACCCTTTAACTGTCTTCTTTGTTACATCCCCAGAGTCCCACCAGATTTGCCAAGTATTTTATTTTCATAAAAGCTTGCAGATTTTGCTCGATTCTCTTCAACTTTTCATCATGTCCTGATGAAATTGTATCCCAGCATTTTCATAGCAACAGATTTTAACTTTCTTTCTTCCTCCTTTCTTCAGTCGTGTTATTTTACTTGTGGTTTAGCTGTACACTGGGATCTTTCCTAATGTACAGATTTTGTTTGATTATAATCAGTACACGCACTAGCATTCCCTTGGTTATACCCATTTTCTCTGTTGCTTAGACCAAATTGATATCTCTGTGTCTCAGTACAGGCAAAGAGTCTTCAATGTAAACTTTAAATGTTTCTATTTCCAAAGATGCTGCCTGAACTGCTGATTTTTCCCACCGCCTTCACCCAGCCAGTTCTTCTAAGGCCCCAGAATACAGGCGATATGATTCAGGACTTCAGTTCATTAGTTGCCTAATATTGTTTATCTAATGACATAATTTTAAGTTCCTCCTTCCCCATAGCCCTTTGGTTATTCTTAATTAACATTGGGATGTTTTTATTGTCTTCCAGCATGTAATCCAGTCCAAAATAACCGTAAGACCATAATAGATAGAAGCAGAATGAGGACATTTGTCCCATCGAGTATGCTTCATGACTGATTTATAATCCCTCTCCACAAGATACAGTGCAGAAAGGGTTCTTCGAGCTGCATTGACCAGCAACCCCTGACTTAACGCTAGCCTAATCATGGAACCATTTACAATGACCAATTAACCTACTAACTGGTACGTCTTTGCGCTGTGGGAGGAAACCGGAGCACCCAGCGGGATTACACATGGTCACAGGGAGAACATACTAACTCCTTACAGGCAGCGTCAGGAATTGAACCTGGAAACCTGATATAGTAAAGCATTGTGCTAACCATTACACTACTGTGCCTCTGACATTCCTCAATTTACCTTTGCTAATCATGAACTTATGAGCCTTCACTTTAAATATACCCAATGACTTGGTCTCTACATCCTCCTGTGACAACGAATTCCTCAATGTCACCACCCTCTTGCTAAAAAAATTCCTCCTCATCTCTGATCTAAAGGGACTTTCTTGTTCTCTGAAGCTAAGACCCCGGTCCAAGACTCCCCCAGAACTGGAAACATCTTCTCTACATCCACTTTATCTAGGCCTTTCAATATTCAATAGGTTTCAATGAAATCTCCCCTCATTCTTCTAAACTCCAATGAGTACAGACCCAGATTCATCAAACGCTCTTCATATATTATTCCCTTCATGCCCAAGATCTCGTTAACCTCATCAGGACCCTTGCCAACACCCTTTCTTATATAAGAGTCCTGAAATGGTTCATAAACAGGGTTTGACCAATACCTTATCAAGCCTCAGCATTGCATTCTAACTATCAAAAGTTCCTGAAGTTTATTTATTCCTTCATTTATTCCTTATTTATTCCTTCATTTCATCCTGTAAGGGCCAATGTTTAACTATTTCCCTTTGTTACAGTATAGCTTTTACTATCCGTATAATATTTGCTAGTTTTTCTTCACCCCATTATTTTTAATCATCTCTTGCTGACTTACCAATAATGTTGCAAATATTCTAAACCCTTTTAATTTGATACCATCCTAAACTTTGTCTTAACTGAAATTATGCCATGCTTTGATCACATTTTCCTTCATAATGAGATCATTAATTAATTCTGTCTCATTACAGTACACTAGATCTGAAGCAGCTGGGTCCCTTGTTGGTTGCCTATTGTTGTGCGAAATTATCCCAGATACACTTGATGAAATTGTCACTAAGGCAATTCTTATCAATGTGATATATCTAATCTGTACTATAATTAAAATCACCTGGAATTGTTGCAATATTTTCTTTCCAGATTCTATAATGTGTTGATATATATGCAGCTATGCTGTATAGAAACTGTTAATGGCTCATATCCGTTTATTATGATCACATGCACTGAGGTACAGTGAAAATCTTTCTTTCGCACACCATCCATATAGATCATGCATAGAGTTAGTATAAGGGACAAGGTTATTTTCCTGTTGAGATGTAACCCTCAACAGTAACAGAACTTGTAAGATAATCTCATTCCCTGAAGAATCTAAAGCTCTCCCTCTCCAGGCATGTATTGATCTGCTCTAGCTTTCTGTTTGTGTACTTATTGACGCATGGCGCTAGTAGTAATCCGATGATTACTACTGTACATCAATCCGAATTTCCCTACCCATTATGCAGTCACCGTGATTCCTGTATCTAGTCCAGGGGTAGATGGAGCTGGTCAGCCTGGGAAGGCAGTCCATCTAAGAGAGGGAAAACTCTGATTTCAAACCTCCGCTGCCTTGTGGCCATACCCACTCATGGGAAAGGCTTCGGGAGTAAACCCTGAGGACAAATCCGGAGCTGGAGTCCGGAAGGCAGTCCGACGTTGCCTTCAACCTCGTTCTGGCAACTCCTGCGACAACACCAGTGCCAAGCTGTATCGGCCCTTGCCCTTCCCTTGGACAACATCGGTGGCATGGAGAGGGGAGACTCGCTGCATGGGCAACTGCCGATCTTCCATACAACCTTGCCCAGGCCTGCATCCTGGAGAGGGTGCAGATCCATGGTCTTACGAGACTAACGGATGCCACACACAGTCCAGGGGTTCCCAAACTGGGGTCCACAGACCCCTCGCATAATTACATTGGTCCATGGCATGAAAGAGGTGTATACAGCACAGTCCATCAGGGACAAAGCCTTTCCCACCACTGAATACATCTACAAGGAGCATTGCCACAAGAAAGCAGTGTCCATCATCAAGGACCCCCACCATCCAGGCCATGCTCTCTTCTCACCATCAGGAAGGAGGTGCAGAAACCCTTAGGTCCCACACCACCAGGTTCAGAATTAGTTATTACCCTTCAACCATCCTGAACCAGCATAGATAACTTCACTTACCTCAGCTCTGAAGTGATTCCCCAACCTATGGATTCACTTTCAAAGACTCAACAACTCAAGTATTTCAGTATTATTTATTTTTCGTATTTGCTCAGTTTGTTTTCTTTTGCGCATTGATTGTCAGTGTTTGTTGTAGTTTTTCATGGATTCTAATGTATTCTCTTGTTCCACTGCAAATGCCTCCAAGAAAATGAATCTCAAGGTAGTTGATATATACGTACTTTGATAATAAATTTACTTTGAACTTTTGGATTCTATAATTCATTTCCAGAGGCTGGTTACTTCATATCCACTTACATCCAAATCAAATTTGTTTGAACACAGTTTCAAGGGTGTTTTCTTTATTGTTTGCAATCTCTTATTTGCATTGCACTTGGCAAATTACTTTATCTCTGAGGAGTAGCTAATTTGACTCAGGCCAGGGTGTAACTATTGCCACCCACGTGCATCCAGTTCTGAGAGCAGAAACAACAGGAGGTCACTGAGGTGGTCATGCCTGTGCTTAGTTCCTTGAATAATCCATCCAATTTAATTCTATTTGACAAAGGAAAATCAAAGTCTCAAATAAATATAATATTTTTTCTCTGTAATGTTCCTTTGCAATTAAATATCAGGGTGCTGGTGCCTCTCCAATCTCCTTGCCTGCCCATCACCTCCCTCTGGCGCTCCTCTTCATTCCCTTTCTTCCATGACCCTCCCCTATCATGTTTCCCCTCCTCCTGCCCTTTATCTCTTTCACCAATCAACTTCTCAGTCCTTTACTTCACCTCCTCCTCCTCTCCTGGTTTCACTTATCATCTACCACTTTGTACTCCTTCCCCTCCCCCCCACCTTCTTACTCTAACCTAGTGGTTCCCACCCTTTTTTTGGCCATGCCCCACCTAATCACCTCTAAAATCCTGATGCCCCCTGTGGTGATATATAATTCTTATTATCCAAAGAGTGAACTCCTATTCACCTGGAGGAAGCCTAAAAGACCATTAACTTGGTTTAAACAAGCTTCCAAAGAACATGGCATTCATGAAAGAGAAAAATAAAAGAACCAAAGGACTGTTAAAGTTCTGAGGAAGAAATTACTAAGAAATTGTAAAAAAAAACATTAAGTGATATTAAAATAATAATAATAAATAAAACAATGCCGATTCGTTTCTACAGCATACAAAGACAGATACACCATTTAAAAGAGATGACGCAATGTACACACCCTCACACCACCAAGAACCGAAAGCTACTGCAAAAAGCAGCATTGGCGCGACCTCGTACGAGTTTCTTACGCGTTTGGACTTGTTCATTCGTTCCTTCCTACATCAGTCAATTCATTAATTTAATTATGAAAGCCATTTGATGGTTGTAATGATGGTGATACACTATATATACAGTACATACGCAATTACACATGTACATACACACAAGTATTTTTATGTATGCATACTGTATATACACATGTATTAATTCGCACACACACTCATACTCACACAGACTTACTAGAAAAAATTCACTGTTAATAACTCATTCTCGAATTGCCCCCCTTAAAAATCAAATTACCCCCCTGTGGGGCGTACGCCCCACGTTGGGAACCACTGCTCTAACCTCTCCAGTCCTGATTAAGGCTCTCGGCCCAAAAAGTCGACTGTTCATTCCTCTCTGTAGATGTCGCCTGACCCGTTGAGTTCCTCCAGCATTTTGTGTGTTTTGCCTCGGATTTCCAGCATCAGCAGAATTTCTCGGTGTTTGTGATGCTGGCGAAATTATACTATTCATTGAAATAATGTCTTTCACATCCAGCTCACAGGGCAGACACATGATCGTCCAGTAACGCAGCCGCAATCTTCTCAGTCAGAGGAGATTGATGCATTTAAGCCACAATTTTCAGAGTATTAGGACATTCCGTATTTCATAACCAGTTAGTTAATATTTCATAAAACACAGAGAAAAATTTCAGTAGATTTGGTTCCAGTAAGATTCCCCCAACAGCAGTTGAGTTAGTGGTCAAATGATCTGTTTCAGTAGTGTTTGATACAGGATGGTCAAGGCTCATTCAAAATTAAGCTGTGTGGCTGATGGTGTTTTTTTTTACCCCAGATTTAGAGAAAAGATATATCAGGTGGTTTATGGCAGTAATACAAGCAAGGAAATAATACCGGATAATATTAGCTACCTTTATGTCTTACTTGCACAGTATATCTGTGCATTGACTTCATTATTGGCTATATAATTCAATTTGCTGTTTAAAAAGTGACATTTATGTTGTTCGTCTCATAATGAGAGGCTGTATAATAATCAAGGGCTGGTACGTATAGATAATGTCCGATCTGGTGCTGGTTGAAGGATGTGGATTTCTTTATTGTTCAGCAGTAATTAAGAGTGATGTTGGTCGATGCAGCCTGCAGATTCTGACCTTCATTCCTTCCTGTAGCACCGCATTGCCTGTCCAAAGGTTACAGTTATTTATAGAGCTGATGACAAAGCAATTGCACTTACGTAATAAATGCAGAAGATTTTGTCATGTGATAAATATCAACATAGCCACTTTTTAAAACGGTCCCATAAACAAGAATTTCAAAGGAAATTTAGTGTGTTTATTGAAAATCCCTGAATGCATGTGAATGCTTCTCTTAAGAGTCTCAACCATGACACATAAGAAGGTTCTTTTTGACCTTGGGCTAGTGTGTAAATTTTGGTGAATTTCACTGACTTTGGTGAAAATTAGTTGTCACTCCTTTTACTTTCCCCAAGCAGTAAGGCTGATTGACACCTCCACCCACTAACTCACCCCTAACACCACTATTGTATCATGTCCTCTCAGTCACCTTAGGTACTGACACTCCTGTGCCTAGTATCACTTTATGGACATGCAATTAATCAATGTATAAGACCTATATTATGTATTTATACTGTATTTGTTGTTTTTGTGAATAGTTGTAAAGAATTATCCTGTGTTTCTTTTCAGTGCTACATCAGACCTGAATAACAATTATTTCATTCTCCTTTACACTTGTGTACTGGAAATAACATTAAACAATCTTGAATCTTGACATCACGGTGTTCATTTAGCACAATATGCGTACAAAACAGCGATTCAGAATTAGGTCAGTGAGTTCATCCAGACAGCAGTTGATCCATTCAGACGATCCTGGAAATTGCATTAAGGCCGAAGATTCAGCAGATGCTGGATCTCGCCGCATCCGTGGAGAGAAGGAACAGCTGATGTTTCAGGTCTGGATGTCCTGATGAAGGGTTGTGGCCTGAAATGTCAGCTATTTATTCCTCTCCATGGATGCTGTCTGACCTGCTGAGTTCCTCCAGCATTTTGTGTGTGTTACTCTGGAAACTGCATTGCACCATGTCATTTGAGTTAAAACAGAGCTCTGGACCAAAGTGGCGATTGTCTAACTCTGGTTTTCTCTGCAGCCAACCACTGATTCCTCTATACATTTGGCTATGAAGCAATCACAATCACAAACAACTGATTAAAAGTCATTGCAGGACAAAGGAGGAACCTGCACTAATATAACTTCCTATCACATCCTTACTTTGTCTATAATGCCACAGAACATATACTTCCTGTCAGATTGACGGGATTGACATCACAAAGGTGCCTGGCATTAGAAAATGGTAGAGACATTTTCGATAATGCAAAAAAAACTATTCATGTGTGTGTTTCAGTTCAAAAGTGACGGTGTCTGAGTGTAGGCAGGCATTTCCAAAATCACAGTTAAGTTTTGCAATGAATATATGTACTATATTTGATTCATTATATTGGATCTAAGGAACCAGAGTCCATTATTGAACGGGGTGTGACTTCTTAAGTATCAGCTGTGGAGATTGGGCAATGCTGGAATGTGACTACAGTACTTTAAAATTCATGTAATTCAGCAACATTGGACTTTACTTCCTAAACTGTCTCTCTTTATATGCATTCATATCTCTTGTGCTCACTGCCTGTCCTTAAGGAGTGTGATTTATTAAAATACGCTGTGCCAGCCAAGTGGCAGTTGTTAGCAAGCAGGCTTGTCATCTCTGCTTGGACGTATTCTTGGGTGATTTATCATAAAGGCTCCTACACTGCCAGTGATCGCTTGGCAAGTCATTCTCGTGGTTTTCCCTCAACGGTGAAAAAGTGATTGAACTCCTTGTTTATCCAACAACACAGAAGGGAAAAAGATGTCGACAATCTGAAGAAAAAGCTCACAGAAAACGTGAGCAGTAAAGGCAGTCCCTTGTTGCTATGTTGCTGTTCCCACATGCTCAGACCTATTGACTGAAACCGGACCCTGTAATGTTTCGACTCAAAGGCCACCAAGCCACAGCTGACACAAGCAGTACCTGTAGATAGAGAGACAGTTTAATATTCCAAATCAGTTCTCAAGAAGGGGCTTCAGCGGGAGCCATTCACTCTCACTGTTTGTAGATGCACCCTGATCTGCTGAACCTTGCTACAATTTTATCTCTCCATTTCCTTATTGGATTATTTTTGACTGCCGTTCAGCTTTCCCCACCTCCAGAAATTCTACCACTGTAACAAAGTTGAAACTTGCTTGTCGCTGTGTTCTTGTGCTGACTCCAGGGCTCTGCTGGGCAGTTGGCAATCCGAGATCTGACAGGGATCATTTTCATTATGTGATGCAGCCAGCCAGATTTCCTGCCTGCTGCAAATGAACAGCAGCCACAAAATTGCTCCCAGTACACATGTGCAAATTTTAAAAAAGAACAATAATAATGAATTGTTGAGTCCTTGAAAGTGAGTCTGCGGAATCAGTTCAGAGTTGAAGTGAGTGAAGCTATCCACGCTGGTTCAGGAGCCTGATGGCTGAAGGGTAATAACTGTTCCTGAACTTACAGAAGGTTCCTGGTCGTCTTTCCCGATTCCAGAAGGGAACGTGGCCTGGAATGCTAAGCGTCCTTGATGGTGGAAGATGCTTTCTTCTGCCAGTACTCCTTGGTAGATGTGCTCAGAGAGCTTTGCCAGTGATGTTCCACCACCGTCTGTAGACATTCCCATTCTTGGGCATTGGTGTTTCCCAACCAGACTGTGAAAGCAAGCCACCATGGGGCTTCTCTACATCAGCAAGGTTACTGTGGGCTTGATAAGCTCTAATGACTGCTACCCAGTAGTGTTATACATTACGTATTCAACCTACTTCAGCTTCACATTTATTTACCCCGTACATCAAAACGTACGGTGAAATGCGCCATTGCGTTAACGACCAACACAATCTAAGGATGTGCTGGGCAAGTATCACTACACATTCTGGCACCAGCATAGCACACCCACAATGCTCAGCAGAAAAATAACACAACTAGCAACAAAAAAAAACAGCAAAACGATTTCCTTTCCTCCCTCCCACCGACCCACACACAACCCCAAGACAGGCCTTCAGCCTCCAGCGTGCAGGGTCCGGCTGTCAGGCTCTGATGTCCGGACCATTGATTGACCTTTGAGCTCTGACATTTGGTATCAATTTCCCAGGCGGGACGCCAAACTCCAAGCTCGAAGTTCGGAAGCGCCGATTGACCGGCCCTCGTGCCTCCTGCTCGCACGGGTTCCCGGGCGCTGGCTAAATACTGAATGAGCTGTGCAGGATGTAGAAGAAAATAGAAAATCCCACATCTACCCCCGCCGACCACCTTTGTTCCGTCCACCGATCACAACTGCACTGCTGTATCAGCCGGAACTGCGCGCTCAGGGTTCTGAGTGCAGTTCGAACTCAGAATTTTCTGATTGAAAGACCGTAGTACAGCCTCTAAGCCAGAGCTGACACTTTTGGCATAGCTGGATAGCTGGAACTGCCCCAATGACCCAGTTTCTATCCCGACCTGCAGTGCTGTCTGTGTGGAGTTTGCACGTTCTGTCTCCCCCAACCCCCACTGTCCCAGTGCTTCGGTTTCCACCTGCTTTCCAAAAACATGCATGTCAGTAGGTCTACTAAATTGCCCCTAATGTTAGATCAATGGAGAAGCTTGGGGTAGTCGATGGAAATCGGGGATGAATAAATCAGGGCTGCTGGTGCGTCAGGGTCAACGTGGGTGCTTGATCGATGCAGAGCTGAAGAGCCTATTACTGTGCTCAGAACTCTAATTCTGCAACTCTTCGTGGAGCTTTCTGAATTTGAATGTGGGGGCAAAGTGTTACCCGGATCTGCTATGAAGGCAGAAACTTTCAAGACAAGATCATTGTGAGCTGCTGATGTTTGTTGCAGTTGGGGTACTGATGAGTTTTTGTATCATTCTAACAGGTGTACTTCCCAAACACAAGCAAGAGCTGTATGCGAGCGGTGTTGGAATATCTGTACACTGGACAGTTCTGTTCTAGCCCGGACCTGGACTCCATGGAACTCATTGTATTGGCGAACCGCCTCTGTCTACCTCACCTGGTAGCGTTAACAGGTAAAGGTTTTGATCTCAGCATGATTCAGATTTATTTAACCCGTGTGCCTCGAAGCACGCCGTGAACTGCATCACTTGAGTTAACAACCAACACACCCGAGTGCAAGTGTCACCACGCATTCCGGTGCCAGCAAAACGTGCACGGCCGCATGGTGCTTAGCACAATCCTTTACAGTACCAGCAACATGGGTTCAGCTCCAGCTGCTGTCTGTAAGGAGTTTGCACGCTCTTCACCGTGACCGTGTCGATCTCCTCCGGGTGCTCCGGTTTCTTCCCTCATTCCAAAGATGTACGTGTGGTAGGTTAATTGATCATTGTAAATTGTCCTGTGATTAGGCTAGGGTTAATACGGGGGGTTGCTGGGTCGCACAGCTTGAAGGGCCGAAAGGCTGTATCTCAATAATTAATTTACCGATAGATAGCCCACAAACTATTCAGCAGAGCGATGCAAGCATCATCAACAACAACAGAACAAAGCAAGATAACAACAGCAAAACAAATACCTTTCCCACTCTCCAACCAACCAAACCCCTCGTGCACACATACAGGCCATGTAGTGGAGCAGATCGTTTGGGATTCCTAATGAGATGGTCAGACAGTGTGGAAATGGGCCGCCATGTCTACGTTGACCATCAAGCTGACAAAATCTGGTGGATACAGCCCAGTCAATCACAGGCAAAGCCCCCCTCACCATTAAGCACATCTGCAAGGAGCACTGCATCCAGACCATGCTCTCTTCCCACTGCTGCTGTCGGGAAGGAGGTCCCACACCACCAGGTTCAGGAGTAGTTAGTACCTTTCAACATTGAGGCTCACCTGAACCAACATGGATAACTTCACTCACCTCCACCCTGATCTGATCCCACAACTGATGGACTCGCTTTCAAAGACTCTACAAGTCACGTTCGCGGTGTTACTTATTTACCTGTATTTTTTCCTATTATTTGAATTTTTTGCATTTTCGCACTTTGTCTTTTTTGCGTATCGGTTGTTTGTCAATCTTTTTGTGTAATTTTTCATTGATCCTTTGTTCTACTGTGAATGCCTGCAACCAGATAGGTGACATATACATACTGTGATAATAAATTTACTTTGAACTTTGTTACACTCCATTACACTAATCAGCTGACCCTGGAGCCAGCCAACCCACCGACCTGCATATCTTTGGCTTGTGTTGGGGGGTGAATCACCTGGGAAAAGTCGTGCAGTTACAGGGGAACGTGGGTCCTCCACACAAAAACCACTCCAAGTCGGGATCAAACTCAGCTTCGCAACTGTACTATTCCAGAGTATTAAGAGACTGAATAAGATTGCAGAAAATAATTACCTGTTAAATAACTTTCTTGCTGTGATTTTGACTGCTGTTAATTCAGCAACAGTAATTTTACCAACAGTATGTCAAAAGCTCATGCGTTCAAGCTGCAGAATAAAAGTTAACTGTGCATTTACGCTGTCCACGTGCACCATCGAGAGTGATCCATTGCCAAAAGTACTACCTTTTAGATGAGACATTATAGTAAGAGTCCTTTGTCCTCCCAGGGAAGACATGTTATGATGATGACTAGGGGATTTCTCCCTAGTAGTCTGACTAGTATTTGTTCTCTAAACAGCAACTAATATCAGAATTAGAATCAGCTTTAATATCACTGGCATATGTCATGAAATTTGTTGTTATACAGCAGCAATGAACTGTAATACATAAAAACTGTAAAATTACTGTAAGATGTATATATATATTAAAAAGTTAAATAATTAGCACAAATTGAGAGAGGGAAAAAAAGAAGTATGGTAATATTCATGGGTTCAAATGTCCATTCAGAAATTTGATAGCAGAAGGGAAGAAGCTGTTCATGAATTGCTGAGAGTGTGTCGTCAGGCTCCTGTAGAGGGCATGTCCAGGATGATGGAGGTCCTAAAGGATGGATGCCGCCTTTTTCAGGCATTGCTCCTTGAAGATGTCCTGAATGTTGGGGAGGCTAGTGCCCATGATGCCCTGCCTGTGTTTATAACTTTCTGCAGCTTAAATTGATCCCGTTTAGTGGAACTCCCTTACCAGACAGTGATGCAGCCAGTTAGAATGCTCTCCACAATACATCTGTAGAAATTTGCAAGGATCTGGTGACATTCGAAATCTCCTCAAACTCCGATTGAAATATGGCTGCTATCATGCCCTCTTTTTGAAATGCTGGACTCAGGACAGATCCTCAGCGATGCTGACACAGAGCCAGGAACTTGAAATTGCTACCCCTCTTTCTCTGTCTGTAAGGAGTCTGTACATTCTTCCCGTGACCGCATTGGTTTTCTTCAGATGCTTCAGTTTCCTCCCACATTCCAGATGACGTACGGGTTACAGTTAGTAAGTTGTGGTCATGCTACGTTGACGGCAGATGCATGGCGATATTTGAGGGCTGCCCTCCCCTGGTACATCCTTTGGCCGTTGACACAAACAATACATTTCACTCTATGTTTCGATGTACACGTGATAAGTAAAGTTAATCTTCAACCTTTATCACGCCTTATAGTTTGCCCCTTCTTTAAGACATTTTGGAAAGCAACAAAGTAGGATTTTGTCAAAAAAGACGATACCAGCTGCAATCTGACTAAACAACATGGATCCCTCAGAGGAGGGCACTCTTGCCTACATTTTCTACACATTCCCATCCTACATGTTACGGATGTCACTTCAAACCCTGAGAGACAATGGAAGACAAAGCAGAATAATGAGAGCAGGGTACCGGAATATAATTAATACAGTTAATGGTGTTTTCAACTATCTTCTAAGTTTGTTCTAACCCTGTTTTAGAAGTACAATTTCAAGGGACATTTCATTGTAGGCAGAAAGGAAAAGCTGATGGATTACTCATCTGATTCAAAATGAGGTCACTGCAGTGGCAAGGAATGATATTGGCCCAGAAACTCAAGATATGAGTGGAGAGAAGAAATAATAAGGATAAGAAGCCAGTTTTGAACAGTAGGACACATTATGAAGAAATAGTGAGAGTTTGTTAAAATATAATGGTACTTCAATAATTATGGGTAACTTTGATCATCAAGTCATCTCGAACAATCAAATTGGCAAGGATAGACAAGTTCATAGAATATATCTTAAAAGTAAAATGTTGCATGATCAATCAAGGTACGAGCTATTTTAGATCTGGTAGTGATTCCCAAGGCAGGATGAATGAATAATTCATAGTAAGGCATACTTTAGGAATGAATTATTGTAGCAAGACAGATCTTCATATTAAGTAAAAGGGTAAGAAACTCGAGTCTGCAATGATTGTCCAGAATGAAAAGGCATCAGAGGGTAAGGGGAGAGGATGGGAATATTTTATTGAGGTGGATGATCCGCCATGATTTCACTGAACTGGCTGCAGGATCAAAGGCTAAATGGTCTATTCTTGCTCCTATTTTGCAATGCTTCTCTTTCCCAAAATCGAAATAAAGACAATTGCAAACGTACAAAGAAC
This sequence comes from Hemitrygon akajei, assembly GCF_048418815.1. Taxonomy (NCBI): domain Eukaryota; kingdom Metazoa; phylum Chordata; class Chondrichthyes; order Myliobatiformes; family Dasyatidae; genus Hemitrygon; species Hemitrygon akajei. Next base: position 200,013,514 of record NC_133124.1, read on the forward strand.
CTTAGTTGATCAGAAATATTGAGGCTCTGGTCAAAAAAGGAGGAAGCTTAAGTTGGGTTTAGGAGGTTAGGGCAAGAGTGAATCCCTTGTGACTATAAAATGATTAAGAATACTATTAAGAAGGAAGTCAGGAGGTTAAAGAGAGGCTATGAGAGAGATCTGTTAGTAAGGTTATGGGAAATCCTGATAGGTTCTATAGCTATGTAATAATTAAAGTGTGGCCAGGGAGAGAGTAGGTCCCATTAGAGATCAGCAGGGCTGCCTGCCTGTGTCTTGAGCTGCAAAAGATAGGTGAGGTTTTTAACAAATATTTCTCCTTGGTGCTTGCTGATGAGAAAACTGTAGTTGCTCAAGATGTAAGGAAAACAGGTGGAAATGTTTTGGACTACATTCATATTACCAGAGATGAGATACTTTCTTTATATTACTTTTAATTTAGAGATACAGCACTGTTAGGGGGTCTTCTGCCCAATGAGCCCACGTCACCCAAAAACACCAATGTGACCACTTAACCTATTAACCTGTACGACTTTAGAAAATGGGAGGAAACCGGAAAGCGCGGAGGAAACCCACACAGTCATGGGCAGAATGTACAAACTCCTTGCAGTCAGCAGCGGGCATTGAACCTGGGTCACTGGCACTGTAATAGCTAAACACTATGTTATTTGTAGCCTTACAGCACATTAAGGTGTGTAAATCCCCAGGGCCTGAACCTGTGCACCCTTAGACTTTGTGGGAGGCAAATAAAGCATTTGCAGAGATATTTGATTCACAGTTAGGTACTGGTGAGGTTCCCAAAAACCAGAAGATGGCTAATGCTTTTCCATTCTTCAAGGAAGCTAGTAGGACAAGTCAGGGAATTACAGGTCAGTCAGCTTGACATCAGTAGTGGGGACATTACTGGAGGGGATTCTGAGGAACAGGTTCTACCAGTATTTGGACAGACTCTGATTAGGGAGAGTCAACGTGGCTTTGTGTGTAGGATGTCATGCTGAAGAATTTTTTGAACAGATAAGCGAAGAAGACCGATATGGGGAGAGTAGTAGATGTTGTCTATTTGGACTTTAGCAAGGCCTTCAACAAGGGCTGCATGGTTGGCTAGTATGTAAGGTGATGTCCCTTGGAATCCAGGGAGAGCTAGTTAAGTAGATTCAAAGTTGGCTCAGAGATAGAAAGTAGAGGGTAGTGGTTGAAGGTGAGCAGTAGTGTGCCACAGGGGTTGGTGTTGGGGCTCTTGTTATTCATTATTTATTTAAATTATTTGGATCCAAATGCACAAGGCTTGATCGGTAAGTTTGTGGATGACATAAAATTAGGAGGCATTGTAGGTTATGAAGAAGGTTATTGTAAATTACAAGGGGATCTTGATGAGTTAAGGGAAGTGGGCAGAGGAGTGGCAGATTTCAATACAAATAAATATGAGTGATGCATTTTAGAAAGGCAAACCAGTGTAGAATTCATTAATGTGGAACATAGAATTCTGAAAGCTAGGTACTAGGGGGTATAACGGAACAGAGGGGTGTCGCAGTACAAGTGCATAGTTTGTTGAAAACAGCATCACAGGTAGACAGGGTGGTGAGAGAGGTGTTTAATTTTCTGACCTCCACCAGTCAGGGCACTGAGTATGCATGTCACAATTGTATAATATCAACGAGGTCGCACTAGGGGTACCGTGTACAGTTTGGGTCACGCTGTTACGGGAAAGATGTGGTTAAACTGGTGAGAGTGTGAGAGCAAATTTCTGAGGATGCTTCCTGAAATAGAGGGCATGAGTTATAGGACGAGGGTGGCAATGCTAGGTTATCATTCCTTAGAGCGTAGGAGAATGAGGAATGACCATACAGAAATGTTTAGGATATGAGAGGCATAAATAAGGTGGAAGGTAATGGTCTTTTCTCAGAGTAGGGGAGTCCAAAACTATGGGGCATATATTTAGGTAGAGGAGGAAAAGAATTGAAAAGGACCTGAAGGGTAACTTTATCATCTCGGGGTGGTGAGCATATGAAATGAGCAGGCAGATGAAGTAGTTGAAGCAAGTACAAAGTCACCATTTAAGAAGCACTTGGACAGGTAAATGAAGGAGTCAGAATTAGAGGGATATGGGCCCAAAGCAGGAAATTGGGGCTAACTGAGTGGGTACCATTGTTGGTATAGACTAATTTCGCCAAAAGACTGTATGTGCTGTATTTCTCTATCACTCTATAAAACTTACATAACCCTATGGGGGTTAGAATGTTCTCTGCGTGACAAAGTTCCTGCAAACCTCAGTTTTAGCTGCCTGCCCCCTAATCTTGTAACCATGTCACTATGTTCAGGTGGATATGTCTCAATATCCACCCTGTTATGCACCTTAGTATCCTATATGTTTCAATAAGATCACCCCTCATTCTTCTAAACCACAAGGAATATAGAACTAATTTATTTAGCTGCTCATAATAGAACAACTCCATCATCCTTGGAATTAGCCTATTAAATGTCTTTTGGACTTCCTCCGAGACTGATAAATCCTTTATCAAGTAAGGGGAGGGGATCAAAACTGTGCACAATATTCCAGGTGTGGCTTCACCAACACCTTTACAATTGTTATAATACTTCTCTATTTCCAAATCCTCCTTGCAATAAAGGACGACAATTGCCTTCCTATCTGTTTGCCACACCTATCTGCTAAGCTTTTGTGATTCATGCACAAGAACATCTAGATCCCTCTGTAATTTGCTCTCTTTTTCCATTTAAATAGGTCTGGCTTTAGTCCTCTCTTTCTACTGTGCATAACATTACACTTTCCCACATTAAACTTATTCGCCCTTCACTCAATTTCAGTGAAGAGCCCAGCAACTCTCCTGCATGCTCTCCCACCTTTTTCCATGTTGTTAACTAATCTGAATATTTTACACTTCCCCACCCCCTGCAAGTCAATAAAACAACATCTGGGATCTTAAGTGGATTTACAATGGAGGCAGTGTAGGCTTGGTTCACTGGGTTGATTGTGGGGTGGAGGTTGGTGTATGACAAAAAGTTAAGCAGGTGGTTTCAAAGAATGAGAGGTGATCTCTCGAACCATGAGATCCTGAGGGGCTTGACAGGGCGGATATCGAGAGCAAGTTTATCCACTGGGGGAGGGGGAATTCTACACTCGGTGTAAATTAAGAAAGAGATGCCAACATTTCAGCTGGATATGAGGAGGAATTTCTTTCTTCCGAGCATTGAATTTTTGGAATTCTCTGTCTCAGAGAGCTCACTGAATATATTCAAGGCAGATCCAATCACAATCTACAGATGCTGGAAATCCAAGCAACACACAGAGAATGCTGGAGGAACTCAGCAAGCCAGACAGAGATTGTCAGACATTTAAAGCGCAAGGGAGCCAAGGGGCATGGAGAGAGAGCAGGAAAATGGTGTTGGGGCCAAGGATGGATCAGGCAAGATCTTATCTTGTGGGACTAGGTGAGAGTAAGCGTTCAGCGCGGACCAGAAGGGCCGAGATGGCCTGTTTCCATGCTGTAATTGTTATATGGTTATTGAATGGTGGAACAGGCTTGGGTTGCTGATTACACTCCTGTCTCCTTTGTTTTTGAAAATATTTTAATATTAGCAAGCTGAAATCCATCCAAATTAATGAATTTTTTATTGCACAAAGGTTGTAAGGGATATGGGACAAAGGCAAGTACATAAAGTCACAAATGAGTCATAATGTGTTATTGAATTTAATTGATCTCCTGAGAAATCCCCTTTAAATCTTTTCCCTCTCTCTTGAACATGCCGTTTACCTTTCGACTCTCTTACTCTGGGGAAAAATACTGTGACTATCTACCCTCCTATAGTTTTATAATCCTCCATAAGGTCACCCCTCAAGTCTCCTGCTCTCCAGAGAAGACCTAGACCATTCAGTCTCTTGTAACTCAGGCCCTCATTCCTGTGAATCTTTTCTGCATTCTCTCTAGCTTAACGACATTCTTTCTATAGCATGGTGATCAGAACCGCACCCAATATTCCAACTGTGACCTAACCAATGACTTGTACAGCTGTAACATGACATCACAATTCCATGTCTTGGCCGACGAAGGCCAGCATGCCAAGCACTTTTTTTACTACCCTGTCAACTTGTATCGCCACTTTTACAAAACTGTGAAGGGTGCCCCAAACTCTTGCCATCCAGTAACACTTCCCAGTGCCCTGCTTTTCACTGGATAAGTTCTGGCCTAGTTTGTCTTACCAGAGTACATCGCTGTGCATTTGTCTGACTTAAATTCCATCAGCTATTCCCTCGACCACTTTCCCAGATGATCCAGATTTTTCTGTAAACTTAGACAGCCTGTCCTACCAACCCATTATAACCACTAATTTTGGTGTCATCTGCAAATCTAGTAAGCTTGCCACCAACATTCTCATCTGAATCATTAATGTACATGATAATATGTAGGTGGCCCCACTAGAGAATAGGCTGGCTACTCTTGACCTCCTGTTGGGAAGTCAGGCTGGGGTAAGGAGTTGATGCATCTTTGGAAGAGGACTTTGAGATCAGTACCATAATTGTATTTGTTTTGAGATAATTATCGGAAATAGTAGGAGTGGTCCAACAAGTTATGGTCCTAAATTGGAGAAAGGTTAATTTTGATGGTATTAGACAGGAAATTCCAGCATTTGATTGAGAGACGCTTTTAGCAGGATAAGGGACATCTGACGAATGGGAGCCTATTGAAAGTGAGATGGGAAGCTTTCAGGGCCAGCAAGTTCCTGTTAGAGCAAAAGGCCAGTCTGACACTGTAGGGAAAACCAGGTTCACAAGGACTGTTGAGGCTCTGGAAAAAAAAGAAGCATGTCACATCTAGGCAGCTGGGATTACACAAGTCCCTTGAGGAGCGTAAGGGACGTGGGATTATGAAAGAAATTAGGAAGGCAAAAATGGTGCAATAACCTTAATTAGTCTCTGCCTTTTCCAATGCAAATAAATTTGAAGCTGAAAAAGGTGGAAAACCTGGGGCTTGACCGGGTATGTATATCCTCGGGCGATATGTGATGGAAGCAAAGAGGTTACTTGCTTCCAATTTAGTCGCCTAGTCAGGCCACAGGAATCAGTCACCTCTTTTTATGTGAGGTTTATCGGATGAGGTACCAGAAGACTGGAGAATAGCTAATGTGTCTGCACAAGAAGGGCTGCAATGATTAATCAGGGAATTACAGGCTGTGGAGTTTACATCAACGGTTGGAAAGTTACTGGAAGGGATGCTGAGGGATGGAATTTATTTGCATTTGAAAAGGCAGAGACTAATTAAGGTTATTCAACATGGTTTAGTTTGTGGGAAGTCACGTCTTACAAATTTGATGGTTTTTGAGGAAGTACTTGAGGATCATCGAGGGCAAGGAGGTAGATGTTATCTACATAGACTTCGACAAGATTCTGCAGTGGTAGGTTGGTCCAAATATTTAGAATACATTGGATCTAGGATGGTGTAGCAAATTCAGTACAAAATTTGTTGGCTGTAGGAGACAGAGGGCGGTTGTTATAATTGGAAGTCTGCGTCCAGTGGTGTGCCACAGGGCACAGTGCTGGGTTCTTCATTCTTCTCTTTAGTAGGGCCATCTACATATTGTTTCAGAAAACTTCCCTGGATAATCTTAGCAAATTATACCCACCTGTTCCCATAGTTCTACAGCAGTCCCAGTCAATATTGGCGAAGTTAAACTCCCTTCTGTTGGAACCCTATTATTCCTTTGCCTATCTGCGATTTCCCTACTTCTTTCTCCTTTTATTCCTGCTGACTGTTGGGGAATTTACAGAATAATCCCATCAATGTAATCTTCCCTCTTTATTTGACTGTCATTCTGACTCAGTCGATATCTCACTACTGTCTGGGCTGGGCTGTAATGTTATCTTTGAGATAAGACTGACTCTACCTTTTGTACAATTGTCTGTCAGCGAGACACACGGAATTGACGGGTAAAACAGATTGCCAACTCTGCTCTCCACCCACTCTTACAGAAATTTCAGTCACTATTTAATACTTTCTCATTAAGCTCACTTCAGTTTGTAACTTGCACACGTTCTCAAGTTATCCCTGAGAAAGAAAGATTGCTTCTTTACATCAACATATACCACACCCCAGTGCATCCTAAAATGCATCATTTCAACCTACGATCTTCGGACTCGGCGCTGAGAACTCTGCCCATTGAATGACATGTTCTGTGACAATATAGTTAGTTTGACTTTTGTCTGTCCCAATGAGGGAATCATTACGCAGTTGTATCTCCCCTTCAAAGTATGACCATAGGAAACAAGAAGTGTCGAGTTCCCACTAGGGTTCAACTTTCCAGTTTCGGCACACATAACAGGGCATCCGCAGTTCAATGCTCTCCTAAACAGTGAATGAAATTAGTAGTCTCTAGATCCCTTATCTCTTTATCAGAACCTCATTCTGAAGCATATGAATGCCCACCCAGTGAAGATTCAAAGGATTCAAAGTACGTTTATTATCAAAGTATGCATTTGTCTTCCCCCCAGAAGGCCACACAACAAGAAAAGCCATGGAGTCCTTTCAAAAAAGAACATCATCCAACCCCGCCCAAATGCAAAAAAAACCAAATTGCACAAGCGGCAACAAAAAAAGAGCGAGCGAGAAACACAAAATAAAAATCGAAAGACTCCAGGCATATTCAGTTCAACTCAGTGTTCGTTATCTACAGACCACCCAGATTCAAAATCGCCCAAAATAGCAATGAAAAAGGGGTAACCAGAAACCAGAAACACATCATAACGTGAACTACAGGGTCCATTTCACGAGCCATGTTGATTAATCCTCAACACCATCCTCCAACAGCATTAAGGGAAAGAGCAATCGTTTGAACGCAGGGACCTTCCTCCGGGAGCTGCGAGTGAGAGGGAGAGAGAGACCATTACGTGCCAACACATTCTTACAGCAGCACCAAGCGAGAGGCTAGTAGACAGCACTGAAAACTTGCTCACCCTTCCATACTCGCCTCAATGATTTCAATCTTCCTCAGCGCTTTAATCGGTGAGGTCGGTAAGAAATGGAGTCGATCATGGGCCCACGCCCCAACTCTTGGCTTCTTGGCCTTGAGGCCGCACGCTCCACTTGAAGCCTCTCAGAAACAGCAAAGTGCCAGATCACTTAATCAGCCCAATAACACACTGCAGAATTGTAGGTCACAGGCTCCAACAGTAGCAGAACCACATTTGAAAGAAAAAGATGACATAAAAGTAGTAGTTTCGTGAACCTTAATCACATTGGTCATTGGAGCCATCTTCTTCCAATTTCGATTGAAGCTGATAAACTCGGTTTCACATATACTGCGGCACATATCCAGGCACCTGATAGCAATGCCAACATCTGTCTACTTGCTCAGTCATACAGCTCCCGTTACTGCTTTGCCCTGTTTTCATGGACAACGAAGGGTGACGTATGCCCCTGCAAATGGGCATAAAAGGTAACACCAGCATAAGTAGAGAATTGCTATGTAAACTCCAATGAAACAACAGAACCCAATGTGATAACTGGATTTGAAGTGAAGATCATTGACAAGTTATCCACACAGGAAGTTAGAAGACTGCTTTATACAGTGAGTTGTTTCAATTTGTTAAGCGTGATCTGAATCATTGTGAACAGACTGCATTTCAAAAGAAACGGAGTACATACCGGAGAAGAAAGTATTGCTGAAGTCTGGGCAAGGAGGCTTACGCGCTGCTAATTGGAAACTTCTTTCTCAGACCCAGCACAGGCATAGAGATCAAACGATCTCCTGTGTTGAACTGAAGCCAAAATTTCATCACAAATGCGAAAGGCAGGCTTTCCCATGAAATAATAATATTGTTAACAGTGCCGGACAGTGAGTCACACAAGACCTCAGCTAATATTCTGGGTTAAAGCTTTTGCTTTCAAGACGTTCTTTTCAGTTCCGGTCATACGCTGAGTACATACAAGTGAATACAGAGAACCTGGATACAATTGGAAGGCAGAGCTAAAGAAATTTGTTTATGGGGGGTGCTGACAAGACCCATGTTTATTACCCAACACGGACTGCATTGGAAAGATGATGGTGAATCGCATTTTTGACTGGTCAAGTCTTTGCGCTGAAGGTGCTGTTATACCAAAAGTTCTAGTGGTTTGACTTGCTGCTGCTGAAATAGTTCAGTCACAATAGTGTGTAAGAGAAGCTTGCAGCTGATAATGCCCCTCAGTATTAAGTTCAAGCTTACTGGCGTTCAACTCTATACATTTATACCACCAAACAAAATAATGCTCCTCCGGACCAAGGTGCACAACACAGCACATATACAAACTCACAGCACGTGAAGTAATATTACCACAAATAAATTAACAAATACTAAAATATATTCCAGAAGATGACATTTTCCAAAAGGTGCATTTACAACACAAGTTTAAAAAGTAAACTGTACAGCACTACTGGCTTCTGAAGTGGTGAGACCTGGGTATTGCCCGGGAGTTCGGTGGTCTCGTGGCCTGGGGGAAGAAGCTGTTTCTCATCCTGACAGTCCTTGTCTTAATGCTACTGTACCTCTTACCCGATAGTAGGAGGTCAAAGAGATTGTGGGTCGGATGGGAGGGAACCTTGACAGTACAAGGAATTCTGCGTACTTGTATTTATTTTACTTATTACATCCAAGGGAGTAAAAATATTTATATTGCATCTCCGTCGCAATGTACAAGCGATAAGGTAGGGAAATGTGGGAGGATATTGCCCAGACACTAATCTTGTATACATAATTGTTTTGTATGCATGTATGTACAGTCAGATACACAATCGGATCAATGTACAGTCAGATATGCAATCAGATCAATATGTATCGATCAACCTGATGGCCTAGTGAAAGAAGCTGTCCCAGAGCCTGTCCTGGCCTTAATGCTGCAGTACCGTTTGCCAGATTGTAGCAGCTGAAACAGTTTGTGGCTGGGGTGGCTGGAGTCCCTGATGATCTTCCAGGCCCTTTTTATTGACCTGCTGCTGTGAATGTTCTGAATAGAGGGAAGTTCACATCTACAGATACACTGGGCTGTCCACACCACTCTCTGCAGTGCCCTGCGGTTGAGGGAAGTACAGTTCCCATATCAGGCGGTGACACGGCCAGCTAAGATGCTGTCAATCGTGCCCCTGTAGAAAAGTCCTGAGGATCTGGGGACTCATGCTGAACTTCTTCAGCCATCTAAGGTGAAAGAGGCACACCTGATAAGTATCTCTGATGGGTAGAAGAGAGACTTTGATGATACTCTTGGCAGTCCTCAAAATCCTTTCCAGTCAGATGTCTTGCAGTTCCTGCACCAGGTGGTGATGCAGCTGGTCAGGGCACTGTCAGTGGTGCTCCTGTAAAAATGGGGTGGGGTTACCTCGCTTGCTTCAATCTGCTCAGGAATTGGAGACACAACTTGCTTTCTTGGCCTAAGGCATATATGTCAAACTCAAGGCCCGTGGGCCAAATCCGGCCCGCGGTGGAATTATCTTTGGCCCGCGAGATAATATCTAATTACTATTAAAGCTGGCCCCAGTAATCGAAGCGCCTATGGCATATGATATGGCTAATGCTGAGTTTATTCAGGTACCAGGTTTTCAGGGTTTTTAGTGTTTATTCGGCAGTCTTCTTCATAAGAAACGGAATTTGTAAAGTGAAACATTTTGTAGTTATAGCAGAGACTGAGACACATGAGAGCAGGCTGAAAAAACGGAGGCAACGAAAGCTGCGTTCGCACGCGTCCGACTGATCCGGCCCGCATGAAGCTGCATTTTGCTCAATCCGGCCCGTGACCTAAAATGAGTTTGACACCCCTGGCCTGAGGGGTGGCATTGAGCTACCAGGTGAGATAGTCTGTTATGTGCACTCCCAGAAAAATGATGGAGGGAGGCTCCAATATTTGAGTACCAAGAGCACTTTAAGATTCAACAGGATTTCACCACCAAACGTTTCACCACCCACCAACTCTCTGCTTTCCACAGGGCTCACTCTCTCCACAATTCCTCTGTCCATTCATCCCTCCCCACTAATCTCCCACCTAGCACAAGCGGAAGAAGTGCTACACCTGCCTATTCAGCTCCTCCCTCATCACCATTCCTTCCAGGTGAGGCAACATTTCACCTGCAGGTCTGTCAGGGGGTCATCTACTGTGTCAGTTGCTCCCGATGCCACCTCCTCTACATTGGTGAGACCGAATGTAGATCGGGCACTTTTGTTCCATCTGCAAAAAGCAGGGTTTTCCAGTGGCCAACCATTTAATCCTATCCCCATTCCCTTTCCAACAATCAGTCCATGGTCTCCCCTCCCACCACAATGAAGACAGTCTCAAGATGGAGAAGCAACACCTCATGTTCTGTCTGGGTAGCCTCCAATGTGAAAGCACGAACATCGATTTCTGGAACTTCCAGTAATTATCCCCCTCCTCCCCATTCTCTCTTCTTCCATTCCCCAATCTGGCTCTCCTCTCATCCCTTCTCTTCTCCTCACCTGCCTAGCACTTTCCTCTGGTGCCCCTCCTCCTTCCATGATCACCTCTCCTCTCCTATTAGATGCTTTCTTCAGCCCTTTACCTTTTCCACTTATCACCTCCCAGCTTTTCACTTCAATCCCCTCCCCCTCGCTCGGCTTCACCTATCACCCACAAGAGAAAATCTGCAGATGCTGGAAATCCAAGCAACACACACAAAATACTGAAGGAACTCAGCAGGCCAGGCAGCATCTATGGAACACAGTACAGTCGCTGTTTTGGGCAGAGACCCTTCAGCAGGATCGGCCCAAAACGTCGACTGTATCGTCCATAGGTGCTGCCGGGTCTGCTGAGTTCCTCCAGCATTTTGTGTGTGTTACTAAAGCATTTTCAACTGTGTCCAACGAGAATTGCTGAGCAAGTCACACATTTCAGCTCCCTCCTGGGATCCCTGTCAAACAGAAAGAACTTTTCAACCACTGGGACTCTTTCCACTGGATATCAAGAAACGATTGACAGCTGTAAGCACAGCAGAAGTTATCGTACTGTGCTGTGATACTTAAGAACTATTTGTGCTTCTAGCTGAGCTGTGCTAGTTCAGTTACAACACCATCATGCCAAAAAGAGTTTACATATAGTCTGCTGACAAAAGACAGGTCCAAGTGAATCTGGCTAATCACCACCTAGTCAGTCTGCCCTCAACCATCTGTAACATCAGTAGTCAACAAAGCGTATTTAGTGCTTAACCAGGTTCACTGAGGCTTAGCACAGCTTTGGTTCAACTATGGACAGAGATCTGATTTGTAGAGATGAGATGGTGTCTGTCCATTTTACCAATGGAGCATTTGATCAAGTGTGATGTGGTCCCCACACCACCTGGCTCAGGAACAGTTCTTACCCTACAACCATCATGCTCTTGAACCAGCGTGGATAACTTCACTCACTGCAACTGATTCCACAACCTACAGATTATTATTCAAGGATGTTACAACTTGTGTCCTCAATGTTATTTATTTTTATTTGCACAACTTGTGTTCTTTTGCACATTGTTTATCAGTCTTTGTTTATGTATAACTTTTCATTTACTCTGCTTAACTTTTAAAATTTTCCTGTAAATACTTGCAAGAAAATGAGTCTCATGGTAATGTATGGTAACATATACGTAATTTGATAATAAATTTTACTTTGACTTTGATCACCAATGAAACAAGTTAATGGGAATTAAGGGGAACATTTCAATAGCTGGAGTCTATTGCTCAAAGGAAGATAGTCCATCAGCCCGGCTCCAGAACGTAACTGCAGAAGTTCTACACCACATCACCAATCTATATCTACGAGCAACAAGACATGAGATGATGTTCATGTATCACACAAAACACTGGAGGAGCTCAGTAGATCAGGTAGCAATTTGAAGCGAAGTAGACAATCAAAGCTTCTCACCGAGACCCTTTATCTGGACCCAAAATGTCTACTGTCCACTTCTGTTCACAGATGCTGCCTGACTCACTGAGTTTTTCCAATATTTTATATGATCATCTGGGTTCGAACACCTGCAGTCTCTTGTGTCTCTTGAGTTCTTACACGCATTCATAAGGGCAAGGAACATGCTATATGCTACAAACATGCCAATGTCTGTATCCAAAAGAGAAAACCTGACCATCTGCCCATGACATTGCATGGTATTGCCAATGCCGAACCTGCCCATGTCAACATCCTGGTGTCCACCTTTGACCTGAAACTCAACAGGTCCTGCGACACAAATGCTGTCAGTGTGGGAGCAGGTCAGTGGTTGGGTATCCCATACCATTCCAGTGTCTAAACGGGAGATCTCTCATTTTGCATGGATTAATGCAGTTCAATGGTAGGGGTATTGAGGGCTGTGGTCCCAGTGCAGGTCGATGGGAATAGGCAGTTTTAAAAAGTTCACCACAGACTAGATAGCCAGAAGAGCCTGTTTCTTGCTGTACTTTTCTATGACTCTATGATTAACTGAATGATTCAATTCTTATGTTACAGAGCAGTACACTGTATGTGGCTTGATTGAAGCTACACAGATGGGTGTGGACATAGATGGAGATGTTTTACTGTTCTTGGAAATTGCTCAGGTAAAAACTGTTTGTGATCTACATTAAGTGAGAACGTAAAGATATTTCTGTGACTTAAAACATGTCTAAATGTTCCTCATTTAGGTAAGGCAAATTGGCCATTGTTTGCCCAGTTACAGTTCTTCAAAGGTAGAAGCAGGGTCCTTTTGGAACAGAGCCATAAAGTGAGACAGTACAGAAACAGTTGTACTTCCTATTAATGCCCAACATCACACACCTATTACACTAATTCCACTTTCTGCCATTAGTCTTCTATGTTTGACAATTGGAATACTTGTTTAGATACTTCTTAACTGTGGGATACCTGCCTCCGCCATGAATTCAGGCACTACATTCCAGATTCCCACTACCCTCTGGGGAGAATATAATCTTCGGTTCCCCTTCAAAGCTCTTACCTCCTTATGCTAAACTAGCATCCTCTGGCTTTAATAACTCTGCCACGGAGAAGTTATGCTCCTAATAATGTTGTATAATTCTATCACGTTCTTCCTCAACTTCCTCTGTTCCAAGGAAAATAAACCCAGCCTATCAGGTCTCTCCTCACAACTGAAGTATTTCATCCCAGGCAACATCCTGGGGAACCTCCTCTGCATTTTGCCCAGTGTAATCACTTCACAAATCTGTGTGGTAAAGGAATTCCCACTCCAAAGGTACAGGCAAATCAAGGTCAGCCATTTGGATTTGTCAAGGTAACATCACACCTGACTAACTTCATTGAACATTTTGAGGAGGTTAGAGGAGTGTTACATCCTTGATGTGATGTTTATGGACCTTAGCAAGGAACTTGATGAAGTCCTTCATAGCAGACCAGTCAGAAATGTAAAATCCCAAGGAAAGTAGTGAGTGGAAACCAAAATTAGCTCAGTGCCACTAAATAAACCATAATGATTGGTGGTACTGATTAAAAAGCTATGAAGATTTGGATTCTTATAAACTCTGTATGAGGTGCATTTCTTTTCCTGATATACAACAGGCTTTATTGTGGGGACCATGCTGAAGAAATTTGCAGGTAATACAAAATTTGGTCGTTTTGGTTAATTATATGGAAGTTCTCAGATGGAGGAAAATGTAAATAGATTGCTTAGGCGGACGGGAAGTAGTGTACAAAATTCATTCCGGAGAAGCTTGAGGTATTTACACTTGGGAAAGGACAGTGAAGGTAAGAGAATGGTTATAGACATGGAAGTGTATGGAACAGGGTCTCCTGAATCATGACCACAGGTTTGTAAAGGTAGGCTGACAAATGTATGAGGTGATTGAGCACACTGGATCCCTGTCTTTATCAGTCAGAGTAGAACATAAGAGTAGGAAGGTGATGCTAGAAATGTATGCATTACTAGTTCAGAAAGGGCTGGTGTACCATGGTGAGTTCTGCTAACCGCCTTATAGAAAGCATGCAATAATCCAGGAAAGTACGCAGAGATTTATGAGCATGTTAACGGGACAACTACATTTTAATCAAGAAAAGAGTTTGACTAGGCTGGGGTTGTTAAATTTAAAACAAAGGGGAAGAATGGTAGATCCAATGAAGGTGTGTAAAATTATGAGAGGCTTGGGTACAGTTGACAGGAAGGATGTATTTCCCTTTGCAAGGAGTTTATTAAAAACAAGGGGCATTGATTTGGAAGAGTCAGGAAATTGATCCAAGGGGATTAAAGAAAGTACAGTACTGTATATTTTAGAAAATTTAGACTGAGTTTAAAGACAGAATATTTACCATTCATCACAATTCTACAAGTATGTGAAGAGCAAGAGAATAGGACCAATCAAGTGTGACAGTGGAAAAGTGTGAATGGAACTGGAGGAGATAGCAAAGGTACTTAATAAATACTTTGCTTAAGTATTCACTATGGAAAAGGATCTTGGCGATTGTAGGGATGACTTACAGTGGATTGAAAAGCTTGACATTAAGAAAGAGGAGGTGCTGGAGCTTTTGGAAAACATCAAGTTGGAGAAGTCTCCAGGACTGGACGAGATGTACCCCGAGCTACACTGGGAGGCGAGGGAGGAGATTGCTGAGCCTCTAGCGATTATCTTTGCATCATCAATGGGGTTGGGAGAGGTTCCAGAGGATTAGAGCTTTGCAGATGTTATTCCCTTATTCAAGAAAGAGAGTAGAGATATCCCAGGAAATTATAGACCAGTGAGTCTTACCCTTTGCTGATGGAAGCTGATGGAAAAGATCCTGTGAGGCAGGATTTATGAAAATTTGGAGAGGCATAATATGAATAGGAATAGTCAGCATGGCTTCGTCAAAGGTAGGTCATGCCTTACGAGCCTGATTGAATTTTTTAAGGATGTGACTAAACACATTGATGAAGGTAGACCAGTAGATTTAGTACAGGATATGGATTTCAGTAAGGCATTTGATAAGGCTTATTGAGAAAGTAAGGAGGCATGCGATCCAAGGAGACATTGCTTTGTGGATCCAGAATTGGCTTGCCCACAGAAGGCAAAGAGTAGTTGTAGACGTGTCAAATTCTGCATGGAGGTCAGTGACCAGTGGTGTGTCTCAGGGATCTATTCTGGGACCCCTTCTCTTTGTGGATTTTTATAAATGACTTGGTTGAGGCAGTGTAGGGATGGGTTAGTAAATTTGCTGATGACGCAAAGGTTGGAGGTGTTGTGGATAGTGTGGAGGGCTGTCAGAGGTTACAGCGGGTAATCGATAGGATGCAAAACTGGGCTGAGAAGTGGCAGATGGAGTTCAATGCAGGGAAGTGTGAGCTGGTTCATCTTGGTAGGTCAAATATGATGGTAGAATATAGTATTAATGGTAAGACTCTTGGCAGTGTGGGGGATCAGAGGGATCTTGGGGTCCGAGTCCATAGGACACTCAAAGCTGCTACATAGATTGACTGTGTGGTTAAGAAGACATATGGTGCATTGGCCTTCATCAACCGTGGAATGAGTTTAAGAGCTGAGAGGTAATGTTACAGCTCTATAGGACCCTGGTCAGACCCCACTTGGAGTACTGTGCTCAGTTCTGGTCGCCTCACTACAGGAAGGATGTAGAAACCATAGAAAGGGTGCAGAGGAGATTTACTAGGATGTTGCCTGGATTGGGGAGCATGCCTTATGAGAATAGGTTGAGTGAACTTGGCCTTTCCTCCTTGGAGCGACATAGGGTGAGAGGTGACCTGATAGAGGTATATAAGATGATGAGAGGCATTGATCATATGGATAGTCAGAGGCTTTTTCCCAGGGTTGAAATGGCGAACACAAGAGGGCACAGTTTTAAGGTGCTTGGAGGTAGGTACAGAGGAGACGTCAGGGGTAAGTTTTTTATGCAGAAACTGTGTGCTGGAGTGTGTGGAATGGGCTGCTGGGGATGGTGGTGGAGACAGATACTTTAGGGTCTTTTAAGAGACTCCTGGATAGGTACACGGACCTTAGAAAAATAGAGGGCTATGGGTAACCCCAGGTAATTTCTAAAGTAAGCACAGCATTGTGGGCTGAAGGTCCTGTATTGTGCTGTAGGTTTTCTATGTTTCTAATTACAAATTTCCAGGAGAGTATTTGAAGAACCATAAACCATATAGCTATAAACTAAAATCAAGGAAGTGGGATTATTCAAAATAGCCCTTTCGTTTGGATTGCACAGATGTCATGGACCAAATAATTGTCTCCTTCTGTGCTGTATATTTCTACGATTCTGATGGAGAATGATGGAGAACAGCTTCAAGAACCACAGGATGGAATCAAATGATCCATCAAATGGAATCAACAGCTATGGAAAGGGATAAAATCAGACAAAACGGTAAAGTGCTTAACTGGGGAAGGGCTATCTTTGAAGGGATGAGGCAGGAACTAGCAATAGTAAATTGGAAACAGATGTTCAAAGGGGAAAGCACAGGAGTAATTTGGGAGAAGTTTAGGGACCACTTGAGCTGGGTTCAGGATAGGTTTGTCCCACTGAGGCAAGGTAAAAATGGTAGAAAAAGAGAACCGTGGCTGACGAAACACGTGAGGTAAATCATCAAGAAGAAAATGGAAGCATATGTTAGATATAAGAAGCAGGAAGTAGGAGGGGCTTATGAGAAATATAGGGTAGCCAGGAAGGAGCTAAAGAAAGGACTTACAAGAGCTCGAAGGGGGCATGAGAAGGCCTTGGCATCTAGGATTAAGGAGAACCCCAAGGCGTTCTATGCATATGTGAAGAACAGGAGGATGACGAGAATGAAGGTGGGACCGCTACAGGATAAAGAGGGCAACATGTGCCTGTAGGCGGAGGAGGTTGGGGAAGTCCTAAGTGAATACTTTGCTGCAGTATTCACAAGTGAAAAGGATCTTGATCAGGATGAGATCAAAGTAGAGCGGGCCTGTGTGCTGGACAATGTGGAGGTTAAGGAAGAAGTAGTGCTGGATCTTCTTAAAAATATTAAGATTGATAAATCCCCAGGGCCGGATATGATACACCCCAGGTTGTTGTGGGAATTGAGAGAAGAGATTGCAGGAACATTAGCTATGATCTTTGAATCCTCTTTGGCTGCAGGGGAAGTGCCGGAGGACTGGAGAATGGCAGATGTAGTTCCCTTATTTAAAAAAGGTAATATGGAGAAACCTGGGAACTATAGACCGATGAGCCTTATGTTGGTGGTCTGCAAACTACTGGAAAGGATTCTTAAGGATAGGATCTACGAGCATTTGGAGAAGTGCAGTCTACTCATGGATAGTCAACATGGCTTTGTGAAGGGAAGATCGTGCCTCACGAGCCTGATTGAGTTTTTTGAAGAGATAACAAAAGAAATTGATGAGGGTAGGGCAGTGGATGTGGTCTACATGGACTTTAGCAAGGCATTTGACAAGGTCCCTCACGAGAGACTCATCCAGAAAGTCATGAGGCATGGGATAAGTTTGGATACCTTGGCTGTTTGGATAAAAAAAGTTGGCTTAAAGGAAGAAAGCAGAGGGTAGTTGTGGAAGGGAGATATTCTCCCTGGAGGTCGGTGATTAATGGAGTGCCACAGGGATCTGTCCTGGGACCCCTGCTATTTGTGGTTTTTATAAATGACCTGGATGTAGAGATGGAAGGATGGGTGAGTAAGTTTGCAGAAGGCATGAAGATTGGAAGAGTTGTGGATGGAGCTGCAGGTTGCTGAAGGTTGCAAGAGGATATAGACAGGCTACAGAGTTGGGCATTAAAATGGCAGATGGAGTTCAATCCGGAGAAGTGTGAGGTGATGCATTTTGGAAAGACAAACCAGAAGACTGAGTACAGGATTAATGGTCAGTTGCTTAAGAGTGTGGATGAACAAAGGGACCTTGGGATTCAAATCCATACATCCTTCAAGGTCGCTGCACAGGTTGATACGATAGTTAAGAAGGCCTATGGGATGCTAGGCTTCATTAACAGGGAGATTGAGTTCAAGAGTAGAGAGGTCATGTTGCAACTCTACAAATCTCTGATGAGACCACACTTAGAGTATTGTGTTCAATTCTGGTCACCTCATTATAGGAAGGATGTAGAAGCTATGGAGAGGGTGCAGAGGAGATTTACCAGGATGTTGCCTGGATTGGAGAACAAGTCATATGAAGCAAGGTTAGCAGAGCTGGGACTTTTCTCTTTGGATGTAGAAGAATGAGAGGGGACTTGATAGGGTCTAAGATTATGAGAGGCATAGATAGTGTGGATAGTGAGTACCTGTTTCCCAGGGCACCAATAGCAAACACCAGAGGGCATATGTAGAAAATTAAGGGAGGGAAGTTTAGGGGAGACATCAGGGGTAAGTTTTTTACACAGAGGGTTGTGAGTGCCTGGAATGACTTGCCAGGGGTGGTGGTTAAGGCTAAAACAGTAGTATTTAAGAGCCTCTTAGACAGGCACATGGATGAAAGAAAAATAGAGGGTTATGGGATAGTGTGGGTTTAGTACTTTTTTTTTAAGGATTATATAGGTCGGCACAACATGGAGGGCTGAAGGGCCTGTACTGTGCTGTAGTGTTCTGTGGTTCTACGACTGAAGAGGAAAGTTAATAATGCATATTTAAACCAGTTAAAAATGTGTGCAATATTCTTAAATGTTAATGATGGGGAAGTATTAATGATGAGAGTCATTAGTACCGTTGATATGGTACTTTTAACAATTGGGAAACCCTCACTCCTTCACTATAGCCTTTTTTCTGGCCAGTTAATCTGTCTGATGATACTCTGTGATAGTTTATTCAAATGATGCCTTGTTACTGATAATGTGTTATTGTGCAATAAATTTAATGAATTGACTTGTGTTTATCTTATTTGCAGTTCCACTGTGCCCATCAACTGTCTGAATGGTGCCTGCACCACATCTGTACAAACTACAACAACGTTTGTCGCAAGTTTCCCAGGGAAATGAAGGCAAAGTCTCCCGGTAAGATTCCGATACCTTTCCTCACTCAGTAATGATGCTGTTTGATCTGTTACACTCGAGGGAATTTGAGGCTAGTTTCTGTAACCTGTCACTCAACTCAAACCCTCTAAGCTCTTCATTCACTATGAACATATGAGGACTGTCATTAATAATTTATTTTTAATTGCAGTTAATTATTTAGTTATATCCAACACACAGTTTAAATATTTACTAGCGTCACATTATTTATAACATCAATAAAATACTTTATTCAGAAATGTAACAGTTGTTTTTTTTTGTTGAAAGAGGCTCTTAATATCCTGTTAGAGATGCACATCTTTCTAAGCGGCAGACTGTAATGGAATATTCCCACAAGCAGTCCCTCTCAGCATTCTAAAGAAATTCTTCTCCTTATGACTCTATGGTCAGTCCTCTATCTCCACCAACATCCACTCCTTCTCTCATGGCACTTTCCCATTACAATCACGGGGGTGGGGAGTGCTGCAGCAATTTTTGATATTAACCTATTCCAGTTTGTATCAGGACTGGCCATTTCTAAAGAAAAGTTATCCACTGTTTCTCTCCCTCCACAGGTATTGCGTAAGCCACTGGATATTGCAGGCATTCCATTTTATTTAAAATTTTCAACTGCAGCATCATAATTCCCACCATTCCTGTATTTTTCTCCCTCAACTGTGTTCTCATTCATTGCCTATTTCTACCTCCTCCCATCAGATCAGATGGGATCAAGAAGCCTCCGTCAACCGCTCCCAGCCAGCATCCACCACCACTTGTGTCTTTTAATCTCTCTACCCTATTACAAGCATCCTTTCTTTCCCACCGCTCCTCCTACTTCTCCGCAATTCAAAGTGAGTTTAATTTCACACCTTGAGTAGCACACACAAAATGCTGGAGGAACTCGACAAATCAGGCAGCGTCTTGGGAAATGGATAAACCTTCTTCTTCAGCCCTTTACCTTTTCCAACTGTCACCTCCAAGATTCTCACTTCATCTCTTCTCCCCACCCATGATGCGTTGATGATTTTGGTTTTTTTCTGTTTTTCTTGGATGTCTGCGAAGACTAAGAATGTCAAGTTTGTAGACTGTTTATAGACATTCTCTGTTAGTAAATGGAAGCATTAACCCCCCCCCCCCCCCACCCTCCGCTCGCCTAGTTTCACCTATCACCACCAGTTTGTACTCCTTCCCCACCCCCTACCACCTTTTTCTGGCTTCTTTCCCACTGCCTTTCCAGCCCTGATGAAGTGTCTAGGCCCAAAACTTCAACTGTTAATGCCCAACCACAGACACTGCCTGACCTGCTGAGATCCTCCAGCATTTTGTGTGTGTTACTCTGGATATCCAGCATCTGCAGAATTTCTTGTGTTTGTAATTTTAAACTTTTTCCTGGACCTGATGAAGTCACTAACTTTGTTTCTCTCTCCATGCTGATTGGCTTGCGCAGCATTTACAACGTCTTTTTTTTAGTGAAACTAAGGTCTCTTTTGTTGTACCAAATGGGCGTAAGATATTCCAATGCGCTGCTTGAATAAATAGTTCCTAGTATCCTGCCCAGTATTTATCCCTCAAGAATAATGTTCAAATAAATTATCCAGTTATCACAATGTTACTAAGTGCTATATACAAATTTGTTTCTTAAATTTGAGTACCTTGCAAAAGTATGGCATTGGCTTCAATGTGTGTTGGGTGTCCTTAGATTATAATGTCTGATATATAACTGAAGTTTTATCCTTGTTTTCTTGAGGGTTTGAAATGGAGATCAGCTACACCAGCTGAACCTGACAGGACGAAACACTAATTTCGGGGCCAATGTTGGGTCAGGTGTATCCGCTCACAAAGCACATGTGTCAAGGGTGGTTCAGGCCACATTCCTGTCAGCACAGCATGGTCCAGCACCTGAATGAGGCCAGGGCAATATTCCCAGCACACTGGAGTCTGCTGTACTGAGAGTGTTGGCTGGGTCAGGATTGACATAGAAAAAGCAATCAGGCTCAGCTTGGGCCTGGGGTGGTGACGGTTGCCCCCCGAGCAATTGGAGGAAGCTGTGAAAATCTGCACTGGGACAATGCTGGATCTGCTCCCTCAGTCATTTCAAATGGAAGGTAAAGTGGGAGCACCCTTGCTAACCGTTATATTGACATGTACTTTCAGAGAACCAGGACTACTTCGAAAAGCACCGCTGGCCTCCTGTCTGGTATCTCAAAGAAGATGATCATTACCAGCGAGCAAGGAGAGAGCGCGATAAGGAGGACTACCTGTGCCAGAAGCGTCAGTTGAAGCGCAAATGGTTTTTCTGGAACACAAGCTCGCCGTCTGCAGCCTCTTCCTCCTCCACTGTCATCTGAGGACATGGACCCCTGTTTCAAACTAACAGCTAATCCAGCATCCAACAGTTTGAAGGCCTTCTTCCGAGTCAGCCAAATGCTTACCAGGTTTTAACAACCAGCAACCAGACCACTGCAGTCTGGATAGATCATGGCAATCAAAGTGAGTTTTTTTAATCCCCTGACGGTCAGTGCTAACTTCTCCCTCTCTCTGTCTCTCACATCCAAACGTGCACTCATATAGAAAGGCGCAATATACCCAAGTACTGACTGAGCAGGTCTGATGGTGCAGACCTTTTCTGCTACATCGATCAGATCAGACTGTGGAGAATAGGTGAGAGACATTAGACCCTGGAGCAGTAACTGGTGACTGTTATTAAACCTTGTTGCTGGCATGGGTGTGGTTGTTTAGCACAATGGTTCAGTTCTAGAAAGCATGATGCTCTTCCTTGCATGGATATTGCTCTAGCTGAGCCAGATTGATTACAAATTGATATATATTCCAGGAATCATATTTGGGTACAAATTGGATGCTTTGCTGAGTTCATATTCACACCTAATACCTTCTCTTAAATCAGGGCTTCATTTCAGAGAAACCGAGGAATAAGATTCTGCGCTTAATTCTTTTTTTTGAACAGTTGATTAGGAAAGTAATCCCTGAATTTGTTATTTCCTCATTTGCACACTGATCTTGTGTAGAAGACACACACATTTTGTATTCAAAAATATTCATAAAAAATATAAACCGAATTTATTAGCAAATAGATCTGAATCAGGAACAGTGCTGTTCCTTTTGTACTTTACTTACAAGTCGCAGGGTTTAGAAGCAGTGCATGAAAAAGTGGAATTAACAAGCCACCTTGTGTCTCCCTCTAGTTGCAATATGAGGTGTTGTGGGACTGCTACAAAACATGTAGAATAATTTTTCCTCACAACCCTCTGGTGAGTTACAGTTATAGTGGAGAAAAGTGTTCTTTCTTTGCTTGTGATAATTTTCAATTTGTGATATTTTAAGTAAAAAAAATCACAGTTTTTCTACCACCATCTTTTGACTAAACTGCACTAAATCAACAGGACAACCTGAGGAAGTCTAATCTAGGATCATATTAGCAACAAAGAAGTGTGTAGTTGGATTAAGTTTGTGTAACGACTGTGCAGTGACATGCATTCAGTGTTGCTTCATGAACGTTGGCTTGTTCCAAGGACATTCTCCTTTTGTAACGTCAATGAGGACCTGGAAAGGATTCTGGAAAAAAAGATGACAATCTTTTGACTATTCCTTTAGGTTCTGACAGGACAGGTCATGCAATTTATAATTTCAGTGATTAAACAGAAGATCAGGTATTGATATTTTGGATTTGCAAAAAAAGACTTCAATGACTTCAGCACATTGCACCAAGTACCATTTAAATGGCCTCTGTCCACTCCAGGGATCATGTGTTTGCACTGCACATAATCCTTGGGGCACCACCTTGATTATCCAAGATATTATGCACCAAAAACAGAGTGTGTTTAACGGTTCGAAATAAGGCAAATGTAACAAGCAGTTTGCCATTCAGCAACAAGGTGTGTCCGCTCACCTGAGGAAGATCCCAAAAAAGGCAGTTAGATATCAATTCTGTGCGACAGTAGTCGAAACAAGTTAAAGTCTCTGTTACATTTTGTGAAATACTTCTGAATATCTGAACTCAGTGTAGCCAACCTGAGTCTCCAACCAACCCAATGCTGAGTTGTAATTTTACTGACAGAGCCCCCGTTGAGTGGTGAAAATTTCTGCATCATGGGGCTCTTATCCCTATAATTTCATATTTGTTGTAAGGATCTAAATCTCTGTAGACATTTGAAAGGATCAAATGTTTACATTATTTTATTGCTTGTTGAGAATTCAATAAGAAATTGCTTTAAGGAAATAGGATTTTGTTTAGGCCAGTTCAAGGGTAAGAGAAATGTGAAGATATTTTAAATGTTGTTATTGATAGGTTTTCTCTTTTGACTGTGGAACTTGTTGTATAAATAAACTGGAATCATTGCATAAATGTGGTTAAAACTCCTCTCTCCCTTGTAAACCATGTTGTGGAATGTGCCAAATTGTGGTTGAAAGTTGTTCGTTATTAAGGTAAGCACTGGTCCATCAAACTAGAAAGTTTCAATGAAAATTCATCAGCTGAAACATTAACAATTGCATGATTAGAATTCTGATTGAACATAACAAACAGTAAGCATACACTCAGTGGCCACTTTATTGGGTCCAGGAGTGAATCCGGTGTGGTCTTCTGCTGTAGCCCATTCACTTCAAGGCTTGATATGTTGTGCATTCGGAAATGCTCTTCTGCCCCCCACTATTGTAACATGTGGTTATTTAAGTTACTGTCACCTTTCTGACAGTTTGAACCATTCTGGCCATTCTCCTTTGACCTTTCTCATGAACAAACCATTTTCGCCCACAGAACTGCCACTCACTAGAGGTTTTCTTTATATGTTTTAAACAACATTCTCTGGAGATCAGCAGTTTCTGAAATACTCAAACTACCCCATATGGCATCAATAATCACTCCACGGTCAAAGTTACCTAGATCACTTTTCTTCCCCATTCTGATGATTAATCTAAACAACAACTGAACCCCTTGACCATGACTGCATGCTTTTATGCATTGAGTTGCCGCCACGTGATTGGCTGCTTAGATATTTTCATGAAGTAGCAGGTGTACCTAAAAGAGTGGCCCTGAATGTAGAATTTCAGTTAGAAGCTCTGTATTGAGATTTCTTTCCAGGTCTAGGGTTTGATATTCTATTGCACAAACCAAACAATGAGATCCAAACAGGAAAAAAGACTGAAGGTGTGTGATGGAGATCTGTCACTGGTCAAATAGTTTGCCCATCTAACATCCCTGCAGAACAATGTTTTATTCATTAAGACCACTGAATAGTTAATGAAACAAAGACAAGAAAAATGCGTGAACAAATATTACCTGAGGATACAAAAGACAGGTGGAGTCCATTTAATCGGTAAAAGTATTAGTTCAGTAACCAGGGACTCCAGACTTTCTGAAAGAACCAGAGTGGAAATGGTGAGATTTTTTTCCTGCGTGAACTGTGATTAAAGTTCATTAACTGACAGGCGCTTGACTTAATTGTAACCTTGCAATGGGTGAATGGTAAGAACAAGAGACGTTAGTAATGCAAAGTGATAGTCAAGGTGAGAGAGATTGGGGTGCTCTTTCAGAACCTATGGCTTCCTTCTGTGCTGTCAAAACCTACAAGGCAGGTCACTTTGTTGAAGGTGGAAGGGAAGGTGGGGAATGAAGGAGAAATCTACTTGGTGCTCTTTCAGAACCTATGGCTTCCTTCTGTGCTGTCAAAACCTACAAGGCAGGTCCCTGCAGAAAGGAAGACACCAGACCAGCTGGAATCAATGGGCTCCAAAATGAAACTAGGTGGAAAGATGACAGAAATGCAAAGATTGATATTAGAGGATGAAGTGAATTGCTGCTTTCAGACAATATTCATTAATGATGAGGAAAGTTGAAGAAGTTGTTAATTGTGCTGCATAACTGAACCCAGGCAATCTTGATGTCTTTCTGATCCATGAGATCGTTGTTGCCAATGCTGTGGGGCGCGGTATTGAAATATATTAATATTGTGCATGCCTTATGGAGAGTGTTTGCTTTTAGCAGGTAGTTACGGTCCTGTCTGATTCTTCAAACCTTTGCTTAACTTCTTTGATTCATAAATTTGACTTGCAGTCAAGTGTATTGGCAAGGCACAAAACCAACTGCTGAGCACATCTATGATTGAATTTTCAAAGTACCTTGCATGAAATAAAAATCTTTACAATTTGTGATTGCTGCTGCTAAACAATTGAGTTTTGAATTATTTTAATTCAATGGATGAAATATCACAATTTTTAAAATATTAATAGGAGTTTTATGTTCTCCCCGTGACTGTGTGGGTTTCCTCCTGGTAGTCCGGTTTCGTCCCACACTACAAATATGAATGCTGCTTACTGCAGGTGACTGCATTGTAGGTGCAGTCAAAATGGGGACAATCTTGTTCAAACACATGCATTGAGAAATTGACTGAATTGGGTACATCACTAGTTTTGCATCAGTTTCAATTTGATGCTCTGCTGAAGTCTCTGTGAAAATATAGATCTCATAGTTCTCCACCCTGTGAATTAGGTTCAACGTCACCCTGCAGAGATTTGCATTCTTGAGTCTTGAAACGACTGGAACCATACTTTCCCATTTGTTACTGATATGCACAATAGTGCACTTTAAAGGGTTGCCACATTCTTCATAATGACACCGGGCACTGTCAAAATCAAAGTCAACTTTACTGACCTATGCACAAGCGCAATGAAAGCAGCATCACAGGCACATAACGTCATATCAGCAGCATTCACAAGTAACACATAAATTGTATATTTTGTACAAGAAAGAACATAATTGGAGCAAAAACTAAGTATGTTTTAGTGCAAAGTGATCAAAATGTTGCTAAGCTGTTAGTGACTGGAGTTGTGACTAGAGTGACAAGAACCAAATGGTTGAAGTAGCTGTTCGTGAACCTGGTGGTGTGGGACTTCAGTATGGTAGGAGATACTAGAGTCTGTGTTTTAACCAATTATTGTAGGACAAAAACATGAGCATGTTTGATATATCACACCTGCTAGGAACAGGAGAATGGGAGAGGAACATTCAGATCCTCAGAGGCTGGATAGATCTTGGCTGATCTGTACCTCAGCTTCATCTACATGCTTTGGCGACATAAACCTTAATACACTTCCCTATCAAACATCTAATAAGTACAGCCTCAAAAGGCTTGTTGGTTCTGGACAGGTAAATACCTTTGTGAAGAACGGCTTCCTGATATCACCATTTCTGGGAATGTATTATAGCCAGCACTCAAATACCCACCTTATCTTTTAGTGTCTTATGCACTCTGAGCTTTGATTCAGTTCACCTTTCTATCTGCAATGGAAAAACCAGGCCATCCACGTTTCATGATAATGCAGACTGCAATGTAACACACTGTGTACAGCTTTGAATGTAGCTGTCACAGAACAAGTTGTGTGTGTATATAACATAAAACGTCAGAAACCTCTTCACTATAAATATTACACAATAACATCATTGTTAGCCAAATGTCCATCACTCTGAGTGGTGGCATTGTTGAAAAGCGCTTTTAACAATGGATGTAACCTTATCTGCTGTGATAATATTAAAGGGCTTCACTGTATTTTTTTAGAAATGTGAAAATGTCCAAAGTACCACAAAATGTTCTTGTTTGTTTGCAAAAATTCTCCTATTTGGTAGTTTAAAAAATGTAACCCTAGTTACTGAGAATAAAACCAGCACATAACCTTAATTCTGAGCACACTCTTTGGAAGGGGTCAGTAAGACTGATCGTTAAGTTGAATCAAGTATGGATGAAACAATGGTTAGTGACAGTGAGAATAGTCCATCATCTGTGGAAAAGGTAGCTGACAAAATTATCAGAGAAACCAGACTTTACGATCGTGATGCTTACAATTAGAATGATTAAAGGCCATTTGGACAGGGACATGGATAGGAAAGCTTTGGAGGGATTTGGGCCCAACACAGGCAACTGGGGATAACTTAGGTAGGCAGCCCGGTTGACATGGACAAGTGGGGCTGAAAGGCCTGACTTCCTGCTGTATTGCTTCATGATTCCTATTATCTTGTCTGAAAGGGACATCAGTCACGTCTTCCAATTATATCAACAACTGCAAAGGAGGGATGAAGAGGAAGACAGAATATTTAGCCCAAGAGCCAGTACAGGTTGAGTGATCCAACGAAAGGGAGAATTCTGACACTAAATGGACTATGTGCCCAGATGTTGTAAACACTTCTGCAGTAATGTCTTTCTTCCACTGGGTGTCACACGTAGATTTTAGCAACCACTGCAAACTGACAAAGCTCATTTTGCCTCAAAGAAGTTGCTCTTCATGATATACTTGGAATCCTTTGAACTCTGTTGGTCTTAATGTTTTTTTTAAGATTCCTTGCAATTTTTTTTGATTAGTCACTTTAAACAAATGTGTCTGGAAAATACTGTCAATAACTGAACTGCCCGAGGACATGATTGAGGCAGCTATATTAACCTGTTTGAAAGATACTGAGAGGTACACGGATAGAAAAGTTTTAGAGGGGCAAGTATGGACAAATGGAACTAGTTTAGATGAATGCCCTGGACCAAAGGGGCTGAAGGGCCTGTACCACGATGGCTGTCTCTAAGGTTTTTAGTGATGTCCCTTGTGTTTAGAACAGATTTTTAGAGGCTATGCATGAGTGAGTACAGCAATGCAGGCAGGACATAAAAATGTAGGTCACATGATGTAGCAAAGTGAAAGCTTTCAGCAGACTGAGAGTTGCATAAAAGCTCCAAAATAATAAGTAGTTCATATAACTAGAGAGCACTGTTGAAGCACATTCAGAGATTGTTCAGGAACGATATAAACGCTCTATTCAACTGGCAAGCAGTACTGCCACACGGTGCTTGGAACTAACAAGATCTGCCGGTTCTGTGTCACAAGTGTGTACTTGATGACTTTGAAAGTGTACACTCTTCAGTTTCTGTCACTTTTGCCCCTCCTCTTGCTCTTATGTTTCCACTTCAATCCCCTGTTCCCCATCCCCCATTCATCTCCCCCTTTCTCTCCTATGCCCTCACCATGCTCCGATGGCTTTTCTTTTTCTCAACCTCTTCCCCTGCTCTTTGACTTTCCTTTCTCTTTGAGATCATATTTTCTTTCCCCACGCCATCTGGTCAATTTAAGAGAAAGGGTAGGGGTGCTGTTGCTCACGTGCACACCTTGTGGGCAGGCTTGGCTCCATTGGGAAGCTCCCCAAACATGTGTAGACACAAAAGAGAGATTGTAAATTGTTGGTGAGTGATGGGGAGGTGGGGGCTATCGTGAATTAAACAATGTTTGCAGGTAGTGTGCTACCTGGGATCTGGAAACAGACATGTACCCTGGGGTAGAGAGATTTCTCATCTACCTTGGCCAGGATTTCAGGCCCTTACTACTGGAACCTAGGAACTTTCCTTAAGTTCTCAGGTATGAAATGTGACAGATACAATTTGTAAACTGTTTCTAAACAAGTAAATGTTGAATACTGTGCAGGAATCATTCAGACAAAGTTAAAGAAATCCCCTTGCAAAAATCTTAGAATCATAAAGAAATGGAGCACTGCAGCACAGAAAAAGGACTTTCAGTCCATCCAGTCCATGCCTCCCCTCTTCACAATATTGAAGAAGGGCATTTGGCCAATTTAATCCAGGTTAGATTGCAGAGCAATTCCATCAATCTCATTCCCCATTTTTTCCATCTCACCTATTCTCAGCTCAGGAAAGGTGTTATTAGGCGGGAAAGAGTGCAGAAAACATTTGCAAGGATGTTTCTGGGACCTGAGGGACTGAGTTATAGGGAGAGTTTAGATAGGCTAGGACTTCATTCCTTGAGGGGTGGTGTTATAGAGGTGTATGAAATCATGCGGGGTATAAATAGGGTGAATGCACTCAGTCTTTTTCTCTGAGCTGGAGAATCAAAAACTAGAGGGTATAGGTTTAAGGCGAGAAGGGAAAAGGTTCAACAAAAACTTGTGGGGCAGCGTTTTTTACTTAGCATGTATGTGGAATGACCTGCCAGATGAAGAGTTGGAGGCAGTTGCAATAATAACTTTTAAAAGAGAGTTGGACATGTACACGAATTGGAAAGGTTTAGAAGGTTACGGGCTAAACACCAGCAATTGGAATTGGCTTGGATGGAGCATCTGGGTCAACATGGACCAGTTGGGGTGAGGGACCCCTTTCCATGCTGTGTAGCTCCATGATTCCTGGCACACCTATAGTAGGGACAATATGCACAGGAGCCAGTTTACAGGTCAGCGCATCTCTGGAACGCCAGCACTCAGGAGAGCGCGTGCAAATTCCATCCAAACAGAAATGGGAATCAGAATCAAACGGGGCTCCCATAGCTCTCCCAGATACCATTTCTCCAAATCCTTCTCTGTCACTGCTGTTACCTCTCCATGAGTGTTTCAGACATCATGATTAGTATAAACATTGAATTTACAGCATGAAAACAAGGCTACTTAGCCTTAAGGACCTCCACATTCCCTATTGGTTTCATCACCCCACCAGGAGCAAATCCTCCTTTTTAAGGCCAATTGTCCTACTTTTGGGAAAGGTTTGGTAGCTCAGTGTGTGCGAGCATGGTTGACGTAACAAATGGAAGTAATATATTTGAATTCAAATCTCACTTGGGACTGGGTTATTTCTTTGCTCACACTGACAGGCCAAGAAGGTTGTAAAGGTGACCTTGTGCTGAATGAGAGGGTTACAGCTGGTGCGGCAATTGTTGATGTCCCAATTTGCCTCAGTGCCTCTAGTGATCCCACCCACACTGCAAAGTGTACACATCGTCTGGAGCAGGGGAGGGTACTTCTTTATGAGGACGGAACTGAGTGCAGCAGCGATGGCCTCTGCCGTCTGTACATTGGGGCTCCCTTCGTGGCTCTCGAAAGCTGAAAAGCCCCTTGAACAAGCACCTGGAGAGCTTCTGGCATCTCCAGCTCCAGCATGAGAAGTGCCTTGGGGGATTACAAATTAATGTATATAACCTGAACCTGCCTCCTGGGACAGAACATCACTACTGCCACCATAAATTGGTCTTGTGAAAATGAGACGTCATGTTCTGTGCAGATATTTGGTTTTCCAGATAAAGGAGTTCACGAGAATGCTTTCCTGTGAGATTGAAAATTGTGGATTGGGAAGACTTTGGGGAGCTAACTTTGACCTAACTGGCCAAGCAGGAAATCCCAGGAGGGTCTGGTTTTACATTCCTGTTGACCTCAGTTGAGAGTGAATTGGGCAGAAGGAATTTGTGCAGATCCCCAACTTGGTAAAACACCCTGCAGTGCCTCACAGGGGTGTTTACAAACAAGATTCGACACCCAGCAGCATTAAGGAGATGCCAGGACAGGTGGCCAAGGGCTCAGACCAAGAGGAAAGTGTTGAGAATTCATTAAATGAAAGTGTGGGAGAGGTTTTGGAATAGGAATCCCAGCGCTAAGAGCCTTGAAGACATGTCCATCAATATTTAAATAATTAATATCAGAAATGTGCAAGGGACTAGAGGTAGAAGAGCGCAGCCAGGATGTAAAACCCCTTCCAGCTTCCCAATGGGATGATTAAATTATTCTCCCCCCCCCCCCCCCCCATGTTTCTGTCAACTGCTTTTCCACTGTCAGGTGTTTAAGTAAATCTGAAGTGTGAGATGCTTAGTCCATGAGTGGTGCTCAGCCCTGGCTGTGCAATATGTCAAATTGGTACCTTATTATTAGATATTTTAATGTAAGATAATTGTTAAATGTAGTAACCAGATGAATTAATGTATTGTCTTTTCTTATCCTGAATTGATAATTGCTGTTAGATATTTTCATTGCGAAGAAATATTTTTGTACCAGGTTGGTGTTGCTTATGTAGTGCTGAACAGAGAACTAGGAAGTGGCATTATGTGGCACGTGTAATATTCATGTATTAAAAGAAAACTTTGCTGTCAATTCACTACCTTGTTGGTCATTTTATTGTTGTGCTCTGCAGATTTACCCATTCTAAAGCACAGAGTTTCCTGAGTATTGTCACCAGTTGTCCACGTCGGCCGTGAAAGATTCTCTTTGATCCTGGGATACGGTGGATTTTGTGAACTTCGTGAAGTGTCAAAGCCATTTGCAGGCAACCGAGTAATCTGGAAGTGTTCTCTCCGCCATGATGCTCTTCCTGTTAGGCTGACCCTTGGGGATGACTGTATCAGTCACTGTTCCTTTGGATTTATCAGCTGCATGGAGAGGGGGAGCCTTCTGCATGGGCAACAGCTTGCTCTGCATATAATACCACCCTGGCTTGCATATTGACTTCGAGTGCTAGGGCACAATACTGTATCCACGGTCAACCCTGACCAATGGAGGGCCTATATAGGTCCAAAGACATACCATTTCGTAGGTTAATTGGTCATTGTAAATTGTCCTGCTAGGGTTGTTAGGTGGGTTCCCGGGTAGTGTGGCTCATTGGGCCGGAAAGTCCCACACTGTATCTCTTAAATAAATAAATTGGTAAAATATTAAATATGTGTATGAACGTAGGCTGGCCATTGTACTCCACCTACCACACAGTCTCAAAACAGTGTAGTCTTAGTGCACTGGGAGATGGACCCAGGACAACACTTACTCGACATGTCTCAGGACGCCACACCAGCTCCCAGTTCAACCATCCATTCAGTACCATTTCTCCCTCAACTTACTTTCACTTCTCTCTCCCAGTCCCATCAACTTGACCCTACCTACACTCAGGGTAATATTGCAGTAGCCAATATCCCTACCAGAACATCAGTGGGATGTGGGAAGAAACCTGAGAACCACAAGACCAAGCTCTGCTGCATTGTTAACCCACGTCACACACACACACACACACACACACACACACACACACACACACACACACACACACACACACACACACACACACACACACACACACACACACACACACACACACACACACACACACACACACACACACACACACACACACCCCTGCGTACATTCAGTGGCCACTGTAGCCCATCCACTTCAATGTCTGGCTGTTGTACATTCAGAGATGCTCCTCTGTACGCCGCTGTGGTTATTTGAGTTAGTGTCACCTTCCTGTCAAGTTGAACCAGTCGGACCATTTGCCTGTGACCCCTCTGATTAACAGCAGTGTTTTGCGCCTCACTGCTGCTCACGGAACGCTGATTTGTTTATCGCGCCATTCTCTACAATGTATAGAAACTGCTGTGCGTGAAAAATCCCAGGACATCAGCAATTTCTGAGATACTCAAACCACCCCTTCTGGCACCAACAATCATTCCACAGTCAAAGTCACTTAGCCCACATTTCTTACCCATCCTGATGTTTGGTCTACACAACGACTGAACCTCTTGACCATGTCTGCAAGCTTTTATGTATTGAGTTGCTGCGAGATGTTTGGCTGATGAGACGTCTGCATAAACGAGCAGGTGTAACTAATAATATGGCCACTGAGTGTACATATGAACACCTTTGTACGAGAGCATTGCTAAAGCTAACCAACAAAAGTCTACAGTTCTTAGTCTTAGCAATCTCATGTTATCAGCAGTGCCCCGACCTTTATTTGATAGAAATATACTTTCTCATTTTGCTTCTCATTAGTCTAGTCCCAAATAGCTGACTCCTGGTTCTCGACACCCCAGGCTTGGGTGTAATATCCTCCATCCATCCTGCCAAGCCTTGTGAGACTTCTCATTCCACAGAGATTACCTTTCGTCCTTCTGAAAGAAACAATAGTATAGGACAGTCTGCTTAATCACTCATCACATTGCCAAGCCATCGCCTCAGGATTCACCTTTTATTATTCCATCTTCCAAGCATATCCTCCCTTTGAAGCTCACAAAGGCTGGTCCAGGGTAATGAACTGGTTCTTGTTTTAGCATAAATTGATTTGGACCATAAATTGAAAAATTCACAAAATATGCCATATAGAAACCATACCTCCACAGTATTATCATAAATTACATAAAAGGTATGCAAAGGCCAAGACAGAGCAGACATGCAAGGATGCTTCCAATGGGTGAGAGAGTTTAGCAGCAGAGGGCACAGCCTCAGAATAAACAGATGAGGAATTCCTTTAGACAGAGGGTGGTGAATGCATGGAATTCATTGCCACAGATGGCTGTGGAAGCCAAGTCATTGGGTATGTATAAATCAGAGGTTGATAGGTTCTCAATTAAAAAGGGTATCAACTCTTGAATGTGCTCCTTTTGAAATAAAACATTATGTTTTTCTTGAGCAACACACACACAATGCTGGAAGAACTCAAGAGGTCAGGCAAAGTTTATGGTATGGAGAGGAATAAACATTCCAACATCTCAGTCCAAGACCCTTCATCAGGATAGAGGGAGAGGGGAACAGATTGAATTTTTTGGCAAAATATTCGAGAGAAGATATGAGGAAAAGTTTCATGTCCGTTTGGGCTTTGAGGGAGAATAATCTGGAAGGTATGGGGAAAAATGATAGATCATAATTGATTGAGCAAGCTCAGACTTGATGGGCTGAATGGCTTCCTTCTAACCCAAAGGAGTAAAGAGTCAATGTTGCAGGCCGAGGCCCTTCATCAGGACTCAGTCTGAAGCATTATCTCTTTACTCCTTTCCATAGATGCTGCCTGACCTGCCAAACTCCTCCAGGATTTTGTGTGTGTTACTCTGGATTTCTAGCACTGCAGAATCTCTTGTACTTCTATCCCGGAACAATTTCATGATTCTCTAAATATCATGTTTCCCACTTTTCTGCTAAGAGATCAACAATCCAAATAACTATCCCAATTTGAATCCAAAGGGAGTTGCTTACTCTCAAGGGAAGTCTAAAGAAAGAATGAGACAGAAAAATCAGGTGAGGAAATTTAAAGGTCAGTCAATTCTTTCATTTGCAACTCATTATTTCCAGATGGAAGGACTCAGCCCAAAACATTGACTGTTTATTCCTCTCCATAGATGCTGCCTGACCTGCTGAGTTTCTACAGCATTTTGTGTACGTTGCTGTAGATTACCAGCATTTAAAACATTTTTCTTCCCAGTTCTTATATTGCTTTGCATTCCACATTTTTCCAACAGGGTAAAATCATTCTTTTAGAGAATGCAAACTATCCTTCGAATGCAGTCCTTTCACTGGTATAATTGTGGTGAAGCCTTCTGTAAATACTCAAAGGGTAATTGTACCCTAGAGGTGACAACCAGAAATGGAGGTTGTCCAGCACGTGGGCTTTCACCCTGCAACTGAAATACTGTTTAGTCATATTTATATTCCTGCTCCCTTGAAATTGAGGCTAATGATCTAAAATGTTTGCATTTCTTCTTCATTGTCTTCCGATTTCCTACGTATGTTTGCTCTCTCCTGTTCCATCTCTAGCTTACTGAGGAAATACTCTGATTCTTATTTCTTAGATCCAGATGAAGCATCTCCAGCTTTGAATTTTATCTGCCATTCTTTTGAAAATCCTGCTACACAACTCACTTCTAAACGAGTGTCATCCATAAGCTTGGACATGCAGCTTTTGATTTCCCTCATTCATGAAATTCAATTAGCAGTGAAATGCTAAGGTACTTATAAACTGATTTTAAATAATACCTCACGTGTAATATTCTTTTGTTGTTGAGTCTGTCATCTTTAAGGGTCTCTGCTTAGAAATCTCCTGCAGAAGTCCTCCCACGCAGGATTAGAACTGGTCCTGATGAAGGCTCTCAGCCCAAAGCGATGACTGTTTATTTCTCTGCATAGATGCTGCCTGGCCTGCTGAATTCCTTCAGCATTTTGTATGTGTTACTTCAGCATCTGCAGAATCTCTTGTGTTTAAGATTGGGGTACCTGTGCTGATCTCCCTGCTTGATCAAGAGTTCCAGCATGTTTTCATTTCTGCTTAAGTCACTGGAACTGAATAGCTTCTGTCTGCGTTCGCATTTCTGGATAAGTGTTTCTCATCAGTTAGCCTCTTTTGGAAACTATTGGCACTGCTGATGGAAATGATATGGGATATTATAGAAACAAAATGTTATCCTGTAGCAACATTTGAAATGAAATTTTAAAAATTGTTCCCCACCCGCCAGCACACTTTACTACACTGAAAGCATGTTGGGGCCAACTTTGGCCAGGCAATTGTCTTTCTCTCACCTGGAAGAATACACAGCCATGAAGCTGTGTCCGTTAACGCTGCAAAGCCGACATCAATCAATTGCATAATGCATCCCAAGTGAAACTAATTAATGAATTCACAGAGCTTATAATCAAAGAAAATTTGTCAACCAATTTTTCTGAATGGATTTGGATGTCTGTGGAAGTCTATTCAGCAAGTGCTGGCAGATAAAAGTGCTGAAGCAACTCTGGGATAGAATTTCAAAGGGCGCTTTACTGGAACTGGTGAGTTGCAAATGAAATAATTGACTGACACTTTAAAATTTTCTCACCTGCCTTTTCTGTCTCATTCTTTCTTTAGTCTTCCGTCGAGAGTGGGTAACTCTCTTTGGATTCAATTTTTTAGTCTTCCCTCTGGACAGTGAGCAACTGTCTTTGCATTCAAATTGGAACAGCTATTTGGGATTGTTGATCTTTTAGCAAAAAAAAAGTGGGTAATGTGAAATTTAGAGAATCGTGGAATTGTTCTGGGATAGAAGCATTCGCTGGAAGTCCACAGTTCAACACACAAAAGTGCTGGAGGAGCTTGGCAGGTCAGGCAGCAACGATGGAAAGGACTGAAGAGTTAACATTTCAGACTGAGGCCTGATGAAAGGCTTCAGCCTGAAACATTGACTCTTTACTCTTGTGGGATAAAAGGAAGTTATTCAGCTGATCAAGTCTGGGCTGGCTCCTGGTAGTTCAATCAATTATGATCTATCAATTTTTCTCATATTCTACCTTCTACATTATTCTCCCTCAAAGCCAAAACTGGGGGACATAAATTTTTTCCTCATATTGTATATTTTGCTAACAAAAATCAATCTGCTCACCCCCCTCCATGCTTATCTGTCAGCCAATGGAAACAACTCCCCTTAACCAGTCCTGACCTTGCACACATCTACTTTACCCCACCCCCATTTTTATTTGCCCTGAGAAGAACAACTTAGCTTCGTCAAACTTTAGAACTTATCCCTCATTCCTGCGATTGCTCTATTCCTTCTCTCAGCCCTACATGAGGAATTATATACAGAATTAAAAGGGCTAAAATCTAACTGACTTATTGGCAGCTGGACAAGGTGTGCTGTGAGAATTAAGTATGAACAGAAAAGTGTTTGTTGCATGAGAAAGCTGCTCTGTGTACCCTTATCAGAGTATGTATGTGATAGTGAATGTTTAACAAGCAGCCCCCGACAGTATTCGGGGCTGACTCGATGGCGGACCTTCCCAGGCTCTATGAGCGGCAACCTTGTTTTGTCAACTGAGCAACACAAGCTTGCTAGTAAACAGTATGTGCTTTTAAGTAAATTGTGTTTGACAATTACTCCCTGGGTCTGAACCTAAAGTCCTCTGGTAAAGAGGCAGATCGACAAACACATCTCCTATAATTAGATAACCAGATATAACACAGTACTCCAGTTATTACCTCAAGAAATGTTTTCTACAGATTCAACACAACTCCTCTACTTTTGTAGTCCTAACTCCATTTTTGAATCCTAAAACGTTTAACACTTTAACAAACACACTTACGAAATAACTGGCATGTTAGCTGTACCAAGTGAATCTGCAAGGTGACAAGTGGTGGTAACTCAATGAACTGCCGTTGCTGGAAGTCCGAAATAAAGCAGAAAACGATGGAAACACTGAGCAATGCAGGGAGCAGCTGTGGAAAGAGAAACAGAAATAACAACTGCAGTGGAAGATCTTTCACTCTAAATCGTCACTTTATGGGCATACAATCAATCTATGTATAGAGGCCATCTTGTGTATTTATATTTATTTTGGTTTTTTTTTAAATTATTTGTATTTTATTTGTGCTGGAGTAACAATTATTTCATTCTCCTTGCACTTGTATATGGGGAGTGACATTTTAAAAATCTTGAATCAGAGCACTGATATGGCAAGAGTGATTTGATCCTAATTTCTTTAAAAGTTGTGAATTATGGCTTAATAATTGGAAATCTGCAAATGCATCTCCGTTCGGGGTACAAATTTTCATCTATCACACCAATCCAGTATTGAAGGATTGCCGCAGTGTCGAAAGCGCACGTTCTTGTACAGGGCCAGTGCCTTCCGCAGTGGGAGAAAGTATAAGATCAGGGAAGGGGGCCAGTGTTATCCTTCATTTAATATCACTAAACATTACCTGTTTGCTGGATGCAGTTTGACTCCTGCTTTTTGCACTGTAACTGTGATTTCCACTTAAATGTTGGAAAATGCTTCGGAATATTTGGGGATCATGAGAAGTGCCAAGTCTTTGCGTTAAGAATTGGTCTTGAGCAGTGAGGCAAAACAAAGCAGCATTGAGCCAATTTTCAGCGATTTACAACAACTGATCTAAAATTAAATTAGTTGACAGGAATTAAATATCAGTAACTGTGCACAATGCAAGGTTAATCTGCTCCCCACCCTATGGGATTTTATTCCGCGCCCAGATTTTAACAATCAACTTTGTGTATTTCAAATGGTTTCCTTTTTTTGTGTCACTGCTCTACAGCCCAAAGTGGGTTCCTGACCACCCCAAATATCCTGATGCGACAAGGCCAAAGGTCATCAGCAAACTCAGCCTGGTGTATTTCAAAATGGCAGTCAAGGGCCCTTCTCTTGCAGTGGGGCTGGAGGTTGGGTGCAGCAATCCTAAGCACAAAAATTGGACAAGCAGATTGAGGTCCATGCCCATATCACTCAAAGTTGTCACACTTGTTGATAGGGTGGTTACAAAGACATATGGTGCATTAGCTTTCATTAGTCAAGGGACTGAGTTCAAGAGCTGTGAGGAGAGAGCTCCTCTATAAAACCCTAGTTAGACCACGCTTGGAGTATTGTGTTCAGTTCTGGTCACCTCATTATAGGAAGGATGTGGAAACTTTAGAGAGGGTACAAAGGAAATTTACCAAGATGCTGCCTGGTTTGAGAACATATGAGAAAACTAGGGCTTTTTTCTTTAGAGCCAAAGATGATTTAACAAAGGCGATTTAACAGATGTTTCTAAGATCATGAGACATTGTCTGGAATATGCTGCCAGGGGGTAGAGGCTGATACATTAGAGACATTTAAGAGACTCGTAGGTGGGCACATGGATGTAAGAAAAATGAAAGGTTATGGGTTATGTAGGAGGAAAGTGTTAGATTAATCATGGAATAGGTTTATATAGGTTGGTACAACTGTGGACTAAAGGACTGTTCTGTTGTATTTTCAAAATCTCTGGAGATGTTCCTGTCTATCAGTGTTGAGGGTGCTGCAATGTTAAACAGAGGCAAACATTAAGTTTAACTGCTCTGAAGTTGAGGAGAGTTACCCCGACGCCAGAAAGTCAGGAAGGTAACAGGTCTTTTAGCCCACCGGCACTGTAGATATCCCCCAGACTCTGCAGACTGGGGACAGTTCACTGTGGCCCCATAATCTGCTAAACCACATATCTTTGAGGGAGGAAACCAGGGCCCTCACAGGGAGAACGTGCGGACTCCACACTGTCAGCACCAGAGATCAGGATTAAAGCTGGGTCTGGCACGTTGAGGCAGCAGCTGGGCCACAGCCCTAACCAGTGTTGCTAATTGCTTTGTTATTGTGGCATGTACCTTGATCAGTGAAAAGCCTTCATTTTCCTGCCATCCAGACAGATCGTTCCGTACATCAGCACATTAAGGCGGTAGAAAAGCAGTCCAGAACAGCAAGTGCAAAGGTTATGACCTGGTGGCTTGTAACATCGCGAGTTTACCTTTATTGTACAAAGTCTATTGGAGAGGCTTATAACAGCGGGATAGAAACTCTCCCTGGGCTTGATGGTACTTTTATCATACTTTTGTATCTTTTGCTATTTATCCCTGAGTTAAAAGTGGGTTATTTGATCATTGTCACATTGTTGTCGACATTCCAAAAATACTTCATTGGTTGTGAAGCACCTTGAAGTGTGCGAAAAGCAATTCGGAAACATAAATATTTATTTGCAGCTGCACTGCAGTAGCCTTAAAAAAGCAATTTATTCCCCTCCCCCCCAAAAAAAGTTACTGGTTGAATAAGTTGTTAAATGGATTAAAAGTCAATGGTTAAAAGTGAAAAAAAGAAAACCGCTGCATTCCTTATTCGAAAGCCGCTGAAACGTTTACAGCTTGAGACTTTGGAGAAGAGGTGGCCGCAGGAGGCAGAGGAGCGACTAAGGGGTCGCTTCGAGTCCGTAGACTGGGCCGGATTCAAGGACTCATCAGGGATCTGAACGAACCATTGCGGTTGCCACGGACTTTATATTAAAAAATACGAGTGTGTTCCCACAAAATCGTTCGGACTTTTCCCCAACCAGAAGCCTAGATGAACCATGAGATACAATACCTGCTGAGGGCCACGTCAGAGGCATTCAAGTCCGGTGACAAAGAAGATTGCAAGCAACCTCATGGGCAAAGTGGAAATTCCGGACTGAACTTGAGTCGACGATGGATGCTCGACAGTTGTGTCATGGACCGAATCAAAGCAACATACAGGAAGGAGACTGAAAGTCTGGCTGAGCGGTGCAAGAGCAATCTCTTACTCAATGTCGGCAAGACCACAGAGCTGCTTATTGACTTCAGCAGGAGGAAGCTGTTTTTCCACAAGTCGGCCCTCGTCGGGGGAGAGGGTAGGCAACTTTAAATTCCTTGGTGTTACCATTTCCGAGGACCTGTCCTGGGCCTAGCATGTAAGTGCAATTATGAGGAATCGTGGCAGCACCTCTACTTCCTTAGAAGTTTGGGAAGATTCGACATGACACCTAAAACTTTGACAAACTTCTGTAGATGTGTGGTGGAGAGTATACAAAAGGAAAGAAAGACCTCGAAAGTGCTTCACAGCCTGGTATGGAAACACCATTGCCCTTGAGTGGAAAATCCTTCAAAAAGTGGTGGATACGGCCTAGTCCATCACAAATAGCCCACCACTGAGCACATCTGCATGGAGCATTATCATAGGAAAACAGCATCCATCAAAAAAGACCCACACCACCCAGGTCATTCTCCCTTCTCCTTACAATGGCAGGAAGAGGGTACAGGACCACATGGCTCACACCACCAGGATCAGGAACAGTTATTACCCCTCAACCATCAGGCTCTTAAATCAGAAGGGATAATTTCACTCAACTTCACTTGTCCAGTCACTGAACTGTTCGCACAACCTACAGACTCACTTTCAAGAACTCTTCATCTCATGTTCTTCACATGTATTGGTTATTTATATATTTCTGTATTATTTTCCCTCCAGTTTGTATTGGCACTTGGTTGCCTTGCACACTGTCTTTTATTGATTCTGTTATGGTTATTGTTTTTATTATGTCCGCAAGAAAATGAATCTCAGGGTTGTATTTGGAGCCATATATGTACTTCTATAACAAATTTACTTTGAAGTTTGAAGATTGTCAATAAGCCAGAGTACTTTCGCTGTGGAAGCGCCGCTGTCATTCTACATAGACCCGCCCTCCGACTGTCAGAAGGCCAGGTCTTCGGCTCTTTCCGCCGCACTACCGAAGATGATGCAAAGCTCAGTTCTGGTGGTTGGAAACAGATCGCCCGAAGTCCTTCGGCCCT
Organism: Hemitrygon akajei; assembly: GCF_048418815.1. Classification (NCBI taxonomy): domain Eukaryota; kingdom Metazoa; phylum Chordata; class Chondrichthyes; order Myliobatiformes; family Dasyatidae; genus Hemitrygon; species Hemitrygon akajei. The sequence goes on from NC_133124.1 coordinate 200,054,052, forward strand.
TTCCGTCCATTCGCCGCAAGTGGCGCAGTACTCGTGCTGGGAGCGTGGTGGACAAATCTCACGAAGTAGCTCGGCTCTTTCCGCCCGTCGCCGAAGGTGTTGCAGCAGCCGAGGTCAGTCGGCTGGCCCCGAATGCGCTCGGTTCTTTCCGCCACGCCCGAGCGGATGTTGTCAGTGGCGGCGTGCTGGGGCCTGGTGGCGAGAGTGAGTGAGTGAGTGAGTGGGGTTGGGGGGGGTTGAGTGAGGTCCCGGCGGGCGGAGGGAGTGGGTGTGTGAGGGAGGGAGTGTGTGTGGTGGGTGAGTGAGTGAGATCAGGCCCTGCCTTCCTGTGCCCCGTCCGGTGCGAGTGGCTGAGGCGACGCGAGGATGTCTGGCCCAGCTCAGAAGACCGAGAGCCGCGCCATTCCCACCCGCAGGGTGACCGTCAGCGATGCGGCTCAGCTACCGCACGATTTCAGTACCACCCCCGGGGGCACCCTCTTCAGCACCACCCCAGGAGGTAAGACCTTAGTGGGCTTCGGCCTATCGCCGCACTCCTGACCTCGACCCACTTCTAAACTTTCTCCTTTCCTCCCACTATCACCAAACCCGATCCCCGTTCGGTGTTTGAAAAATCAACCTCCAGTTGCATGTCATTGCGTTTCTCTGGAAGAAGCCAGGGCAACACGTGTGTCAACATTTTTTTTATTTGAAATCTGACGTAGAGCAACGTGTATTAAAGCGACTAACATTACCAGTTGACAAACACTCGAAAATCTGAAGTCTTGCCTAAGGATTTTGGCCCCAAACGTCGACTATACGTTTTTTCCATAGATGCTGCCTGGCCTGCTGAGTTCCTCCAGTGTGTGTGGCTCGGATTTCCAGCATCTGCAAATTTTCTCTTGTTTGTGAAAATCTGCAGATGCTGGCCTGGCCTGCTGAGCTCCTCCAGCATTTTGTGTGTGTAACTTTACGTGGGGTCGTGTTTGAGGACCAGGTTAATTATAGCCTTTTTAATCAATGTTTAGATTTCAGGAGGGTTCGTACTTTTCTTCCATGTTGTGTTTCGAACACCATGTTCGAGGTTTGAATACAAAAATCAAGGTTTACACTCCAAGACAGGGAGTCCTGTACTATTGGAATTGTTTACATATGTACTATAAAAACTTTTGTTTGCATGCCATCAGCAGCAACAGAGAAAGTGCAAGGGTCACAACAGGAGAGATTGGGAAATCAAGATCTCATCTTCAGCTTAGCATATGGGAGGTCCATCAAGAGTCTGATAACAGTGGGGTAAAAGATCACCTTTAGGCTTGTGGTATGCGTTTTCAAGCTTTTGTGTCTTCTCTCTGATGGGAGAGGGGAGGAGAGAGCAAGACAGGGTCCTTGATTATGTTGGCTGCCTTTCTGAGGCAGTGGGGAGTGTAGATGGAGGTATTGGAAGGGAGGCTGGTTTGCATGACGTTCTGGGACATATTAACAACTCTGGTTTTTTCTGGTCTGGAGCGGAGCTATTAATATTATCATAAACACAAGAGTGTTTGCAGATGCTGGAAATCCAAAGCATCAAATGTAATGTATCTGGGATAGGATGCTTTCTGTAGTGCATTAGTAAATTTGGTAAAAGTCGATATGAATATGTCAAATTTCTTCTGCCTTCTGTGGAAGTACTTTCTTGGCTCTAATGTCAACATGACTGGACCAGGATAAATTGTTGGTGATACTTACAACTAGAAATTTGAAGCTCTCAACCATGCCCACCTCAGCACCAATTGCCACAGACACGGGCATGCGCTCCACTCAGCTTCCTGAAATCAGTGACCAGCTCCTTTGTTTTGTTGACATTGAGGGAAAATTGTTGTTGACACCTTGCCACTGGGCTCTCTCTCCCCTTCCTGTGCTAGGTCTCATCATTGTCTGAGATCCAGCTCATTACGGTGGCATAATCTGCAAATTTGTCAATGAAGTTAGGGTAGAATTTGGCCATGCTTTCATGAGTGTATGGGGAGTGTAGTAAGGCATTATGAGGAATGAAATTCATCGTGGAGGTGTTGTGACTTATCCTTGCTGACTGTGTGATCTGTTGGCCAGTTGCAGAGCTGGGTGCAGAGTTACTAGGCCCAGGAGTTTGGAGATGAGTCTGTTTGGAATTATGGTTTTGAAGGTGTTTGTTGTTCACGTGAGAAGGCCACAAAGATTAAAGAAAGAGATCCCATCAAGTTATTTTGAAGAATTACGAGGAAGTTACCCCACACTTAGTATCACCAAAACAGATAATCTGACATTATCTGTTTTTGGGCTGCTGTTCAACACAAGTTGGATGTAATGGTTTCTACTCCACGGCAGTTATTACACATCACAAAAAGATTCTTCGAGGTTTGCTTACTTCAAGATGTTCTAACAGGGAGATGACAGGAATAATAGAAGTGCAAGCATTTTCATTGGTGTGTAAGGAATAAATAATTTGTATACAGTGCCTTTGAAAGTATTCCCCCCCCCCCCGAATTTTTCTTATTGTTTTACAATACTGAATCACAGTGGATCTAATTTGGGTTTTTTGATGCTGATCAACAGAAAACAGATCTCTACAACGTGATCTGAACTAATTACAAATATAAAACACAAAATAATTGCAGAAGTAGATCATCAGTAGATGCACCTTTTCATCTACTGATGACCCTTTTCATCAGTAGATGCACCTTTGGCAGCATTTGCAGCCTTGAGTCTGTATGGCTAGGCCTCTTGTCAGCTTTGCACATCTGGATACTGCAATTTTTCCCCATTTACAAGATTGCTCAAGCTCTGTCAGATTGCTTTGTGATCGTGAGTGAACAGCCAAGCTACAAATTCTCAATTGGTTTGAGGTATGGACTCTGACTTGGCCTCTCCAGGATAATAATTTTGTTGTCTTTAAGCCATTCCTGTGTAGCTTTGGCTTTGTGCTTGGGGTCAAATCTCCCAAGATGCAGTTCACTTGCAGACTGCATCAGGTTTTCCTCCAGGATTTTTCCATACAGTCGGCTCTCCTTATCCGCGGGGGATTGGTTCTGGGACCCCCTGCGGACACCAGAATTCACGGATGCTCAAGTCCCTTATTCAACCTGTCTCAATGCAGTGGATCTTAGGACCCAGCAGAACCCCAGACCTTATTTAATGTGGCTCAGTGCGGTGGACATTAGGACCCAGCGACAGAACTCTGAATCCGCAGTGTTTCTGTTCACGAAAATAACCATGATCGCGATTGAAAATAAAGTGGAAATAATAAAGCGATCGGAAAGAGATAAAACGCCATTCTCATTGGAAAAGTGTTAGGCTACAGTCGGTCAACAATCGGAACAATTTTAGATAGATAGATAGATAGATACTTTATTCATCCCCATGGGGAAATTCAACTTTTTTCCAATGTCCCATACACTTGTTGTAGCAAAACTAATTACATACAATACTTAACTCAGTAAAAAAAAATATGATATGCATCTAAATCACCATCTCAAAAAGCATTAATAATAGCTTTAAAAAGTTCTTAAGTCCTGGCGGTAGAATTGTAAAGCCTAATGGCATTAGGGAGTATTGACCTCTTCATCCTGTCTGAGGAGCATTGCATCGATAGTAACCTGTCACTGAAACTGCTTCTCTGTCTCTGGATGGTGCTATGTAGAGGATGTTCAGAGTTATCCATAATTGACCGTAGCCTACTCAACGCCCTTCGCTCAGCTACCGATGTTAAACTCTCCAGTACTTTGCCCACGACAGAGCCCGCCTTCCTTACCAGCTTATTAAGACGTGAGGCGACCCTCTTCTTAATGCTTCCTCCCCAACACGCCACCACAAAGAAGAGGGCGCTCTCCACAACTGACCTATAGAACATCTTCAGCATCTCACTACAGACATTGAATGACGCCAACCTTCTTAGGAAGTACATTCGACTCTGTGCCTTCCTGCACAAGGCATCTGTGTTGGCAGTCCAGTCTAGCTTCTCGTCTAACTGTACTCCCAGATACTTGTAGGTCTTAACCTGCTCCACACATTCTCCATTAATGATCACTGGCTCCATATGAGGCCTAGATCTCCTAAAGTCCACCACCATCTCCTTGGTCTTGGTGATATTGAGACGCAGGTAGTTTGAGTTGCACCATATCACAAAGTCCTGTATCAGTTTCCTATACTCCTCCTCCTGTCCATTCCTGACACACCCCACTATGGCCGTGTCATCAGCGAACTTCTGCACATGGCAGGACTCCGAGTTATATTGGAAGTCTGATGTGTACAGGGTGAACAGGACCGGAGAGAGTACGGTTCCCTGCGGCGCCCCTGTGCTGCTGACCACCGTGTCAGACCTATAGTCTCCCAACCGCACATACTGAGGTCTATCTGTCAAGTAGTCCACTATCCAATCCACCATGTGAGAGTCTACTCCCATCTCCGTTAGTTTGTGCCTTAAGATCTTGGGCTGGATGGTGTTAAAGGCACTAGAGAAGTCAAGGAATGTAATCCTCACAGCACAACTGACCCCCTCTAGGTGAGAGAGTGATTTGTGCAGCAAATACGTGATAGCATCCTCCACTCCCACCTTCTCCTTATACGCAAACTGAAGAGGATCCTGGGCGTGCCTGGTTTGTGGCCTCAGATTCTGTATTATCAGCCGCTCCATGGTCTTCATCACGTGCGACGTCAAGGCAACAGGTCTGAAGTCATTCAACTCCTTTGGTTGTGGTTTCTTCGGTACCGGGACAATACAGGATGTTTTCCACTTTAAAGGATAAAGTGAGAAAGGCTCTGCCCCGATGAAAGCTACAATTATTATTAAGCAACACAGTGGTTTAATTTATTGGGTTTTGGGGTTTTGATCCTCACATCAACCCGGCACGGTGGAGAGCACACTCGGGAGCGATCTGTCACTGGATTGAACTCGGGAAGAAGTTCCCGAGCCCGGCGCTGAAACATACGTTCTTAAGTGCTTTATATGCATAGAAAGGTAAAGTATATACTATATACTAAGACAAACGTTTGACTAACTGAAGCTAAATAATACCAGATGTACCTGTTCCAACTCACTAAGTAACAGAACTTCTGATTTTTTCGATCCTGATCCACGATAACCCACGCACATGCTCCCGTATACTTTAAATCATTTCTCGATTACTTATGATACCTAAATGCTATGTAAAATAGTTGTTATACTGCATTGTTTAGGGAATAATGACAAGAAAAAAGTCTGTACATGCTCGAACAACAAGTGCTGGAAGAGCACTTCCAGGTTTTCGCAATTTGCGGTTGGTTGAATTCGCGCATGCGGAATTCGCGGATAAGGAGGGCCGACTGTACTTTGGTGCACTGATTTTACCCCCTACCTTCAGAAGCCTTCCAGGGCCCGTTGCAGTGAAGAATCCCCACAGCATGATGCAGCCACCACCATGCTTCATGGTAGGGATGGTGTGTTTTTGATGATGTGTGGTGTTCGGCTTACTCCAAACATAGTGTTTAGTTTGATGGCCAACAATATCAATTTTGGTTTCATTAGGCCATAGAACCTTCTTCCAACTGACTTTAGAGTCTCCCACATGCCTTCTGGCAAACTCTAGCCGAGAGTTCATGTGAGTATTTTTCAACAGTGGCTTTCTGTCTGCCACTCCCTCATCTCAGCCACTGAAGCTCGTAACTTCTCCAGAGTTGTCGTAGGTCTCTTGGTGGCTTCTTTCACCAGTCTCCTTGCAAAGTAACTCAGTTTTTGAGGATGGCCTACTCTAGGTAGATTTACAGCTGTGCCATATTCTTTCCTTTTCTTGTCTCCTGAAATTTCCTGATATGTGCTTTTCAATAACATGCAGAGTTGCTTAGTGTTCTTTTGCCTTCATAGTGTCGTTATTGCCAGGATATGGACCTTCCAGATACGGGTGTATCTTTTTGCAATCAATTGAAACATCTTGACTGCACACAGTCCAAAAACAGATCTCTGCTTAACTAATGATGTGACTTCTCAGACCAGTTGGCTGCACTAGTGATAGTTTGCTGTGTCATATCAAATGGGGGTGAATACTTATGCAATCAATTATTTTATGTTTTATATTTGTAATTAATTTACATCACTTTATAGAGATCTGTTCTCACTTTCACATGAAAGAGTCTTTTTTTGTTAATCAGTATCAAAAAAAACCCCAAATTAAGTCCACTGTGATTTAGTGTTGTAAAACAATAGAACATGAAAACTTCCGGGGGTGGGGGGGGGGGGGAGTGGGTGAATACTTTTTGCAGGCACTGTATATAACTATTCTGCCCTGTCCCATTAATCCTCCACGAAAGATCATTTTAATCTGTACTAGATAGTGTAGTGTTTTTTGGGGGTTTCTTGCTGCTGAATTTTCTTCCGCTTTTATCAGTTGCTAACATGTTATCATAACAAATTTGATTTAAGATGTTTAGGTCTTACAAACCATAAAGTCAGAATATGTTACATCTGAAGATTTACTTATTTGGTACATTTATACAGTTACTTCCAGCACTGCAGCAATGGTAATTAATTGTGATCAAACCTAGGGTAAATGAATGCTGAAACCATTATTGATAGTCTGTTGTGAAGCAGCTGATTACAACACCCTATTAAATACAGCTTTATTTAGTCTTATGGCTTTTGTGATTTTTAATACTGGCTGAAGATTTGTGCCCTGCAAAATTGGCTTAATGTCATTATGTAAGGAGTGTGTTTGCATTTTCAATTTTATTAAAAGAATCACTAAAATGGTCATGTAGCTTCCAATTAACCTTTTGATTGGTATTTGTGGTCCCACTGTCTCTAACCCTACCACCTTTATTGTCCATAATTTTATCTTAATTTGTTTTCATTCATAAAAACTCCTCAGCAAGTAGTGGGTCTGATGCATGAAACAATAATGGAAATCACCCAGCTGAGACTCTCCTTGCCTAATAGCATTCACTCACTTCTCAATGCCAAAAGTTATGAGTGGAATGCTGGCTAATTTTCTCAATTTCATGATCCATTATGAGGAGCCGGTCAGTCAGAATTGGCTATATTATCACTGATGTCCTTGATGTGAAATTTGGTGTTTTGAAGCAGTAGTGCAGTACAATGTTATAAATATTACTATAAATATAATAAATAGTAGTGCAAAAAAGAGGGATAATGAGGTTGGGTTCATGGATCATTCAGAAATCTGATGGGGGAAGGGAAGAAACAGTTTCTAAATCATTGAACATAGGACTCCATACTCCTGTGCCACCTCCCCAATGGTAATAATGAGAAGAGGGCATGTCCTGCATGATGAAGGTCATTAGTGATGGATGCCACCTTCTTGAGGAGCCGCTTCTTGAAACTTGTCCATGATAGTGAACAGGTTGAAAGTTCACAATATCCAGAAGACTCCAATCTCATACCCACCCTCAGTCCACCAATCACTTCAGAATCCTTTTTTGCCTTGCCCCTTTATACTGACCATCTTGCCTGTGCACTCTTTGTCCTGATTCAGGGTTTCAGCGATTCCTTTCCCCCCTCAGATGCTGCATGACCCACTGAGTTTCTCCAACAGATTATTTGTTGTTGTAATCTACATTGTTTTGTGTGGCAACTACCAGGTCTTCAGATACCCAGACAATTTCGAGATTCCCTTTCAAAAGCAAGTGGTATCTGAAAAATTCCTTTCACCATATTTGTACAAGAGTGCTGTGGTGGCTTTTTTCTGCAGGTGCTGTTCTCTAATCTTTGTTCTTTGTTGGATATTGTACAAGAGAGGAAAAGGAATTGGAATTGTATCAGGTACCGGGTGTAGAATGCAACAGTTGCTCAGTATATGCCACTCTGAGACCAGTTTGGATTGTTTGCTGTCCCTGATGAGATTATAGAGATGTGTTGTTTCCTTTCTATTGAAAACCACAGTTTAGGGTACCATGGTAGTGTAGTTTGGAATTCAATTCCAGCATCATCCATAAGGAGTTTGTAAGTTCCTCTTCTGAATGCATGGGTTTCCTCTGACAGTCCAGTAGTAGGTTAAATGGTTATTGTAAATCATCCTGTGGTTAGGCTAGGGTTAAATAGGTGGATTGTTGGGTGATACAGCTCATTGGACCGGAAGGGGGCTGCTCTCCATTGCCTTCTCTACAAGAAGTGAATACAGTACCTTTTGATGACCATCTCTGCATTAAAACTCTCATCCTGGTGATAGCCAGCTCAATTTAACAGATATGCAAGACACCTGGTTTAACCATTCCAATGTTCACCATAAGCTGTCTTGCTACATCTCCTCTGCCATCCTGTCACTGTCACTTCTATCAGTTCACTGTCCAGTGCAAGTGGTGCATGCAAGCTCTATTTCAACATTTAGGAGAAGTTCATGGATGGTAGAGGTCCATATCGACGTCTATGGTATAGGTGCAGATCAATGGGAGTAGGCAGTTTAAATGGTTTGGCATGGACTAGATGGGCCAAAAGGTCTGTTTATGTGCTCTACTTTTCCATGACTCTATGATGACTGTTGCTGCTGCATCTTTCCAGCACAGCTAGTTGGTACAAACCCAGAGGCTAAGCAAAGAATGATGATCGTTTACTTATGGTGCTGAATAATGTTCAGTTGTTCACATCCCTTTACCAAAGAGTAAGATTCCTAATTTCATCTTCACCTGTAGTGCAAATAGTTAATGTTTGAGGTTGGACAATTAGAGCAATTAATGATTGGTCTCGAACTTATCCTTTAACACAGATGAACTGGCAGTTGGAATCTTGTTCATTATCATGTTCCTCAGCCAGGCACTGTGTTCTGCTGGTGAGGCAGAAGACAAAATTAATGAGAAGATAAATGTCTGCTTGTTATCTTTTACTGGACACTGTTCTTCTAGAGGATGTGGTGTGATCCTTTCCAGATCTCTATCAGTAACATGCAGGAAGCTTTATCAGTCATTTCTTCATACTTAAGAAATGCTGCTCCACTGTTTTGTTTAAATGGCAGTACTGCAGATTAGTTGGTAAGTGAATGACCCTGAGTTCTCAGCCCCCTGTAACCAAAAGGGTCAAATGTTGCACTGGGAAAATTGGTTCTTGTGGTGCGTATGAGTCCAGAGGATGCTAAGAAGCATGATTTATCATCAAAAAGTGATTAATCCTTAATGCTTTGAGATGACTTAAGGTTTGTCAAGTGAGATGTTGATTAGTTACGCTTTTATATCTGAAGGTTTATATCATTTGCTTCTTGCAATTTAGTGGTAATAGGAATTAGTAAACAGTTTAACAGCTAAATCCACATTCTGTCAATAAGGCCAGATAGCGATGGTTAGATACTTGACCTCTCGGTCCCTGTGCAGGAGACTATTTTGCATCATCAAAATTGGAAGCAGTGTTGGAACTGAGACCTACATGTCTGGCTACGTTTGGGGAAATGCTGCTGTCTCCAGTCTGCATTCTTGGCAATTTGGCCTTAAACCCTTTTCCTAGTTAAATATTAGAGCAGGCTTAAATATTGATTGATTGGTCATATAGATATTGCTGCATAAATCGGTGCAGCAAGATTTTTTTGCATTATTGTCATCAGCACAGAGAAGTGTGACCTCTGCATGTTGCACTTACAGTTAGTTTTGTCAATGATCACAACCTAAAGATTAATTGAAGGTATTGGATAACATTGGTTTAGTTCCGAAAACTAATATGTGTCACACAAATTCAAGTAATCCTACTGTGTTTAAAGATATGAGAAGCAATTAAAGGTAACTTTCAAATCTTATCGAATGATTATTGGCAGATAAACTGATTTATTATGATTTTGTAACTGATCACTAATGAAGATCAAAATATATTTTTGAGAAAATCTTCTCAATGTTTTCACCTAAGCTTTCTGTGCCAACTATTTACTCTTTGATTGGCACTGGTCCTGAAATTGTTCCGGAAACAGGGCGTGAGTACCACCTAGCCCTGTTAATGTAACATGACTATACATGTTGACAGCTAAGATACAATCGTGGGTGGAGGTGAGAACAATGAACTGTTTGTTCACCTGCACTGGCTTGTACAGTGTCTTTCTGTGGCTAAGCTACCAGTGATTGAGAAGTTGAACAATTCTCTTGTGCTAACTTGTTCCTGGTTTTATCCTAACCTTCCTGTTTTTAAATATTTATTTATTAAATTTAAGAAAATTACAAAGAATAAATGTGATGATAAAATAGTGAGAAAAATAATATTAACCCTCCCCCTCCCCTTAACCCTCCCCCCCTTAACACTTATCTAAAGAAAGAAAAAAAAGAGAAAGATTGCCTGGATATCGGAGGATCCCCACATGCTCCATGGAGTTCAAAATAATTTTAATATTTATTTTTACTTTCCCCAATTACTTTATAATTTTATCTTCAAAGGACCTATATATTTAATCCCATCCTTTGTAGGTATGAGAGCCAAATTTTCAAAAATATATCATATTCATTTCTTAGATTGTATGTAATTTTTTCAAGTGGAATACAACTATGTATTTCATTATTCCAACAATGCATAGTTAAATATAAATCAGATTTCCAAGTAACTGTGATAACTTTTTTGGCTACTGCCAATGCAATTTTTATAAATTTTTTCTGATACTTATTCAATTTAAGTTTCGGTATTGTCCCTTCAATGTCTCCTAATAAAAATAATACTAGACTATGTGGGAGTTGTACTCCAGTAATTTGTTCTAATAAAAGTCTTAGATTTATCCAAAATGGTTGAATTTTAAAACAAGACCAAGTAGAATGTAAAAAAGTAGCAATTTCTTGATTACATCGAAAACATTGGTCAGACATATTTGAATTTAATCTATTTATTTTCTGTGGTGTTATATATAATTGATGTAAAAAATTATATTGTATTAATCTAAGTCGAACATTTATTGTATTTCTCATACTATCATAACATAATCTTGACCAGTTTTTTCCATCAATTTTAACATTCAAATCAGATTCCCATTTTTGTCTTGATTTATGAATTCCTGATTTAATTGTGTTTTTGAATCAAATTATACATACAAGATGTAAATTTTTTAATTTTTCCTTTTTGAATTAATATTTCTATTTCACTAGATTTTGGCATCAACATTGTTTGACCCAGCTTTTCTCGTAAATAAGCCTTTAATTGAAAATAACAGAAAAGAGTGTTATTTGATATTTTATATTTATTTTTTAATTGATCAAACGACATCAATATACCTCCTTCAAAACAATCACCTATATATTTAATCCCCTTTTGAAACCAATTATGTAAAAGTTTATTATCCATTGTAAAAGGAATAAGCCTATTTTGAATTAAAGTTCTTTTTGCTAATAAAGATTTCTTTATCTCATCGTCCATATTTACCTTATTCCATAAATCAATCAAGTGTCTTAATATAGGAGATTCTTTTTTTTCCCGTATCCATTTGGATTCCCATTTATATATAAAATCTTCTGATATGTTTTCTCCTATCTTATCTAATTCTATTCTAATCCATGCCGGTTTTTCTTCATCAAAAAAAGACGCAATAAATCTAAGTTGATCTGCTTTATAATAATTCTTAAAATTTGGAAGTTGTAACCCTCCTAAATCAAATTTACATGTCAATTTTTCCAATGATATTCTTGACATCTTTCCTTTCCAAAGAAATTTCCTTACATATTTATTCAGTTCTTGAAAAAACTTCTGAGGTAATTGTATTGGTAAAGTTTGAAATAAATATTGCAATCTAGGAAATATATTCATTTTTACAGCATTAACTCTACCTATTAATGTTATTGGTAACATCATCCATTTATCAAGATCCTCTTTTTTTTTAATAATGGCAAATAATTTTGTTTATATAAATTTTTTACATCATTATCAACTCTAATACCTAAATATTTTATCCTGTTTATTGACCATCGAAATTGAGTTACTAATCGACATTGATTATAATTTCCTTTGGTAAGGGGTAAAATTTCACTTTTATCCCAATTTACTTTATACCCTGATACTTCCCCATATTCTTCCAATCTAAAAAAAAATCTTTGCAAAGATTGCAATGGGTTTGTTAAATAAATCAAAACATCATCAGCAAATAAATTAATCTTATATTCTTCTTGATTAACTCTAAAGCCCCCAATGTCTGAATCTGTTCTAATTAATTCAGCTAATGGTTCTATTGCCAATACAAATAAAGCAGGTGATAATGGGCAGCCTTGTCTAGTTGACCTCGTTAAGCAAAATGGTGTTGAAATCTGACCATTTGTAACTACTTCAGTTTGAGGATTAGTATTTAAGGTTTTAATCCATTGTATAAAAGATTTTCCTAACTCATATTTTTCCAATACCTTAAATAAAAAATCCCATTCCAATCTATCAAATGCTTTTTCTGCATCCAAAGCAACTGCCACTCATCTCCTCTCTTTTTTGTGCCAAATGAATTATAGTAAGTAACTGAGTTATATTATCCATTGATTGTCTGTTTTTAATAAAATCTGTTTGATCCATATGTATTAATTTTGGTAAATATTTAGATATTCTATTAGATAAAATTTTTGCTATTATTTTATAATCTGTATTCAACAAAGAAATAGGTCTATATGATGTTGGTTTTAAAGGAGCTCTATCTTTTTTTGGCAATACAGTTATGATCGCTGTTAAAAAAGATTGTGGGAGTTTATGCATTCTTTCCACTTGGTATATTAATTCCATAAAAGGAGGAATTAATAAATCTTTAAATTTTTTTATAAAATTCAGGAGGAAAACCATCTTCTCCTGGGGAGTTAGTACTCTGAAGTGATCCTAAAGCTTCTTCAACCTGTTTTAATGTAAAGGGCATATCTAATCCTTTCTGTTCTTCCAAATTTAATTTTGGAAGGGTTATTTGTGATAAAAATTTATCTATCTCAGCAATCTTATTTTGTGATTCTGATTGATATAGTTCAGTATAAAAATTTTTTAAAGTTTCATTAATTTCTAAAAGTTTATGTAACCTTATTTTACACTTGTTCTAATTGCATTTATTGTTTTAGAAGCCTGTTCTGTTTTCAACTGCCAAGCAAGAATTTTATGTGATCTTTCACCTAATTCGTAATATTTCTGTTTAGTTCTCATAATTACTTTTTCTGTACGATATGTCTGGAGTGTATTATATTGTAGTTTTTTATTAACAAGTTGTCTTAGTTTTTCTTCTGTCATATATCTTTGAGATTCTTTTTCTAACTTTATGATATTTTTTTCCAATTGATCTATTTCTGCCATGTATTCCTTCTTAATTTTAGATGTATAACTTATAATCTGACCCCTTAAATATGCTTTCATCGCTTCCCATAATACAATTTTATCCTCAACTGAATGTAAATTTGTATCCCAAAAAAATTGAATGTTTTTTCATAAAATCACAAAAATCTTGACGTTTTAATATTTGAATTAAATCTCCATCTATGAATCGATTCCTCCTTATCCATCATTATCATTGTCATTATCAAGGGGGAATGATCTGGCAGTATTCTTGCTTTATATTCCACACTTTTCACTCTATCTTGAATATTTTTTGATAATAAAAAACATCAATCTTTGAGTAAGTTTTATGTCTATTTGAATAAAATGAATAATCTCTTTCTCTTGGATTAATTTTCCTCCATATATCAATCAGGTTTAAATCTTTCATTAATGATAAAGTTAGTTTTATTACTTTTGATTTTGTAGCAATTTTAGTTGACCTATCCAAAACTGAATCTAAACAAAAATTAAAATCTCCACCTATTAATATTTTATCATGTGCATCAGCCAAGTTCAAAATAACTTCTTGTATGAATTTTGCATCATTTTCATTTGGTGCATAAATGTTCATAAAAGTCCATAATTCTGAAAAAAATTGACAATGTATAATCACATATCTTCCCCCAGAATCAATTATTACATTTTGTATTTTAATTGGTAAAGATTTATTAACCAAAATTGCAACTCCTCTCAATTTTGAATTAAATGAAGCTGCAATGACATTTCCAACCCAATCCCTCTTTAATTTCTTATGTTCTGTTTCTGTTAAATGTGTTTCTTGTAAAAAAGCTATATCTCCTTTCATTTTCTTAATATATGTTAAAACTCTTTTTCTTTTCACAGGTCCATTAATTCCATTAACATTAAAACTTTAAAAATTAAGTAAATTAATCATTCATAATACCTTGGGAACTCTTTAAAATTCTCCATGTTGCTATGAGTTTCTCCCCAACCATCCAGGCAAAAAAGAAGAAAAATAGAAGAAAGATAACTAATATATAAGAAAAAAAAATGAAGTTCCCCCCCCCCCCACTAATTTTGCGAATAAAAAGGAACACAACATTACCCCCCCCCCCCCATTTTATGGGTCATGGCAATCGCCATGATTGTACACGTGAAACTCGCAGCCATCGATCAGGAGCTCCTCCAGCTCCCCCGCAAAAAAAAAAACAAAATATATTAGTGAAGAAAAAAAAAGAAAATAATTAATGTCTCTACTCCCAATTAATACTCAACTATATTTTTTTATATAAATGTCCGTCAAGTCCAACCTTGTTTCAGTCTTCATCATTAGTCCATTTCATTTCTGTAATTCTTTACTTCTTCGTGGACATCAGGTAATTCTTGTACAAATTTCTCCGCTTTCCAGTAGTCAACGAAAAATCTTCTTTCTTCGTTATCCAGGAAAATTATCAATTTTCCTGGATAGCTCAATAAAAATTTATAGCCCTTTTCCCATAAAGATTTTTTCACTGGATTAAATTCCTTCAGCCTCTTCAGAAGATCGTAACTTATGTCTGGATTAAAAAAAACTCTTTTCCCTTCTATTATCAATGGCCCATTTCTCTTTTTAGCACCTTGAATAGCTGCCTTCAAGATCATTTCTTTATCTTGGTACCTTAAACATTTTATCAAAATTGATCTTGGATTTTGATCTTGTTGAGGTCTTCGTCTTAAAGCTCTGTGTGCTCTTTCAATTTCAATTACTTGGCTTCCTTCTTTCATTTCCAACATTTTCGGAATCCATTCTTGAAAGGATTTTATTGGATTTTCTCCCTCTGTACCTTCCATAAGACCAACAATTTTGATATTATTGCGTCTACTAGAGTTTTCAAGCGCATCTATTTTTTCCAACATCCGTTTTCTTTCTATTGTCCAGGCAAGATTATTGTCTTCTATCTTAGCTATTCTTTCAGTGTTTTCTTCCACTTTCTTCCACTTTAACTTTATTATCCATCTTCTTTTGTTTTTCCACCACATTATCGAGTTTATTCTGCATCCTTCTTATAGCTTTTAATTCATTCATAATATATATCAGCATATCTTTTATGTCTCCTTTAATCTCTTCCTTCTTTTCCTCTTCTTCTTCCTCTGAATTTCCCAAAGAGTCTGATTCCACTTCCGATTCACTTCCATTTTCACTTCCAGCCGTAGTTGGGATTTGTAGTTTTATTAATATCTGTTCATGCATACTTTCGCGCATGCATTGTTCTTGCCGTTTCTTCTTAGAGTCCGCCGACATTGCACTTCGCCGGGAGGAGATCCAACTTGAGTCCAAGGCTTCGCCGAGACGGTTAGGCCTTTTTCCCCTGCCGATTTGCGCAGTCTTTGAAGTAGTAACTTTCTTCTGTTTCGGTTTAGGAGCCATATCAAAAGATAATCCTGAGTTACTTATAAATAGTTTCCAGTAGATATTTGTTAACTCTTCTTCATTTAAACCCTATTTCATTACTTTTTACGAGAGAACTGGATTCCCAACATCTCGACGCTACGTCATCACGTGACGCCCCCCCTATCCTAACCTTCCTCATGTTGGGTCTTCCCCACTTGACAGTATAAACTAAACACTACACGGTTTACTTAATGCAGTAATCCAGGAAATATTAGTTATTATCTTGTGTATCCATTGTGAAATTCTCCCCTTTAATAGAAAAATGCAACATTTCATCATCTGTATAGAAGCGTGATTAATTACTAAGTTTTCTTTCCCACCGTCACCTCGAGGAAAGAGGCCATATGATCCTGTGTTTACAAAATACCAAATTTCTCACAAGTGTTTCTTCTTAATGACCTTGTATTATATCCAAATGCTATCATGGATTGAAATGCGCCCGGGTACATTTTAAAAAAGACACAGTGCCAACTCAAATTGGACTATCTGTTGGGACCAAATTCAAGGTAAAAATCATTTGGAATCCATATAATGGATTTGTTGCATCCAAATAGTTGTTGTTGTTCCCTCCCTTGTTTTGTGGTATATTAGCCCCAACCTTGCCATTTCTTTAGTATTTTTGTTTGTTTTTATGAGGCCGAGTTGCTAGCTCAGTGCTCAAATTAGCACAGATGTAAAGTGTGCAAGGAGTTGGCCGGATTCAAATCCGGGACCACGCACCTCGAAGTCCATTGTGGTTGCCTCTACACCACTGGCTATCTAATCCAAATTGCAGTTTGGGGAAACATTTCTACATTCCCGTTTTATAGGCATGTTATATTTTCTAATGCGATTTCCACAAGTGTATAATATTTCTGGTAACCAGGAGTTTATATTTATTGCTTCAATGTGAACTTAATATATGCTGAGTTAAGTCACTCAGGCAAACGTATGGAAGTGGCTCCATCAATCTCAGTTCAGTTTCTGGTGCCCTTTGCTTGTTGGTTACCCCAGGCAATATGTCATTGTTTTTGTTCTGAGTCATATCGCATAGGGATTGGTGGTATATATTCTCACTTCCCCCCAACCCCCAGAAATGCCTCTCATTCTCCCTCATACTTGCTGCTGTAATCAAATTACCCCATGTCTACCAGTTGCAATTGAACAGACATACCCTAAAATGTGAAACAAGGGAAGACATTTCACAAGCCCAATCCTAGTCTTGTATTGCCTTAAAATTTGCATTGTCTATGATCATCTGCCTAGTGATCATCTGCTTTTAATGGTTAACTGGGTAGTTGCTCATTTGTGTTGTTATATACTTGCCTTTAGTCATATGCTTCATGTTGCTTTATCAGGTGGCTAATTCTACATTTTGGTGATGTTGCATTTGTCTATGAGTCCTTCATTAATTCGATCACAGAAAACCCAGAGTAATGTAGAGGATGCAGGTGAAGTTGAAAAGGAAATTTGGAAGGCAAAGACAGTACGTGGGAGGTAAGATCTAGTAAAACCCTAAGGTATTTTATCTGTACTTAAGGGGAAGGAGGGTAACAAAGATAAAAGTCGATCCTATTAGAGACCAAGCAACACACAAAAAATGCTGGAAGAACTCAGCAGGCCAGGCAGCGTCTATGGGGGAAAAAAGTACAGTTAGTGCAGCTGGACTACACCTCATCCCACCCTACTACTTGTAAAATCGCCATTCCCTTTTCTCAATTCCTCAGTCTCTGCCACATCTGCTCTCAGGATGAGGCTTTTCATTTTAGAACGAAGGAGATGACCTCCTTTTTCAAAGAAAGAGGTTCCCTTCCTCCACCAGCAATGCTACTTTCAGCTGCATCTCTTCCATTTGAAATTGAAATATCTTTATTGTCATTGCATAGTACAATTTGTCATGCACCAATACAGCGAAAATGAGTTTGCAACTCTCGTTCTCAATGCTATAAAACAAATAAAATAAATAAACAATAAACTCAGCGTCCTGAGGAAAAAAACAATCTTAACTATTGTTTTGGTGTTAGTGGACCATGTAAGGTCTTCTGAGATGTGTATTCCCAGAAACCTGAAACTGGACACTCTCTCCACTATGTCTCCATTAATGTAGACTGGAGCGTATTCGTCATCCCGTGACTTTCCAAAGTTGATATTTAGCTCCTTAGTCTTTGCTGTATTAAGAGACAGGTTGTTCTCTGAGCACCAGCTCGCTGAGTTCTGTACCTCCGCTCTGTATGCTGATTCGTCTCTGTTGGAGATCAACCTGATCACTTTTGTGTCGCCTGCGAAATTGACGATGGTATCGGTGTTAAATGTAGGTACACAGCTGTAAGTGAAGAGGGAGTAGAGTATGGGACTCAATACACAACCTTGTGGTGTACCAGTGTTCAGAATAGTAGTGGAGGACAGGTGAGGGCCCACTCTCACTGCCTGTGACACTCTGGCAAGAAATTCAAGTCCTAGTTGCAGAGTGATGAGCTGAGGCCTAGCTGGAGTTTGGAGTTGAGCTTGCTGGGGATGACAGTATTAAAAGCAGAGCTATAATCCACAAACAACATCCTCACGTATGTGCCTTTTCCTTCCAGATGTGTCAGGACATTGTCAAGAGCTAATGAGATGGCATCCTCCACGGACCTGTTTATAGGCAAACTGGTTTGAGTCCAGTGTAGCAGGGCATTTCATGCACGTCCACTCTTACCCCATCCTGCTGTCAACCTACCAGGGATAGTGTTCCTCTTGTCCTTACCCCTCACCCCACCAGCTTCCATGTCCACGCATAATCTCTGAAACCTCCGCCTCCTCCAACGGGATCCCACCACTGGGCACGTCATCCTTCCCCCACCCCACTTCCTTCTTTCTGCAGGGATCACTCCCTATGCGACTTCCTTGTTTGTTTGTCCCTCCCCACTGATCTCCCTCCTGGCACTTATCCTTGCAAGCACCTGCCCCTACACCTCCTCCCACACTACCATTCAGGGCCCTAAACAGTCCTTCCAGGTGAGGCAACACTTCACCTGTGAGTCTGTTGGGGTTACTTGCTGTGTTTGGTGCTGCTGGTGTGGCCTGCTATATATTGGCGAGACACGATGTAGATTGGGAGACCGCTTCGCCGAGCATCTATGCTCCATCCACCAGAACAAGCAGGATTTCCCAGTGGTCACCCACTTTAATTCCACTTTCCATTACTATTTTGTTAAGTCCATCCATGGCCTCCTCCACTGTCATGATGAGGCCACACTTAGGTTGGAGGGATAACACCTAATTGATAATTTGGGTAAGTTCCGTACTGATGCCATGAACATCAATTTCTCAAACATCAGGTAATGTCCCATTCCCCCTTCTCCATTTCCCATCCCCTTTTCTTTCTTTATCTCCTTCTGTCTCTTTCACCAATCAACTTCCCAATTCTTTACTTCATCCCTCCCCCTCCAGGTTTCACCTATCACCTTCTGTTTCTCTCTCCCCTCCCCCCTCCTTTTAAATCTACTCCTCAGCTTTTTTTCTCCAGTACTTTTGAAGAGTTTGGCCCAAAACGTCAACAGTACTTTTTTCCACAGATGCTGCCAGGCCTGCTGAGTTTCCCCAGCATTTTGTGTGTGTTGCTAGGAATTCCAGCATCTGCAGATTTTCTCTTGTTTGCGATTAGAGACCAAATCAGTTTTCAGGGTGGTGAACTTTGGGATGATTACATTGCATCCATTTTCATAAAAATGAAAGATAGTGAAAGCACTGGCAATGAAGAGGTAGAATATCAATTGCTGGAAGTTATAGAAATAGTGAGCTGGCGAGGATATAGTAAGAGGTCGAGTACTTATAGAAATGAATAATTCGGCGGTCTTGCATAAGTTGTAAAGGAAGAAGTGAAGGAAATGGTGTGTGCTGTGGTTGTCATCTTGCAGTTCTGTCTTGGCTACAGTATGATACTGGAGCAAGAAGTTACTGATGTGCTCCTCCTCTTCACCAAAGGGAGAAAGGGGCAGGTCAAGTAATTACAGGCTAGTTAGCTTAATTGCAAAATGTTGGGAAAAAGTTCCTGAGGTTAGCCAACACAAGGGAATCTGCAGATGCTGGAAATTCAAACAACAACACACACAAAATGCTGGTGGAACACAGCAGGCCAGGCAGCATCTATAGGGAGAAGCACTGTCGACGTTTGGGGCCGAGACCCTTCATCAGGACTAACCGAAAGGAAAGATAGTAAGAGATTTGAAAGTAGTGGGGGGAGGGGGAAATGCGAAATGATAGGAGAAGACCGGAGGGAGTGGGATGAAGCTAAGAGCTGGAAAGTTGATTGGCGAAAGTGATACAGAGCTGGAGAAGGGAAAGGATCATGGGACGATGTCTTCCTTTTTTAAACAAAGGGACTTCCCTTCATCCACCATCAACTCTGCTGTCAAACGCATCTCTCCGATTTCCCACACATCTGCCCTCACCCCATCCACCCGCCACCCCACTCGGGATAGGGTTCCCATTGTCCTTACCTACCACCCCACCAGCCTCCAGGTCCAACGTATAATTCTCCGTAACTTCCGCCACCTCCAACGGGATCCCACTACCAAGCACATTTTTCCCTCCCCCCCCACTTTCTGCTTTTCGCAGGGATCGCTCCCTATGCGACTCCCTTGTCCACTCGTCCCCCCCATCCCTTCCCACCGATCTCCCTCCTGGCATTTATCCTTATAAACGGAACAAGTGCTACACCTACCCTTACACTTCCTCCCTCACCATCATTCAGGGCCCCAGACAGTCCTTCCAGGTGAGGCGACACTTCACCTGTGAGTCGGCTGGTGTGGTATACTGCGTCCGGTGCTCCCAGTGTGGCCTTTTAAATACTGGTGAGCCCCGACGCAGACTGGGAGACCGTTTCGCTGAATGCCTACACTCGGTCTGCCAGAAAAAGCAGGATCTCCCAGTGGCCACACATTTTAATTCCACATCCCATTCCCATTCTGATATGTCTATCCATGGCCTCCTCTATTGTCAAAATGAATCCAAACTCAGGTTGGAGGAACAACACCTTGTATACCGGCTGGGTAGCCTCCAACCTGATGGCATGAACATTGACTTCTCTAACTTCCATTAATGCCCCTCCTCCCCTTCTTACCCCATCCCTGACATATTTAGTTGTTTGCCTGTTCTCCATCTCCCTCTGGTGTTTCCCCCCCCCTTTCTTTCTCCTGAGGCCTCCCGTCCCATGATCCTTTCCCTTCTCCAGCTCTATATCACTTTCGCCAATCACCTTTCCAGCTCTTAGCTTTATCCCATCCCCTCCAGTCTTCTCCTATCATTTCGCATTTCCCCCTCCCCCCACTACTTTCAAATCTCTTACTATCTTTCCTTTCGGTTAGTCCTGACGAAGGGTCTCGGCCCGAAATGTCGACAGCGCTTCTCCCTATAGATGCTGCCTGGCCTGCTGTGTTCCACCAGCATTTTGTGTGTTATTGTTGTTTCCCGGGGTTAGCCTCTTGTTTGGCATTAAGGGAGCCACAGATTACTCAAGATCTCAAGATACTGGGACATCGTGGGTGGCCAGCGTGATACTGTAACAAAGAGTACTATTAAGATTGGCACATTTGTTGTAGTATATTAGCCATTTGACAAAGACCTTGAGGTAGGTTGATCACAAGATTAAAACCCAAGGGATTGAATGTAAAATGCAAGTTAGATTGAAAGTTGATTTGTTAGAAGATGCAAAAGAATAATAGTTTTAGTAACTGCATGGCTCTATGTAGCAGGATTCAGGATCTGCCCCTTTTATGGTGGAATAATTAATGATTCAAATTTGAATATTGTGGTCATAGTTATGAAGTTTGCCAGTGATACCACAATAAGCTGTATGGCCAATAGGCAGAAAGTTCTAAGTTGCAGGATAATATCAGTGGTGGCAAGAATATATTTACTGAGATACTGTGTGGAATCTGCCTTCTTGCCCAAGCAGTCCCCCAACTCAATCCTGGCCAAATCATGGGACAAATTACAGTGACCAATTAACCTACCAACATCTTTGGATTGTAGGAGGAAACCGGAGCACCGGGAGGAAACCCACACGGTCATGGGGAGAACGTTCAAACTCCTTACAATGCCAGTGAACACTGTAAAATAAAAGGCAGATAATGTATTTGGAGTTAATGAACAAGTGAAGAGAGTACACAGTGAATGAGAAATGTAGATGCCACATATCCCGAAAGTAGATTATGTGATTCAGAAGGAAAGCAGGACATTTGCCTCTATTGACTGAGGGTAAAATTTTCACAGTGTCTGTACAGGGTTTGTTATGTCTCCGCACCAGAGGAAGGATGTGAAAGAACATGTAAGAATGCGCATGGGAATGTTGCTAGAGCTGGAGAATTAATGTTTGGAGGAGAGACTATCAGGGGTTTCTTTAGAACGGAGGAGATGAGGGAAGATTTGTATGACAAATGGCTTTGGCATGAGTGATAAGGAATCACTTATTTCCCTTAAATCAACAATAATGGACGTAAAGCAGTTCATTCTTCCCCACTGCGATCAGACTGTGAACCAAGTCACCTCTTTCACACCCTTTTCCTGCCATGTTCTCACATTTGTAATTTTACCTCGCTCAGTCTGGTGTTGTCGCTTCATTATTTTTCTTTGCACTTCTTCAGTTTGCAAGACAACCATTGCACTATTTTCTGTTCACACACAATCATTGCATTTATTGTTATACTTGTTATTACCTGAGCTTCACGTGAAGAAGGAATTTAATTGTACCCTGGCAATAGTTAATACGACAATAAACTAATCTGAATCTGGTGAAAGGAGTAGAGCGGAGCTGAGGGTTAAAAAAACAATTCACTAAACAGTGAGGGTGGTGAGTTTGCTACTTCAAAGGTGGTAGAAGTAGAAACTTACTCAGTTCTTGCTCAGCATGGACATGATAGGCCAAATGCCTTTGGTGCCTAATTTTATCAGAATATCATATAGGACAACTGTGATGCTGCAGGAAGACTTGCTTGTGTTATAGTATGATTGAGAGTCTTCTGACGGTTTTAATAAATATGCCCAAAAACACTGCCTGAAACGGACAAATGATAAAGGCTAGAAAAGTAGGTGTGTACGTGTAACCGTAATGTGCATAAAAACCTCATATTGGTCATGTTTGCGTTTTACTCTGGTCTTTTGATATACTCTCAGTTCCATCTGCTGATTGTATACATATCCTACACCTGGTTGGTAAGTCTCTCCACCAGGAATCGTAGTTGAAATATGATCATCCCTAAAATTAAAATTCTTGAAGGGATTGTAGAAAGATGAGAGTTTAACTCGGACAGATTTAAAAATAAAAAGAGTGCTTCTCCTCATGACTGCAGGCTGTTTGTAAATGTTTTGAAGACAGTGGAATACATAAAAGAACAGCTACTGAAAAGACCAAAAGATCATTGAGGTGTTAATTAAAAATAGCTTTTGAAATGAAAACCTTTCCCATACTCTATGGTTTCACTTGTGTACAGTAGTTTTTTATTTTGGTATTGAGCTGTGAGTAGGCATAAAACTTTGAGTGGAATTGCTGTGCAGGACTATTCAAAGTGCAGTCTCATTAATGCTAGGTGCTGACGTGAAGCAGTCTGGTGTCTCTTGGACAAATAAAATAATTTCAATTTTAGATGTAGTCATTGTGGCTGCCTTGCATTTTGGAAAAATCACCACATTCCATAAAACTTGTAATGGTTACAGAGTAGTCCTCCGTCCCTGTTCTAACAGGTGCATCACTGTTATGTTGCAGGCACACGTATTATTTATGACCGCAAGTTCCTCATGGAATGCCGCAACTCCCCTGTTGCCAGGACACCTCCGCGTGACCTCCCAAACATCCCAGGTGTCACAAGTCCGAATACCACAGAAGTGAAGCCAGCAGTGAACCATGTAAACAGCCATGAAGAGAAGGGGGCCGGTGGTAAGGGGATTGCTCAGATTTCAGTGAAAGCTGGTTTGGTGGGAGAGGGTACAATTGCCTTTGTATTAAATTATTGATATTAATTATAGTCATCCAGACAGTACAAAAGGGTGAAGCATTCACTCTTTCACTGTCGGCGTGGGCAGATTGAAGTGGCTGATAAGTATTTGATTTCTCAAGCATTCCTACTTGTACATAGTCTAAATGTGTGTTGCCTGTGCTGTTTGAAATCAGTGGTTGATTCTGTCTGTGCCTGCTTTAGCTGAAGCACCTGCACCACTTGCTTGCGGTTAGATAGTATTTTGTGTGGTGAGAGCAGGCAGTAACAATCATGGGTATAATAATACATACAGTTCCTATGGGTTGTAAGTTGGGCACTGCCATAACAAGTTTGTTTTTCAAAGCTAGGAAATTTCACCTGAAATATTTTGTTAAATCTTCAGAGGATAGCTTAATTCTACTATTTACCACATACTCTTAACAAAAAATGTGTTGAAAGTTGCAGTAGCAATAACTTAGTTGAAGTCACCTGTTAGTGAAAATCTCTGTAGCTTGCTTACTCATCAGGGCTTGAGAGCCACCCATGTTGGCTTCCAACAAAATAATCTCATTAGTTCTGTTCCCCTCTCTATATTTCCCTATAGCGCTGTAACTTATTCTGTCTCTTCCACTTTTCTGCACCAGGAGTAATCTGCAGTAGTCAGTTTGGACTCGAGTCAAATAAATAGTGCAAAAAAAAACAAGGTAGCTTTTGGGATCTGGGGAACAAACCAGATCCGGCACCCAATGGATGTACGGTATGTGCAGTAACAGGGAGGGCATGGGAGATAAGATTACTGGGGCCTTGATAGATATTTAAATCTTCACTGGCTACAGGCGAGTTGCCAAAGGACTGGAAAACATAAGATGTAGTACCTTTATTCAACCAGGTCAGCAAGAATAAGCCCCCTAGCAACTCATGCCAGACCATTGAATCTAACATCAATAGTAGGGAAGTTATTGAAGGTAAGTCTTGAGGGACATGGTCAAGCTACATTTGGAAATGTGTTAAAGATAGGCAACATGGAGGTTAGAGGGAGGTCCTACTTAGCCAAAGGTTACAGGTTCTAAAATTTGAGGGCATAGGTTTAGGGTGAGGACTGAAGGTCTAGAGGGGGTTGAAGAAGGATTTATTTTTCTCCCAAATAGTAGTGGAATCTATTGTATAGTAGGAGAGAAAGTGATGAAGGCAGAGGGAGGTATCTGGACAAGCTCTTGAATGACCAAGGCATAGAAGCCTATGGACTCAGTGCTGGTATATTGGATTGCTATACTGGATGGTTAGCATGGACTGAATGGGCCAAAGTGCCTGGTTCTGTGCTGTATAATATGCAAATTCTGCATACCCTGCAAGTAGGGTCAGACTCGAACATGGAGCCAAGAGACAGCAACACTAAGTAACAAGGTTCACAATTGGTATCATACAAACTTGAGTGAACTATAGTAGACCTTGATTAGCAATTGCTGTTGCAGGAACTGGCCCTGGACAAAATTGGGGGACTTCATTGGGCTTTCTTGTTAATGGGCCAGCAAGGAAAATCAGGTGGAACTCAATATTAATAACCATTCAGTGAAATATGCGCATGAAGATATCGACCTTATCATAGTGCAACTAAGCTTATTAACATGGACTATGGGTGAAGAACAAGTAGAGATATTAATTTTGAAACTAGTGTTGAGCAGTGCCAGAGGTGGTGCAGATGGTTGGTGGAGATGAGGGAATAAAGCAAGAAAAATAATCCATAGGATGATTATTGGATTTGAACTGATTAGAAGGTCACTTGCATTCTTTGTGTTTTCTGTAACAGGAGATGATGCCCAATTTGAGATGGACATTTAAGGAACACCCTTTTGTTTTCCTCCGGGGTGAGGAGCTTTGGTCCTGGAACCTCTCCATTTGGGCTTGTGCATCGACCCATTGTCTTCTCCAAGCCACCAGCTCTACATATTAACAAAAAAAAATGCAAACAGTTTTTGCCATTGATGGAACCCATCCACTTCTGTGAAGCTATAGACAGTGACACTTACTCCAAATGCTGTGAAAAGCGTGTGCCACGTGTTTTACGTGGTAGAACATCTACTGTTCTAATTGGCGACAAGCTTTCTAAAGAGTGGGCATCTCTCTGGTTCTTGATCTGTTTAATCTGGTTTCAATTTTATATACCTTTGGTAATCGAGGCTAAAGGTTAACCTTTCAGAGATGTAACTCGTGTTGAGAGGAGGGGAAAGAGCAGGAGAAGGAAAGCCAATGAAATAAAATGAAATATAAGTAAATTTAAATTTGTTGTGTCCTGACTTGAGCACTTTCTCAGCATGGCTCCTAGTTTGTTAATAAAGTACAATTGTGGAGTGCTACTCTTTCCAAAGTGCCCAGGAACAAAGCAACACATTTGGCCAAATAAAGTACAACTTGAAAGTAAAACTAGCTTTCCATTTTATTTTAATATTGTGTACATGAGAACAGGTTAGCAGGGAAGTACTGTGCAGCCCATCACAATGAGCCAGTTACACTCCCTACTTTGCCATCTTCTTGTACCTGGGGCACAAGTTCATTTTTCAAAGCTAGCTCTAATTATAGAAGAAATGCCTGTGGCAAGTTCTGCCCTCAGAATAATGTGACAAGTATTCATGGGCTCAGATCTAGCTGTCAAAATACTTTGAATTCAGAAGCACAATACTGTAATTGCTGTAAATGGGGGGGGGGGGGTAAAAAACTCAGGCAACATCTGCAGAGAGAGGGATAGTCAACAATTCACGTCAGTGATCTTTTGTCAGAAGCTCTTTGAATATTTTGAATGTCAGTAGTCTGAAATTCACAATTATTTAAAAACAAGATTGTTAATGATTAAACATTAAAATTAAAAGTTAATCTAATTTAAATTTTTAAACATAGAAATAATTAAACCAACTGAAGTGCATTTAATTTTATTAGTTTACATTTAAGTTAATGTAGTCAATGCCAAGGATCCTTTCCTTGGCATTGAATTAAATAGAGTAACTGAAACTGAATGAAGTCTAACTTGATCTGGCTTTGGTTCCCAGATTTCCCTTCATAACTATATGAAGGACACTGCACGGTTGGACTTCATGAGTTCAGTTGTTGGATTACAGTGCAAACAACATCAGAAAATTTGGTCTACATTCATGTAAATAATCCTCCAGAAGTTATTTAGATTACTTATCTAGCTCTGCCCACAGAAATATGCTATACCTCTTTATTAAATAGCTTGCCTCTCATTTTGGTTGCTTGTGTCTGATGAGCTTTGTTTTCATAATCTTTATTATTGAATGTCATGGAGGAGACAAGCCCACTGAGCAGCTTTATTACATGAGTGTGCCACCATCTCCTGTCAGTGCGTGAGCAGTCTTGTTTTAACTTTCCATTCATCCTTGAGGTTTATTGTGTGAAGGAATAGAAGGATTTGCATGTCAGTTAATATTCCTTCCAAAATGCTCTTTATTATAGTGTGGCTAACAGGAGGATTTCAGTGGCTCCCTCATTCTCAGTTTTTAGGATATCATCCCTTAAAATTTCATCTGGTCTCCCAATCCAGAGGGGGAAGAAGGCAGTTACACTAACTGGAAGCTGGCTACAGAGCTTGGCCCAAGGTCAAATTAAGTTTAATTTGTAGCATAAACCATTTTGAGACACCATTTCCAATATGCATTCTGCAATCATTTAATGTGCTTCTGTAGTCTTAAGTTTCATGACAGTTTCTGCACTCAACAAGGCAAAATAGCTTTACAATTTAGTTACGATTTGAAAGCTGGTATCTCATTAACTTCACTTCTGTTTACAATTATTGTCCAATTATGCAGGCTACTGCTATAAAGAGGTGTTGGCTTTATAGTCCAGAATTAGATTTATAATCACTGATGTATGATATGAAATTTGATGTTTTGCAACAGCAGTAACAAGAAAAAGCAAAAATCATCTATAAATTACAAAAATAAGAGTGCAGAAAAAGAAATAATGAAGTAGTGCTCCTAGATTCTCTGATCATTCAGAAATCTGATGGCAGAGAGTGGGAGAAGCTGTTCCTGAATTGTTGAATCAACTTCTGTCTTCTCGGACTCTTAATGAAGTAGAGCCATATGATTGTATGTGTGTTGGGCTCAGGATGGATCCTCTGAGGTGTTGACACCCAGGTACTTGAAGCTGCTCACCCTTTCCACTGCTGACTCCTCAATGAGGACTATTGTGTGGTCTCTTTGCTTCCACTTCCTTGGTCTTCCTGACATTAAGTGTGAGGTTGCTGCTTCAACATCACTCAACCAGCCAAGCTATTTCACTCATGGAAGTCTCCTCATCACCATCTGAGATTATACTAATAGTGGGGTCACTGATACATTTATAGAAGACATTTGACCTGTGTTATCCACACTTAGACAAAGTGGACATGAGGATAGTGAATGGTTCTTGCTAATAATGTATTGCCTTTTAAATGCAGAATTATTAAGGAAATGGGTACTGCACACTTGCATGCTAGAATAGTCATACTCTAAATTGGCCAGCATCAACAAATACCTATTCCCACTTGCAGCTTGAACTTCTTGGTTATATTGAGTCTGCAGTCTTTAAGGTAAGTAATTCTTCCTAGTTACCACTTCATAGATTCACATGATCCTAAAGGGTTTAGTAATGCTGATCAGAACCATGTTACTTCTAAATGCTAATGCGACATTAAATGGTAAGTAATATTGAGCCTCACTGAAGATTATTATGGACCTGTATTCCCAGATCCCTTTGTTCTACCACACTCCTCAGTGCCTTATTATTCATTGTGTAAGCCCTGCCATAACTGGTCATACAGAAGGGGAGCACCTCGCAGTTGTCTGCATTAAATTCCATCTGCCATTTTTCCAGGTGGTCAAGATCCCACTGCAAGCTTTACTAGTCTTCCTCACTGTCCACTACACCCCATTCTTGGTGTAATCTAGAAATTTGCTGATCCAGTTAACCACTTTATCATCCAGATCAATAATATACAGTAGATGAGAAACAACAACAGACCCAGCACCAATCTCTGTGGCACTCTACTAGTCACAGACCTCCAGCCAGAGAGGCAACCACCTACTACCAACTCTCTGGCTTTTCCCACCAAGCTAATGTCTAATCCAATTTGCTACCTTATCTCGAATGCCAAGCAACTGAACCTTCTTGACCAACCTCTCATATGGGACCTTGTTAAGTTCCCTGCTAAAGTCCATGTAGACAACATCATTAACTTTCCTGCCTTGTCTTCATCAACCTTCTTGGTAATGTCCTTGAAAACATGACCTTCCACGCACAAAGCCGTGCTGACTATCCTTAATCAGACCATGTGTATCCAAATACTCATATCCGGTCCCTTAGAATACCTTATAATAACTTTTCTACTATGGTACAGATGTCATGCTCACTGGCCCGTAATTTCCTGGTTTAATTTTAGAGCCTAAAACACTTATGAAACATAGAAAACTTACAGCACAGTACAGGGCCTTCAGCCCACCAAGCTGTGTCAAACATGTCCTCCCCTTGGAAATGACCTAGGGTTACCTATAGCCCTATATTTTTCTAAAATATGTGTACCTGTCCAGGAGTCTCTTAAAAAGACCTGATTGTATCGGCCTCCACCACTGTCGTGGGCAGCCATTTCCACGGACTCACCACTCTCTGCGTAAAAAAACTTACCCCTGATATCTCCTCTGTACCTACTTCCAAAAACCTAAAAACTGAAGCAACGCACACAAAATGCTGGTGGAACACAGCAGGCCAGGCAGCATCTATAGGGAGAAGCACTGTCGACGTTTTGGGCCGAGACCCTTCGTCAGGACTATAACCTAAAAACTGTGCCCTCTTCTGCTAGCTATTTCAGCCCTGGGAAAAAGTCTGACTATCTACACAATCAATGCCTTTCATCATCTTATGCACCTCTATCAGGTCACCTCTCATCCTCTATCTCTCCAAGGAGAAAAGGGCAAGTTCTCTCAACCTATTCTCATAAGGCATGCTCCCCATCCAGACAATATCCTTGTAAATCTCTGCACCCTTTCAATGGTTTCCACATCCTTCCTGTAGTGAGGTGACCAGAATTGAGCACAGTACTCCAAGGGGGTCTGACCAAAGTCCTATATAGCTGCAACATTACCTCTGTACTCCTAAACTCGATCCCATGATTGATGAAGGCTAATCGACCGTATGCCTTCTTAACCACATAGTCAACCTCCGTAGCAACTTCGAGTGTCCTATGGACTTGGACCCCAAGATCCCTCTGATTCTGCACACTGCCAAGAGTCTTACCATTAATACTATATTCTGCCATCATATTTGACCTACCACTTCACACTTCTATGGGTTGAACTCCATCAGCCACTTCTCAGCCCAGTTTTGCATCCTATCAATGACCCACTGTAACCTCTGACAGCCCTCCACACTATCCACAACACCCCCAACCTTTGTGTCATCAGCAAATTTACTAACCCATCCCTCCACTTCTTTATCCAGGTCATTTGTAAAAATCATGAAGAGTAGGGGTCCCAGAACCAATCCCTGAGGCATACCACTGGTCACCAACCTCCATGCAGAATATGACCCGTCTACAACCACTCTTTGCCTTCTGTGGGCAGGCCAGTTCTGGATCCATAAAGTAATGTCCCCTTGGATCCCATGCCTCCTTACTTTCTCAATAGTCTTGCTGAAATCCATATACACAACATCTACTGCTCTTCCTTCATTAATGTGTTTAGTCAAATCCTCAAAAAATTCAATCAGGCTCATAAGGCACAACCTGCCTGTGACAAAGCTATGCTGACTATTCCTAATCATATTATGCCTCTCCAAATGTTCATAAATCCTGCCTCTCAGGATCTTCTCCATCAGTTTACCAACCACTGAGGTAAGACACACTGGTCTATAATTTCCTGGGCTATCTCTACTTTCTTTCTTGAATAAGGGAACAACATCCGCAACCCTCCAATCCTCCGGAACCTCTCCCATCCCCATTGATGATGTAAAGATCATTGCCAGAGGCTCAGCAATCTCCTCACTTGGCTCCCACAATAGCCTGGAGTACATCTTGTCCAGTCCCAGTGACTTATCCAACTTGATGCTTTCTAAAAGCTCCAGCACATCCTCTTTCTTTATATTACATGCTCAAGCTTTTCAGTCTGCTGTAAGTCATCCCTACAATTGCCAAGATCCTTTTCTGTAGTGAATACTGAAGCAAAGTATTCATTAAGTACCTCTGTTATCTCCTCCGGTTCCATACACACTTTTCCACTGTCACATTTGATTGGTCCTATTTTCTCACGTTTTATATTCTTGCCCTTTGGATACTTGCAGAATGCCTTGGAGTTTTTGTTAATCCTGTCTGCCAAAGCCTCTCATGGCCTCTTCAGGCTCTCCTAATTTCATTCTTAAGCTCCTTCCTGCTAGCCTTATAATCTTCTAGATCTCTATCATTACCTAGTTTTTTGAACATTTCATAAGCTTTTCTTACTAGATTTACAACAGCCTTTGTACACCACAGTTCCTGTATCCTACCTTTCTTTCTCTGTCTCATTGGAACATACCTATTCAGAACTCCACGCAAATATCCGCTGAACATTTGCCACATTTCTTCCATACATTTCCCTGAGAACATCTGTTCCTAATTTATGCTTTCAAGTTCCTGCCTGATAGCCTCATCTCCCCTGCTACTCCAATTCAACGCTTTCCTAACTTGCCTGTTCCTATCCCTTTCCAATGCTATGGAAAAGGAGATAGAATTGTGATCACTACCTCCAAAATGCTCTCCCACTGAGAGATCTGACACCTGATCAGGTTCATTTCCCAATACCAGATCAAGTACAGCCTCTCCTCTTGTAGTCTTATCTGCATATTGTGTCAAGAAGCCTTCCTGAACACACCTAACAAACTTCACCCCATCTAAACCTCTCGCTCTAGGGATATGCCAATCAATATTTGGGAAATTAAAATCTCCCACCAAGACAACCGTGTTATTATTACACCTTTCCAGAATCTGTCTCCTTATCTGCTTCTTGATGTCCCTGTTGCTATTGGGTGGTCTATTAAAAAAAAACACCCAGTAGAGTTATTGACCACTTCCTGTTCCTAACTTCCACCCACTGGGATTTCGTAGACAATCCCTCCATGTCTTCCTCCTTTTCTGCAACCATGACACTATCTCTGATCAACAGTGCCACGTCCCATCTCTTTTGCCTCCCTCCCTGTCCTTTCTGAAACATCTAAAGCCTGGCACTCGAAGTAACCATTCCTGTCCCTGAGCTATTCAAGTCTCTGTAATGGCCACAATATCATAGCTCCAAGTACTGATCCACGCTCTAAGCTCATCCGCTCATCTGTTCATAATACTTACATTAAAGCAGACACATCTAAAAACCATCGGTCTGAGTGCATCCTTTCTCTGTCACCTGCCTGTCTTCCCTCTCTCACTGTTTCCAAACTTTCTCTATTTGTGAGCCACCTCCTCTTCCCCAGTCTCTCCAGTTCAGTTCCCACCCCATGGCAATTCTAGTTTAAACTCTCCCCAGTAGCTTTAGCAAACCTCCCCTCCATGATATTGGTCCCCCTGGGATTCAAGTGTAACTGGCCCTTTTTGTACAGGTCACTCCTGCTCCAAAAAAGGTCCCAATGATCCAGAAATCTGAATCCTTGCCCCCTGTTCTAATCCTTCAGCCACACATTTATCTTCCACCTCATTCAATTCCTATACTTACTGTCATGTGGCACAGGCAGTGATCCCAAAATGACTACCTTTGTGGTCCTGCTTCTCAACTTCCTTCATAACTCCCTGTAGTCTGCTTTCAGGACCTCCTCTCATGTTGTCGGTACCAATATGTACCACGACCTCTGGCTGTTCTTCCCACTTCAGGTTAGCACAGACGCAATCAGAAACATCCTGGACCCTAGCATCTGGGAGGCAAACTACCATACGAGTTGCTTTCCTGCGTCCACAGAATCGCTTGTCTGACCCCCTAACTATAGAGTACCCTATCACTGCTGCCATTCTTTTCCCTTCCCTACCCTTCTGAGCCACAAGGCCAGACTCTGTGCCAGAGGCGCAGCCGCTGTTGCTTCCCCCAGGTAGTTCCTCCCCCCCAATAGTACTCAATAGAATTCTTATTAAGGGGACAGCCACAGGGGTACTCACTAGCATCTGACTCCTGCCCTTCCTGCTCCTGACTGTTACCTACCCATCTGTCTCCCAAGGCCCCAGTGTGACTACCTGCCTATAGCCCCTATCTATCAACTTCTCACTCTCCCTCACCAAATGAAGGTCATTGAGCTGCATCTCCAACTCCCTAACCTGGTTGCTAAGGAGCTGCAACTTGATGCACCTGGCCAGCCTGGGAGTCTCCTGGACTTCCCACATCTGACACCCAGCACAAAACACTGGCCTCACACGCATACTTCCTGTCTGTATTCTATACAGGCAACCTACCTTGCCTTGACCTGTTATCGCCTAAGCCGCGTTGAACTAAAGCCCTCCTACTCTGTCTCCCTCTACCAGGATGTCTGCTCTATAAAGCTGTCTCCTTTTAAACTCTTCTCGCTGTTCTAACTGGCTGCTGTCCACGTGCTTGTGCTTGTGATGTTCCTGCCAGAACAACCTTTGTAAATTTGAAAGGGAAATGATTATAATTCCAGTAACAAATTACCTGTAGTACCATGAAATAAGCAGTTACTTCACCATTGCAAAACTAGATACAGCAGGCTTGTCCTCAGAAGTACATGAAGTTCTGTTCAACCATCAAGCAGAAGAGTTTGACTTCTCTTAATCTCAAAAATATCAGCAAATTTGGCTTTTATGCTTTGCCAATATTACAAATTAAAGCCATTCAATCGGTTTCCAAAAGTGGGCCAGATTGCTCAAGTCTCAGTACTCTCCACTCCCTGATGCCTAGGGAGATCTTCCTACTTTAATTTCTTGCAGATGAATCAGAAAAAGCTTGAAATGCTTCACCTGCAAAGAGAGAAACAATTAATATTTCATGCTTCTTCAGAGCATGATAGTGAAATCATTAAGCAAGAGCAGCTCATGAATCAAGAAGTCATTCAGAATCGTAGAATTCGAGATAAGCAGCACATCTGGCCCCCTCAATCATGCTGACCCTGATGCCTATCTCCTCTAAGTCCATTAAGAACACAAGAAATAGGAGCAGGAGTAGACCATCCAGCCCATCAAGCCTGCCCCGCCATTCACTAAGATCATGGCTGATCTGTCCGTAAACTCAGCTTCATCTACCTGCCTTTTCCCCATTAACTCTTAATTCCCCTACTACTGTATGTAAAAATCTAACTGTATCTTAAATATAATTAGTGAAGAAGCCTCAACTGCTTCCCTGGGCAGAGAATTCCACAGATTCACCACTCTCTGGGTAAAACAGTTTCTCCTCATCTCTGTCCTAAATCCTATCCCCTGAATATTGAGGCAATGTCCCCTAGTTCTAGTCTCACCTACCAATGGAAACAACTTTTCTACTTCTATCTTATCTATCCCTTTCAAAATCTGTATGTTTCTATAAGATCCCCTCTCATTCTTCTGAATTCCAGAGAGTATAGTCCCAGGCGACTCAATCACTCCTCATAGGTTAACCCCTTCATGTCTGGAATCAACCTGGTGAGCCTACTCTGCACTGCCTCCAAAGCCAGTACCTGTATATCCTTCCTCAAGTTTGGAGACCAGAACTGCACACAGTACTCCAGGCGCGACCTCACCAGTACCCTGTATAGTTGCAGCAAGACCTTCCTGCTCTTGAATTCAATCCCTCTAGCAATAAAGGCCAACATTCCGTTTGCCTTCTTAATAACCTGTTGTACCTGCAAGCCAACTTTTTGTGACTCATGAACGAGCACTCCCAAGTTCCTCTGCACAAAAGCATGCTGCAATCTTTCACTATTTAAATAATAATCTGCTCTTCTATTATTCCTTCCAAAGTGGATGATCTCACATTTACCAACGTTGTATTCCATCTGCCAGACCTTGACCCACTCACTTAACCTATCTATATCCCTCTGCAGACTCTCCACCTCCTCTGTATAATTTGCTTTTCCACTCAGTTTACTGTTATCAGCAAATTTTGCTACGCTACACTCATTCCCCTCTTCCCAGTCATCAATGTAAATGGTAAACAGTTGCGGGCCCAGCACCAACCCCTGCGGCACCCCACTCACCACTGACTGCCAACCAGAGAAACACCCATTTATACCAACTCTCTGCCTTCTATTGGTTAACCAATCCACCATCCATGCCGATATACTTCCTCCAACTCCATGCATTCATATCTTATTTATAAGTCTCTTGTGCGGCACCTTTTCGAACACCTTCTGAAAATCTAAGTATACGACATCCACCTGTTCCCCTCTATCCACTGCACTCATTAGTCCTCAAAGAACTCCAGTAAGTTTGTCAAACAGGACCTGCCCTTTCCAAATCCATGCTGCATCTGTCTAATGGAACCACTCCTTTCTAAATGTTTGGCTATTTCTTCCTTAATGACAGCTTCAAGCATTTTCCCGACTACAGATGTTAAGCTAGCTGGCCTATATTTGCCTGTTACATTATCTACATTAGGCATGCAATCTTTTCCTACTGAAGCGTCTATCCAATCATTTTAAATATAATTGTATCCGCATCTAACACCTCTCTGGCAGCTCATTCTTCTGTATGGGGAAAAAAACTACTCTTTGGATCTTCTTTAGATTTCTCTACTTTCAATTTAAACTGGGACCCTCTAGTTCCCGACTCCCATGCCTTGGGGAAAACAATTCTGACCATCTATCCTATCCCGGTCCCTCAAATTTTAACAACTTCTCTACTGTTACTCCTTGGACTTCTACCATTCCACTAAGAATAATCCACCTTTTTGCGTCTCTCCTTATAACTATAGCCTTCCATTCCAGCCAATATCCTGATGAATCTCTTTTGCATACTACTGCTACCACAACTGCCAGTAGTATGGCAAATAGAATGGTACACAAGTGCAATCTAAAAGTTGTTTGTACAACAACATCATGACATCCCACCTCTCACACCCAATGCCTATGAAATCAAGCATACAGATGTCTATTCCATTACTCTATACCCCTGTGCTGCCTTTTGTAGAGAGTTATGGACTTGGGACGATTTCCTATCTCCTGGAATTAAGGATTTATTTTAGGTTTCTCTGTTCCTGTGTCATGTAAGAAAGTTAAAATAATTTTATGAAAGTGTGCAGGTAATAATTCCAAGTTGAAATTTAATTGTGTCAATTCATGTTAAGTTGTAGCATTGAATGCCTAAAGATGCAGTAAAACAAGTGAGCAGGTAAAACAGTAAATGTTAAAGACAGATGTCATTTTATACAGGAACTGATGGAGGAGGGAGTCTTAGCACATTTCATTGTGTCACAGCAATGATTCAACTACATGCAGGTCATCCTTAGGATATTAACACCCAATACCTGTACATACTGTACTGTGCAAAAATCTTGGGCACCCTAGATTTTTTACATGGTTTCAGGTGGTATGGCCTCCACAGAGCCCTGATCTCAACATCACCAAGGATGTCTGGGATTTCCTGGAGAGACAAAAACAAGCAAGACAGCAGAAGTCTGCAGAAGAACTGTGACAAGTTCTCCAAGATGTTTCAAACAACACCAGCCAATTTTCTTATAAGATTGCATGACAGAGAATTGATGCAGTTTTAAAGGCAGAGGATGATCACATTAAATATTGATTTGATTTAGGTTTTTTTTTTCAACTGTTTACTGCTCTTTATGGTAGTTTTTTTGATGTTCAGAAACTTTTCATTATTTTTGAAAATATCTTCACTTTACTGATTTTTTACATGTGCCTAAGACTTTTGTGCAGTAATGTATGAATGAGCTCCCATGATATTAAATTCAAAAGTCTGAAATGTACACAAACCCTTTCCTAAAATGTTTCCTTTTTCACACAGCCTTCAAATATTGTTCTTTCTCATCAGTCTTTTATGTTTTCAATGTCATTCATTACAATAATATGGGGGTATACTTATCATACCGAGTGACATTGTATGTTTTCTGTGTTATGGATAAAAATAGGCACCGACACATAAAAATGGAACCCATTTGCAAGCTGAGGACAGCTTGTACCATGCAAGGAGCATTGTCTGACCTGCTGATTTGCTGACTGCTTGGACAGAGAATATTAAAGGGTTCAATCTCAAATATAACTGTCTTTTACCACCACTGTGGCCACCTAGAGTCTCTGTCCTCATTCTGTGGTATTGTGGTGAGTCTTGTATCTCCACCCATCTCCCATCCCATTCCTCATTCGCTCCACCTACTTTGGTGACTACTTCCTAAATGATTCAGAGGTCCCTAAAGTGGTGGTCTTCCATATCCACATCAGTGCTCCCAGATAGACCACACCTTCTTTTGATCTCACCAAGTCAGTCCCTAGGAGGAGCTTTTAAAAAAAATTACTTTGAGTAAATGTGATCTTTTAAAAAAATCTGAGGATTTCTGTCCGTAAGACCATTAGATATAGGAGCAGAAGTAGGCCATTTGGCCCATCGAGTCTACTCCACCATTCAATCATCGGGTGATCCAATTCTTCCCGTCATCCCCATTCCCCTGCCTTCTCCCCATACCCTTTGATGCCCTGGCTAATCAAGAACTTATCTATCTCTGCCTTAAATACACCCAATGACTTTTCTTCCACAGCTGCTCGTGGCAACAAATTCCACAGATTTACCACCCTCTGACTAAAGTAATTTCTCCGCATCTCTGTTCTAAATGGATGTTCTTCAATTCTGAAGTTGTGCCCTCTTGTCCTAAACCCCCCCCCCCACCACGGGAAATAGTTTTGCCGTAATCTAATCTGTTCAGGCCTTTTAACATTTGGAATTTTCTATGAGATTCCCCTCATTCTCCTGAACTCCAGGGAATACAGCCCAAGAGCTTCCAGATGTTCTTCGTACGGTAACCCTTTCATTCCTGGAATCATTCTCATAAATTGTCCCAATTCTGGCTCCAGTATAATTGGGAGGTACTTGCAAGGTTGAAGATGGTGGGAGAGAAAGAGAGACATTCACAGAGAGAACAGGAAGATTGGACTTCTGTAAAAGGTCAAACAAATGGCTACAGAAATCTGCATCAAAATTTAAGATACTCAGATAAATATTATCCTCACTAACAATCATTATTAATATCTGTAATAAGCCCTCAATCCAAAGTTTAACAGATTAAAACCATTTACTATTTATTAAACTCAATTTTCCAGCGTTTGTTGGATAACTGCTTCAAATTAATCTCATTAGTTATTAAAATTGTTGACCAGTTAAGGGCATCGAAGGTTATGGGGAGAAGGCAGGAGAATGGGATTGAGCAGGATAATAAATCAGTCACAATGGAATGGCTGAGCAGACTTGATGGGTCTAATTCTGGCCCTATGTCTTATGGTCTAAGAAGCTTGTGTTCTTCCTACCTGCATGGTTATGCTTCAGTTCTCAGAGTAATCCTGTTTCCTTTCGATCCAAGTAAATGACAGCCTACCTTTCCTGCAAGAACTTAATGCAACAGTTGGAGCCCCTTTAGTATTGTAATTACAGATGCACGTGATACTTGACTGCCCTGGGCTGATTTTAATGCTGAATATTGCACCACACTTAGAGCAATTAAAAAGCCTTATTTTTACTTATTCCAATATGAGCACCATAGTTATCTCAATTGACCTATACAGTTGGCCCTCCTTATCCGCGGGTTCCACATGCGCGGATTCAACCAGATCGGGAAAGCCCGGAAGTTCTCTCTCCAGCACTCGTTGTTTGAGCATTGTTCACCTCGTGTCTCGTGTACAGACTTTTTTCTCTTGTCATTATTCCCTAAACAAAACAGTATAACAACTATTTACATAGCATTTACATTGTATTAGGTATTATAAGTAATCCAGAGATGATTTAAAGTGTATGGGAGGATATGCGTAGGTTATATGCAAATACTACGCCATTTTATATAAGGAACTTGAGCATCTGCATTTTTTGGTATCCACGGGGGTGGGGGGGGGGGGGAGTCCTGGAACCAATCCCCCGTGGATAAGGAGGGCCGACTCTGTATACAACACTAGGGACAAAGCACTTTACATAATGAGAAGATCACCTGCAGAGTTCACACTGCACACTGATAATTATTTTACTACGCTTCCAAATAAATGTGATCATGTTTGATGGTGATGGTTCATGCAGTTGAGTAATCTGTTAATATTCACCATCTCATGAAGAACCAGAGAACTGAATGTACCCCAACAGGAATCAATTTTGAGTTGAGGAAAACATTAGGTTTATAGTGTAAATCTCTCTTCACAACGCACATAGTTTTTCATAGATGGAAATTTTATTAGTATTCAAGAGATCATGTTTAGATTTTGCTTTCTTAGTTCATAGTCACATACTTTATACCTGATAAACAGCGAACCTGCTTTCTAAGTTCTAAATCTCTTCACAGTTTGGTCTGGTGTGACTTTGCTATCTTTCTTATCTCCTGCAACTCTGCAAATCCTCAAAATCCTGCTGAAAAATATAGTAACAGGATGAATGGAAATGTTCATCGGTCAGACAGCCTGGCCAGCCTGGCATGTCTTCCTGCTCTGCATTTCACAACCCCCACATTATTTGTCTACGCTCTCATTCGCTAGCTGCTCCCATTCATTCATTGAGCACAGTTCCTGGTATTTTGGTTCTGTATCATCCAATCAGAGCCATCCCACCCACACTCCTTGCAGCTGAACAAACTGCTTTAGTTTCATTCCCAGTTCTGATGAAAGATTTGTCCTGAGTCATTAAGGTTAGAATAAGAATCAGAAGTGGGTTTATTATCACCAGCATGTATTGTGAAATTTGTTGACTTCGTAGCAGCAGAACAATGCAATACATGATAAAACAGAAAGAGCAAATAAATGGTTGTAGTTGGGAGCTAAAGGTCCAAGGTTACACATTGTATTGGAGGGATAGGAAGGTAGGCAGAGGGGTGGTGTGGCTCTGCTGGTAAAAAATGGCATCAAATCAGTAGAAAGCTGTGACATAGGATCAAAGATGTTGAATCCTTGTGGGTAGAGTTAAGAAACTGCATGGTTAAAAGGACCCTGATGGCAGCAGGCCTCCCAACAGTAGCAGAGATGTGGACCACAGATTACAACATGAAATAGAAAAGGCATGTCAAAAAGGCAATGCTATGATAGTCATGGGAGATTTCAACATACAGGTCAATTGGGAAAATCAGGTTGGAAATGGATCTCAAGAGAATGAGGCTGTTGAATTCATATGAGTTGACTTTTTAGAGCTGTTTGTCATTGAGCCTAATAGGGGATCAGCTATACTGGATTGGGTGCTATGTAATGAACTGAAGGTGATTAAAAGAACCCTTAGAAGGCATTGATCACAATATGATTGTGTTCAACGTGAAATCTGATATGGAGAAAGTAAAGTGTGACGTAGCAGTATTTCGGTGGAGCAAAGGAAATTACAGTGTTATGAGAGCGGAGTTGGCCAAAGTAAATTGGAAGGAAATGCTGACCGAGATGACAGCAGAGCAACAATGGTGTGAGTTTCAATGAGAAGGGTGCAAGATTCTAAAAACAAAGAAATACTCAAATGGCAAAATAGAACAACCATGGCTGACAAAGGAAGCCAAAGCTAATGTAAGAGCAAAAGAGAGGGCATACAACAAAGCAACAATTAGTGGGAGGACAGGATTGGAAAGCTTTTAAAACCCCACAGAGAGCAGCTAAAAGAATCATTAAGAGGGAAAAGATGAAATATGAAAGCAAGCTAGCATACAACATGACTGAATAGTAAAAGCTTTTTCAAGTATGTAAAAAAAAAGAGATGAGAGTGGATATAGGGCTGTTAGAAAATAAGGCTGGAGAATAATGGAAGCCAAGGAAATGGCAGATGAACCAAATGAGTATTTTGCATCAGTCTTCACTGTGGAAGACACTAGCAGTGGCCCAGATGTTGAAAGGTGCGAGGGAAGAGAAGTGAGTTCAGTTATTATTACAAGGAGAAGGTGCACAAAAAGCTGAAAGCCCTAAGGTACATAAGTCACCCAGACCAGATGAACTGCACCCTAGGGTTCTGAAAGAAGTAGTGATAGAGATTGTGGAAGCATTAGTAAAGATCTTCCAAAAATCATTGGACTCTGGCATGGTGCCAGAGGACTGGACATTTGTAAATGTCAATCCACTCTTCAAGAAAGAAGGAAGGTAGCAGAAGGGAAATTATAGACCAGTTAGCCTGACCTCAGTGATTGGGAAGATGTTGGAGTCAATTGTTAAGGATGAGGTTATGGAGTACTTGGTACACAGGACAAGATAGGACAAAGTCAGCATGGTTTCCTTAAGGGAACATCTTGCCTGATGAACCCGTTGGAATTCCTTAAGGAAATTACACATAGGATAGATAAAAGAGATGTAGTAGATGTTGTATATTTGGACTTTTAGAAGGTCCTTGACAAGGTGTTGCACGTTAGGCTGCTTACCAAGTTAACAGCCCATGGTATTGCAGGAAAGATTGGAATGGTTAGAGCACTGGGTAATTGGTAGGAGGCAGCGATTGGGAATAAAATGAATCTTTCTGACTTGGCTCCAAGTGACCAGTGGTATTCTGCAGGGGTCAGTGTTGGGACCGCTTCTTTTTATGCTGTATATCAATGATTTAGATTATGGAAGAAGTCGCTTTATTGCCAAATTTGCAGATGATACAAAGATTGGTGGAGGGGCAGGAAGTGTTGAGGAAGCTGGTAGGCTGCTGAAGAACATAGACAGATTAGGAGAATGGGCAAGAGAGTGGCAAATGAAAGACAATTTTGGAAAGTGCATGGTCATTCACTTTGGTAGTAAACATAACTGTGCAGACTATTTTTTAAATGGGGAGAAAATCGAAAAATCTGAGATGCAAAGTGACTTGGAAGTCGTGCTGAACACTCTAAAGGTTAACTTGCAGGTAGAGTCAGTGGTGTGGAAGGCGAATGCAATGTTATCATTCATTTCAAGAGGTCTAGAATACAAGAACAGGGATGTGATGCTGAGGCTTTATAAGGCACTGGTGAGGCCTTACCTTGAGTATTGTGAACAGTTTTGGGCTCCTCATCTAAGAAAAGATGTGCTGACATTGGAGAGGGTTCAGAGGAGGTTCACAAGAATGATTCCGGGAATGAAAGGGTTATCATAGGAGGAACTCTATGGCTCTGGGTCTGCACTCGCTGTAATTTAGATGGATGGTGGTGGGGGGGGGGGGGGGAATCTCATTGAAACCTTTCAAATGTTAAAAGACCTAGACAAAGTAGATGTGGAAAGGATGTTTCCCATGATGCGGGAATCTAGCACAAGAGGGCACAACCTCAGAATAGAGGGGCATCCATTTAAAAGAGATGCAGAGAAATTTCTTCACCAGGGAGTAGTGAATTTGTGGAATTTATTACCACAGGCAGCTGTGGAGGCTAGGTCATTGGGTGTATTTAAGGCAGAGCTTGATAGGTTCTTGATTTGATGCAGCGTCAAACATTACAGGGAGAAGGCCAGGGAGTGGGGCTGAGGAGTGGAAAAAAGGATCAGCCATGGTTAAATGTCAGAACAGACTTGATGGGCCAAATGGCCTAATTCTGCTCCTAAGTCTTATGGTCTAAGTAAATAAATAAATCAATTACAGTAAGTATATATATGTATTAAAAGTAGTGCAAAAACAGAAGTAATATATAGTTTTTAAAAATGAGATAATGTTCGTGGGTTCAATGTCAATTTAAGAGTTGGATGGCAGAGCGGAAGAAGTAGCTCCTGACTCATTAAGGCTTCTGTACCTCCTTCCTGATGGTAACAATGAGAAGAGGGCATGTTCCTTAATAATGGACGTCGTTTTTCTGAGGCACCGATCCTTGAAGATGTCTTTGACACTACAGATGGAGGATGGAGCTGACTGACCAATTATACAACTTTCTGTAGCTTCTTTTGGTCTTGTGCAGTAGCACCCCCTACCAGTGATACAGCCTTCCCAAAGTCCACAATCGACTCTTTCATCATACTGACGTTGAGTGCAAGGTTGTTGCTGGGACAGCTGGTATATCTTGCTCCTGTACTCCCTCTCTCTTGTCTCCCTATCTTGTCTCTCCAGACCCCTGGGCTGAGTCGCGGGAATTCCCTCAACTGTCCTTTTCAATTTAAATTAAAAATTGGCAAACTGGTTTGTTGTCACACGTATTGAGGTCCAGAGCAGCGTAACAGTTAGCGCAATACCATTGCAGGTCGGGGAGGTCTGGGGTTCAGATTTCAATGCCAGCACTGTTCTGTAAGGAGTCTCTATTTGTCCTCCCCGTGGAATGTATGGTTTTCCCCGGACGCCCCAGTTTCCTCCCACAGTCCAGAGACTTATCGGGTATGTTAATTAGTCATTGTAAATTGTCCCGTGATTAGGTTAGGATTAAGAGGGTTTGTTGGGGGTTGTGGGGGTGGTGTGGCTCGAAGGGCCAGGAAGGTCTACTCTGCATTGTATCACGAAATAACACAATCTTTTTAAAACTTTGCATGTCATCGTATAGATCAATACGTTCAGGAATTACGATAACAGAAGGTGTTACAGTTTCGGAAAAAGTCCAGTGCAGACACATAACAAGATGAAGACCATAGTGAGGTCTAGGGTCCATCTTTTCACAATAGGTGAACGTCCAATAGTCTTACAACCATGAGTTAGAAGCTGCCCTTAAGCCTAGTGATACTTGCCCTTTAAACCCAACTCTTAGGGCATCTGACTTTTCCTCGTGATTGTTAGTGACTCGGTGTCAAATTGTTTCAGAGAATCTCCCATTGTCCTGTTTTAGAGCATTCAAAGCACAGCTTACAAAGGGTCCTGACGAAGGGTCTCGGCCCGAAACGTCGACTGTACTTCTCCCTATAGATGCTGCCTGGCCTGCTGCGTTCCTCCAGCATTTTGTGTGTGTTGCTTAAAGCACAGCTTATTGTGGGTCGAATCTTTCCTCCTGGAGACTGTGGCACGCTGCCCCCTGCTGGTGATTGATTCCTCTCTCTTTTCTCTTTTCTAAAAGTGAATGATTTGGATTTGAATGTACACGTCACGGTCAGTAATTTTGCAGATGACACAAAAATCGATGGCATTGTACATGGTGAAGATACTACAAGAGAATCTTGATCAACAGGGTAAGTGGAGCAGGGAATGGCAAATGGAGTTAATTGGGTTAAGTGTTTCATTTTGAGGGGAGGACTTTGTTTTAGAAAACAACGACCTAGGAGTACCAAAATATAAATCCTTGCAAGAGGTGTCGACAGGGTGGTGCGAAAGGCATTTGACACACTGGCCTTCAGTCAATAGGAAGTGAAATGTTATGTTGCATTCGCACAAGGCACCATTGAAGATGCGCCAAAGGTGTTGTGCACAATTTTAATTACCCTGTTACAGAAAAGAGAATCTGAAGAGAATGCAGAGAAGATTCTTGAGAATGTTGCTGGGATTCGAGAGCCTGCATTATAGAGCAGAGGAGGACTTCACTCCTTCGAGGCATAGGAGATTGAGGAGTGACTTTACAGAGGTGTATAAAACAATGAACGACATCAGTTGGATGAATGCACACATTTTGTTTACTCGGGAAAGAGAATTGAAAACTAGAGGGCATAGGTTTAAGGTGAAAGGGAAGATTTAAAATGGACCTGAGGGGGAACTTCATGCAGAGCATGGCATACAGATGGAACGTGGTTGAGGCAGGTATAGTATCAACATTTAAAGGATACTTGGACAGGTACTGTACATGGATAGGAAAGGTTTAGAGCAGGGAGTCACCACCTTTGTAATTCCATGGACCAATACCATT
This sequence comes from Hemitrygon akajei, assembly GCF_048418815.1. Lineage (NCBI taxonomy): Eukaryota > Metazoa > Chordata > Chondrichthyes > Myliobatiformes > Dasyatidae > Hemitrygon > Hemitrygon akajei. The sequence goes on from NC_133124.1 coordinate 200,098,410, forward strand.
AAGCAAGGGCTCCATGGACTCCCAGTTGGGAGCCCCTGGTTTAGAGAAATATAGCGCTCATATGGGTAAAAGTTTACATGGGCAACTTGGCTGGCATGGGTGAGTTGGGCTGAATAGCCTGTTTCTGTGCTGCTTGACTCTATGGCTTAATGTTGATCACAGTGGTGAGGGTCATTGGAAGATTTGATAATAAAGTTATTATTTTGGACATTTTTGTTAACAAAACATAAAATACCCATTTAACCTAATGTTATTGTCTCATCCCAAATTATCCTAAAGAGATTTTGCACTTATATAATACCTATACAACCTAGGATATCCCAATGTGCTTTCTGATGTTTGGTCTGTAGCCTTCTTTGTGTTGATGAGTCAAGCACCGGTAAATGGGATCAGTGATTGCATGGTCTCCGTGGGCTGAAGGGCCTCTTTCTGTGCTGTATGACCTTTTAAATTAGCGATAGTTTCTGCCTCCACCACCAGCTCAGGCAACGCCTACCAAACTGCAGCCAGTTTTTGGGTGAAGAGCAATCCTTAGGTGACCTCAAAACCTATCACTCTTCACTGACATTTGTGCCTTCTGTTTTTAGATGTCTCCATTATGGTGAGAAGTTTCTCATTATCCACCATATCTATGCCTCACATAATTTATACATCTCTATTAGGTTCCCCCTCAGACTTCTCAGCTCCAAGGATAACAAATCCAGCCTATTCGGTCTCTTCTCAGCCAGAAGCCCTCCATCCTAGGCAACATCATGGTGAATCTCCTCTGCACCATCTCCAAGACCATCACATCTTTCTTGTAGAACTGCTCACAATACTCAATACACAGTACTTAATACTCAAGCCTAACCAATGTTCAATGAAGTTCTACTAAGACCTCCCTGCACTTAAGTTCTGGGCCCTGGCTAACAAAGCCAAACACCCTACATTCCTTCTTCACCACATTATCTACCTGTGCCATCACCTTTAGGGATCCGTAAACTTGTATACAAGACTCCTTTGTTCTTCAGTGCTCCCTGGCTCCTACCATTCATAGTGTATGTCCTACCCTTATCAGACCTCCCAAAATACTATTTGTCATATGTACATAACAGTGAAACGTGGCATTTGCATCAAAGACCAACACAGTCCGATATGTGCTAAGGGCAGCTCGCAAGTGTTGCCATGTTCCAACACTAATACAGCCTGCCTACAGCTTAATAACCCTAATCTGTGCATCGCTGGACTGTGAGAGGAAGCCAGAGCACCCATAGGAAAGCCACACGGTCATGGGGAGAATGTACAAGCTCCTTACAGACAGCAGCGGAAACTGAACTCTGATCTCTGATCAATATCGATCTGCAAGCCCAGGCTACCCACTACACTCCACAACATCCCCAATTTTTGGATCTTCTGCAGACCTTCCAATCATACCTCCTACATTTATATCCCAAACTTTAAACATAAACATATACAGATCGTTACTTATTGTCCAAACAGCAGGGATCTTAGTACCATCCCCTGTGGTATGCCACTGGTTACAGGATTCCGGTCACTAAAGCACTCCTCCACCATTACCCTGTCTCCTATTACCCAGCCAATTTTCGATCTGATTTGCCAGTGAGCCCTGAATTCCCTGGGCTTGAACCATTTGGACCAGCATCTTACACAGGACCTTGTCAAAGACCCAAATGAAGTTTATGTGACCACATCAATCGCACTGCCCTCATCAATATATTGTGCTACTTCTTTTAAAAGAATGAGCTCAGTCAAATTAGTTAGACAGGATCTCCCACGAACAAGTTGGTGCTGACTAGCCCTGACCAGTCCCTCCCTTTCCAAGTGTAGATGACACCTGTCCCTCAGCATTTTTAGATACAATTTAGACACCTGTTAGGCTCATAGACCTGGAATAATCAGGCTGGTCCCTGCTGCTGCTCTTGAATAAAGGGACCACATTTGCTATGTTCTAGTCACCTGTGGCCAGTGAAAAGTTTCAAACTGACCACATGCCTGGCACCAGGCGGCCCAAACAGACGCTGAATTTCAAGCTCTGCAGAGGTTATCAGGCGGACAGACGGGAATGTTCAAGGTTATTTTCAAAGCTGACTCAAAGCGTTCCAATGTTCCCTCTGAATTGGAATCCCTGTCCTCTGATCACTTAGCATGAGGGGAGTGAATTCTGGAGGCTGCTGAGTCAAAGTCGACTTCACTGCCAAATGCACAGGTGCACGTGTGCTTGCGCAGACCACCTGATGCACGACACTCACAATAAGAACAGAAGCCGTGTACCACTTTTGCAAGAAAGAACCGATTAAAACTAAAATGACGGTCCACAGTGCCGAGTGATCTGATTAGGGTTGTACAGGTTGGTCCAAGAACAGAGTGGTTAAAGGGAAGTAACTGTCCTTGAACCTGTTGGTGTGGGTCATCTCGCCTGAAGATAGCTGTGAGAAGATGGCGTGGCCCAGATGGTGGGGATCTTTGTGATGGATGTTGCCTTCTCGAAGCAGTATCCCCGTAAATATTCCATGTGGTGGGGGAGGAGGAGGGATGTGCCCATGATGTATTGGGCAGAATCCATTTCTCTCCGCGGCTTCTTACATCCTTAGGCATTCAGATTGCTCTACCAGATGACAAAATCGGTTGAAGTACTTTCAACAGTACCGTCGCCAAGTTTGTTAAGAGTGTTCAGTGAGATGCAGGGCCTCCTTAACCTTCTAAAAAAAAGTGAGAACTCTGGAGTGCCTTCCTCATGATTTTATCGTTGTGCTGGGCCTAAGATAGGTCATCTGATATATTAACGTTTTATCATTTAAAGCCGCCCCTCTCCACCACTGATCCCCCACCCCCTCAATGCGGACGGGTGCTTGTTGTCCCTCTTCCCCTTCCTGTAATCAGCTCTGTAGTTTCACTGGGCTGAGTGAGAGGTGGTGGTTGTGAGAGCTCTCAACCAGGCTTCCTGCTGAGATTCTCGTCTCTATTCATAGGATTAAGGATTAGCTTTTTATTTATTGCATGCACAGTGAAATGCGTTGTTTGCGTCAAATCGAATCAGTGAGGATGGCGCTGGGGGCATCCCTTAAGTGTCACCGTGCTCGCAGCGCTGACGATGCACGGCCACGACACACTAACCCTGGCCCGTGCATCTTTGGAAGGTGGGAGGACAGCAGTGTGCCCGGAGGAAACCGTGAGCGTCGCGCGCATGGAAGCCCCCCTGTAAGTGGCAGAATGGACACACCACCTTTCCAATTACCCCGCCATCTCTCCCATTCAGACACCTCCTGCCCCAGCTGTGGAACAGTCTGTGGTTCCCACATCAACTTCAGAACCCACACAACTAGAGGAGAAGCAAGTCCCCCTCGGCCCTGGAGGACTGACAAAGAAGGAGGCTGTCAGAATATATTCAAGGGGCTAATGGAGTCATAGAGAGGGATAGCACAGAAACAGGCCCTTCAGCCCATCCATTCTCTCCCATCTACCAGCCCCCCCACTTACAGTAGGTCTTCATTAATCCTCTTTTTTTAAATTGTCCCACGTTCTCATCAACTCCCCCCCCTTCCCCTCCAGGTTCTATCACTCACCCACACACTAGCCGCAACTTACCACAGCATCTTTGGAAAGTCGGAAGAAACAGGGACACTTGGGGAAAACACACCCAGTCAACAGGGAGAGGATGTAAATACCACACACGGATATCAGGGGCGAACCCAGGTCTCTGGCACCACGAGGCTGCGAAACTCTTTGTGACTAAATGGCTTCATTGTGTCAGTGTTCCTGTTCTCAGGGCAGTGTGCCCTGCTTGTACACCTGCCCTGCATGTCGGCAACATGTTCTCTCCGTTCACCACCTAGGCCATGTTCTGCCATCAGGTAGAAGGTACAAGAACATCAGGACTCACACCACCAGGTTGCTACCCCTCAACCATCAGGCTCTTGAACAAGAGAGGATAACTTCACTCAGTTGCCGCATCCATTGAGATGTTCCCACAACCAATGATCTCACTTTAATGACTCTTTATCTTGTTATTTCACGTTCTTGTTATTTATTGCTATTTATTTATTTTTGCATTTGCACAGTTTGTTGTCTTCTGGTTGAACTTTCATTGATCCTGTTATAGTGAACTCTGACTCCTCATCTTTTTTTCCACCAGTCCTGATGAAGCGTCTCAGCCCAAAACATCAACGATACTCTTTTTCATAGATGCTGCCTGGCCTGCTGAGTTCCTCCAACATTGTGTTGTGTGTGGATTTCCAGCATCTGCAGATTTTCTCTTGTTTATAGTTATGGATTTGCTAAGTATGCCTGCAGAATAAATGAACCTCAGGGTTGTATGTGGTGACATAGATGTAATAAAGTTTACTTTGAACTGCTTTGAACTTTGAACTCTCCTTCTCATGCAGACCAATGGTTAAAGATTTTTCCAGCGTAGGCAAACTTTAAGATCTGCAGTAATTGGTGGATTAACGTCTGCGTGAATGGTTAAATATCAGTGATCCCATAATGACTTACACAAGCCCTCAAATGAGGGAAGGAACATGGTGTCTTATGGCACTTAACGTAGGTCGTTTCAAGATTATGAGATGGCCTTAGATAAAATTAGTCAATACTCCTACACACCCTTTGCTGTCTGAGGGCTTGCAGATTGTTTCCCTGTGCCTGCCCGCCCCGTGTGATCAGCTTAGCTCCGTTGCTGCTGTGAGAACCAGACAAGCATTTGTTTATTCTTTGTTCCTCTGAAGATGTTGATTGAGCTAATCAGGCTGACTGAATGTGTTCCCTCATTACTGGCTGTGGGAAGGGAGGGATGGGGGGTGGAGGTGTTGAGGTGGGGGAGAATGTGTTGGGTGGTCCGCAGATGGAGAGAACACTAGAAGTTGATGCCTCTAACATGCCTCTTGATTTGAATCTGGTTCACGTTAGTCTCGTTAAATTGTCCTTTTTCTCTCTCGCTTCTCTCTCTGCTACTTGACCTCTGAATACTCGTCTCCTTAGGCCCCAGATATAGTTAACTTACTTACTGCCCGTTACACCGCTGGCGTTTAGGGCAACAATGAAGGTCTTCCACCCGTCTGTATAGAAGGATTCATTCTTGCTATTTCCGTAACAATTGTTTTTGTACAGTCGGGGTTGTTATCCCTAAACTGAACCCCTGAACCTGGAGAACCAGTGGACCACTCTTAGTCTGACCTTTACCCTTTGACCTGTTTAGCATGGGTGACCATACCAAGAGCCAAAACATAAAGCCCTGATTCCAGCCAACGTAACTGTCCAGGTCATTGAGGCACGCAAGCCTCCCAACCCTACGGCAAATTTGTGGTCCTCATGGAGGAGTTATAGTTAAGCATCTGCATTAAATGACACAGTTCTATCCTGCTAGTACGTTCCAAACACTGTGATGTAGCTTGGGAGTGAAATAGTTAAATTAATGCACAAGATGCAGCTGGCAGTGGAAAGCCTAACAATCTGCTGGAGGAACTCCGCGGATCGAGTAGCATCGGTGGGGGGAGCAGAATTTTTGATGTTTTGAGTCAAAACCCTGCATGTAGGCCTTCCCCAGTACGCCAGCTTGGATTAGCTGGGTCAAGGCAAACATATTAAGTGTTTGAGTCCCAAGGAAAGTAATCAGGTTAGTTGACACAGCAAGCAAGAAAGACTTGCATTTCTGTAGCACCTCAGGGCATTGCGAAGCACTTCACAGCCTGTGAAGCCTTTTGAAGTTTATTCACTGTTGTCATGCGTGAGGATAACTGATTCGGGAGTTTCTCTCAGGTTTAACGGTTTGGCTGCAAATTTATCAAGAGATGGAAAGCTGTGTTAAAATCCAGTCCCCAGTCTTCGCATGGAATTGTCTTTTACCCAGTGGCTGCTTAAGATTTGCTAAGTATACTCAAGGTGCACGAGCTCCAAATCCTAGGGACCTGCATGACCTGCTAAATCTGGGAGTGACAGAGAGTTACAGATTGGCATAGTGTGTAACTTGCTGTCCTCTACGCACCTACTGGGAGTTAACACCGGCACTAGGCATCCAAATCTCTGCCCCATACTGAGAGCTTATTCTGGTTGAGTAGTAGGTATTTGTACCCTGAAACGGAAAAAAAAAACCTGCAAAAAATAGTGGATATGGCCCAGTCCATCGGGGGTAAAGGCCTCCGCACCATGAGAACATCTACATGGTGTTGTCACCAGAAAGCAGCATCCACCATCAGGGACCCCACCACATAGGACATGCTCCCTTCTGACTGCTACTATCAGGAAGGAGGAACAGGAAGCCTCAGGACTCACACCACCAGGTTCAGGGACAGTTATTACACCTCAACCATCAGGCTCTTGAACCAAAGGGGATAAATGCACTCAACTCCACTTGCACCATCGTTGAAATGTTCCCACAGCCCATGGACTCAGTTTCAAACACTCTTCATCTCATGTTCTCGATATTTATCGCTTTTTTTAAATATATGCACAGTTTTTTTGTCTTTTGCACACTGGTTGAATGCCCAAGTCTTTCTTTGATTCTATTGGTTATTATTCTATTATGGATTTATTGAGTATGCCTGCAAGAAAATGAATGTCAGGGTTGTATATGGTGACATATATGTACTTTGATAATACATTTACTTTGAACTTTGGTGAGATGAGATTGACAGGTGCCTGCTGGCACCTCCCAACCCAGCCAGGAAGCAGTTTCACTCCGCCGCGAGCTTCCATTAGTCACGTTTCAAATCAATGAGTTGTATACCACACTTGGAACTGTAATTGGAAATAGAATTTGTTTATTATTGGCACCTGTACTTAGCTGCAGTGAAAAGCTGGCCAAACAGATTACGCAGTTCACTGAGGGAACAGAAAGCAGAATAAAGTGTAGCAGCAACAGAGAAAAGTGCAGTGCAGGCGGACAATAAGGCACAAGGTCATGTCGAGGTGGATTGTGGGGTCAAGCGTCCATCTTATCAAACTAGGGATCCGTTCAATGGTCTCATAACATGGAGGAGAAACTGTCTCTGAGCCTGGTGGTATGTACTTTGAGACTTTTGCCTGATGGGAGATGGGAGAAGAGAGAATGCCTGGGGTGGGTGGGGTGTTTGACCCTCTCTGCTTTAGCGAGGCAGCGAGAAGGCTGGTTTCTGTGATGTGCTGAGCTGTGTGCACAGCTCTTGTGGTCACGGCCAGAGCAACGGCCATGCCAATCCCAGATTGGATGCTTTCTATGGAGCATCGACAAAGTTGTTAAGGATTGACAGGAACATGCCAAATTTCTTCATCTTCCTCTGGAAGTAGAGGCATTGCTGAGCTTCCTGGACCAATGATGCCAATGTGGTTGGACCTGGACAGGCTCCTGGTGACGTTCAGTCCTAGGTTGCAGACATTTACCTGTTACTCTATTTATGGAATATGCCAAGGCTGGACATTAGAGAACGCTTCTGTGGGCGTGAAGAGTCCCAGGTCGTTCATCAAAGAGCACATTACTATTGTCCTGGCCAATTCTCTCTTCACTTGACATTACTCAATCAAAGGGTGTGTCCGTAATTACACTGCTGCTTGTGGAGCTTGCTGTGTGCTGATTGGCTGTTGAGTTCACAAAGTATTTAATTAGTATTAAGATCTATTTAGCCACTGAGCTTTCAGACAAGTCTTTAATCTGCCAAGAACTCTTCAGACCTTACAGAAGTGGAGCATGCAATTAATTTTCTCTGGGATGCCTGTGCTGGAGAGGGAATGGAGTCGTTTGAGAACAATGGCACTCTGGAGCGGTGAGAGGTTTCGATGGAAGGGACGGGCACATACACTTGGTCCAGAGGATACGGAGTGTGGCATTTGCTGGTGAGCTGGGACTGTCCCATGTCTCTGACCCTCTGAGCTCCTCCAGCAGTTTGGTTGACACACACGCAAAATGTTGGTGGAACTCAGCAAGTCTGGCAGCATCTATGGAGGGAATAAAGAGTTGGTATTTTGGGTGAAGGTCTTTCATCAGGACTGGGAAGGAAGAGGGCGGAAGCCAGAATATGAAGATGGGTGGAGGGAGCGGAGTCCAAGCTGGCAAGTGATTGGTCCTACACGTACATACAGTTGTCCTTACACGTGTGTCCATAGCCTCCTGTTCTGCCCTGATGAGGCTAAACTCAGGTTGGAGGAGCAACACCTCACATTTTATCTGGGTGGCCTCCAAGCTGATGGCACAAAGATTGATTTCTCCAATTTCCAGTAACTTCACCCCTGCACTTCTTTCTTTTTCCTTTCCCCATTCTGGTTATCCTTTTACCCCTCTTCTCCTCACCTGCCCTTCAGCTCCTCCGGTTCCCTTCCTCCTTCCCTCTGTTCCATGGTCCATTATCTTTTCAATCAGATTCCCACTTCTTCAGCCCTTCACCTCTTCCCCCTCCCCTCCCAGTTTCTCACCTCTTCCCCTCTCCCCCACCCACACACTTTCCCCTTCACCTGATCTCACCTATCACCTGCCAGATTGTACTCCACCTCTCCTCCCACCTTCCTGTTCTAGTTTCTACCCATTTTCCTTCCAGTCCTGAATCACCGGCCACTTATCTCTTCCATAGATGCCCTCTGACTTGCCGAGTTCCTCCACTAACTTGTGCGCATTGCTCTTCTGTTTATGTTCCAGCATTTTGGTGGGTATTTTTTCCTCCATATTCCAGCATCTAGTCACTTGTGTCTCCAAGTTTCAGGCAGACCATAAGACGAAAAGACATAGGAGAAGGATTAGACCATTTGGCCCATCGAGTCTGCTCCACCATTCCATCATGGCTGATGTATTATTCCTCTCAGCCCCTTTCCTCTGCCTTCCTTCGTTACCTATCATCCTCTGCTTTAAATATACCCCACAGACTAGACTTTAAGTGAGTCGATGATCTTTTATTTAATTTAGAGATACAGCAACGAGCCTTACAGCCATGTGACCAATTAACCTACTAGCCCGTATGTCTTCAGAACGTGGAAGGAAACCCATGTAATCAGGGGAAGAATGTGCGAACTCCTTACAGACAGCGGTGGGAATTGAACCCTGGTCGCCGGCACTGTAATATCATTGCACTGACCGCTACGCTACCGTTCCGCAGTGGACTCAGATTCAGATACAAATTCACTTGTCTGTCACACATGCATCAATACATACGGTGTGCTCCGTCACACAGCTGCTCAGGATGGACCCCAAAATGGCACATTGTTTCCCACCTGACGGGGACGGATCACGATCTCATCCCCACCGCGCAGCGGGCTCGAAATTCCAGCTGTGCGTGAAGAATCTGGCGGGTGGGGGGGGGGGGGTCCCTTCTCGACACCAGCCAAGTGTCGACCCACCGCTGTCCGTAAGGAGTTCGCACATTCTTCCCCTGATTACATGGGTTTCCTTCCACGTTCTAAATAATGGTGTCTAGAGTTCACAGAGGCGCAGGTTTGAAGTGTGGCTGCTGATACTGTACAAGAAACAGATGGAGGCGGGGACTTGTAACAGCTTCTCATGCCCAGGCTGATGTGTATTGAACTAATCTTCATTAGTCTGCACAAACAAATAGGTGTCTGGCTTCAGAGGGCAGAGGGGCTTGTTTATACTGGAGCTGCTCAGCTGAATCCTTTTGTTGAGTCCTGAGAAGTCAGATTCTGGTGCATAGCTGGGCTTAAAACAATATTCCTTTCAATGCTGCAAGGTTTGAGCACTATCAAAAGGATATGACCGCATCTTTGATCTAAGGGGTTTCCCAGGCAGGGGGTCGCGTGTGAACAGGCAGATCAAGTTGTCCAATTGGAGATGGGAATTCACTGCCTGAACGAAGGCTGATAACATACAACTGGGGAACGATCTCCTTCGTCAATAATATAACCAGTCTGACCTTCATCAAGAAGACACAGCCGATGACGGGAAGTGGGCAGCGCTGAGAGTTTCCTACCCAACGCAGAGGCTGAGAGGGGATTAACGGGAGGATTTTAAAACCAGAAGGAGAGGTTCCTGTTGTTGAGGTGTCAGAAATGAAGGAACATTCACTTAAGATGGATAGAAAAAAAAAGTGAGGAGAGAGCTCGGAGGAACCGTTTTCCATAAATGGTGTTTAATATGAAATGCTTTAGGTGAGGTGGAAAATCGCTGCCTTCTTCAAACAGAAACACAATCTATGAGAAGAATGAGGGAGGATCTAATTGAAACATATCGAATATTGAAAGGCCTAGATAGAGTGGATGTGGAGAGGACGTTTCCTACAGGAGGAGAGTCCAGAACTAGGGGGCACAGCCTCAGAAAAGAAGGACATCCCCTTAGACAGCTGAGGAGGAATTGCTCCAGCCAGGGGGCAGGGAATCTGTGAAATTCATTGCCACAGTCGGCTGTGGAGGCCAAGTCACTGGGTATATTTAAAGCAGAGGTTGATAGGTCTTTGACTAGTCAGGGCATTAAAGGTTACGGGGAGAAGGGGTTGAGAGGGATAATAAAGCAGCTGTGATTGAATGGTGGAGCAGACTCGATGGGCCGAAGGGCTTTATTTATCTATTTCGTGATTCGATGTGGAACAGGTACTTTTGGCCAAGGAGTAGCACTGCCCAGCAACCTGCAAATTTAACCCCAGCCTAATCACAGGACCAGTTAGCCTACTGTGTCTGGACAGTGGGAGAAAACCGGAGAACCTGGAGGAAACCCATACGGTGACCGGGAGAATGTACAAGTTCCTTACAGATGGCGCCCGAACTGTAACAGTGTCACGCTAAGCGCTATGGTACCAGGGAGCCCCTATGTCTTATGGAATGGGGAGAGGGTGGGGCAGGGGGGCTTCGTTGGAGATTGACACAGGGTTGTGATATCATAGTGGGGAAGTTTAATCTGGGACAAAAATCACTGCCTGTTACGCCACTGGCGTTTAGGGCAGCAATGAAGATCCTCCACCTCTCTCTATTATACTGTCTCACACAGATATAGAAAGATCCTTCATTGCTGTTTCTGTAACAATCTTTTATTTGGACCAATCAGGGTTGTTAGCCCTGAGCTGAACCTCCGAACCTGGAGGACTGGTGGACCTCTCTTAGCCTGGCCTCTACCCTCTGACCTCTTTGGCACACGTGACCCTACCAAGAGCCAAAGCATAAAGCCCTGATTCCAGCCAACGTAGCTCTCCAGGTCATCGAGGCACGCAAACCTCCAACCCTAAGGCAAGGTTGTGGTCCTCTTGGAGGTTTATTCTGAGACAGACACGGGACTTTGGGGAGAATGTTGGGCAGTGGGATTACTCTGGAACTACAACCCACGTTGGTCTGTGAATGTGGGAATGTCGCCTGGGTTCAATATAGAAACTCGGGGAGAAGGTAGACTAGTGGGATTATTCTGCGACTGAGGAATCAAGAACACTGGCATTGATACAGGGGAGAGTCTGTTGGTTCAGGGCTTTGCTTTGGGTGGATAAAAAAACTTGCAGAGGAAGTTCTGCAACAGAATTAGTGTGTTGGACTACCCAGAATCAGAATCAGGTTTAATATCACTGGCATACGTCATGAAATGTGTTGTTTTGTGGAGCAGTGCAGTGCAATACATAAAAATTACTATAAAAGATATATAAATATAATTAAATAAGCAGTACAGAAAGAAAGCAACAATAGTGAGGTAGTATTCATAGGTCCATTCACAAATCTGATGGTGGAGGAGAAGAAGCTGTTCAGGCTCCTCCTGTACCTCCCCTCTGACGTCCTTAATGTTGGATGCCACCTTTCTGAGGCCTCGCCTTTTGAAGATATCCTCGATGCTGGGGAGGTCAGTGCCCATGATGGATCTGGCTGAGTCTTCTAACCTTTCACAGCGTTTCCCAGTCCTGCACAGTGGTCCCTCTGTACCAGAGACAGTTAGTCTTAGGAGTCAGCACAGGGAATGGACCGAATGGCCCTCTCGTTGCCGAGGATCTATTCCGTAGAAAGTCAGTGTGACTCCTGACTGGCCTGCACTCTGGAAGCAGGTTTGTTACCAGAGACAAAAGTGCTGAAAGGTGCTGTTTTGTGGCAACAGTACAGGGCAAGAGACGTAACGAGGTGGTGTTCACAGGATCACGGACCGCTCAGCTGACGGAACGTCACCTTTCCACCAGCAAGGGTGGATTCAACAAAGGCACCCCCTCACCTGCAGAGCCCCCGCCAGGTCACCCGCCCTCTGACTTGGACATATTGCACCATGCCCTCATTCCCTTTCCCAAGGAAGTCAAAGGGCACTGAATGGGATTGCAAGACCCCCCCAGTCCCTTCCCCCCTCCGCCATCAGATTTCTGAACAGTCTGTAAACCCATGAACACTGCCTCACTATCCCTCTTTTGTTCTGTTGTATATTTTATATTGAATTTTGTAGTAATTTTTATGTCTAGTACTTTACCAGTGCCACAAGACAATAAACTTCACATCACATGCCAGTGGTAATAAACCCCGTTCTGATTCTGATTCAGAGCTGGCTTAGAACCTCTCGCTCTCTGCAGGAAACTACACCGTACTGTCATTCACAGGCGTTCGAGAGGCTTCTGACTGAGTTTAAAATCTTGTAGTTTCTGACATCACCTGACGTCTTGGCCCTCGTCAGCAGGAAGGATCCAAAAGCCCACCTTTCGGTCAGCAGACAGGAGTTTGGCGCAGGTCCGGGAACCCGAGGAGAACGGCCTTCTCCTCAGTTTGGTGAAAGACACACTTCGATCTGCCTGAAACCTGTTGCTGTTCTAGAGCTGAGAATAAGCAGAAGTGTTGCTGACGGGCACATTACAGGCTGCTGGAGTACGTGCTGGGAGCCGCACTGAAGCTCGGTGTGGGAAGGGCGCTAGGACAGGGTCCTTTTACCACCGGGCCCTGTGTAACCAGCTCGCAAGCTTACCACTGATACAGTGTTTAGAGATGGAATTAGTGACGTTGACATATTGTCAGTGAATGGGTTGAATTGCTTGTGACAAACAACAAAAGTAATGGTATGACTAAGATGAGTTTATTGTCAAAAACACAACTACCCTGAGGTACAGGGTGCAGGAAAGCATGCTTGCAGCATCACGGGCGTGCAGGTTCAGACAATACACAAACATTAATTATACGTGAGTCATACAAGGCAGTGAAGAAAGATTGCAAAACTGGACATTAATGCAAATGCACAATTAGAAACAAGTCACCAAATCCGTCATGAGGGGTACAGATGGGGTGGATGCATACAATCTTTTCCCCAGGGTCGAGGAACCATGAACTAGAGGCCTTGGGTTAAGTAAGAGGGGAGAGATCTAATAGGAACCCGTGGGGCAACTTATTTTCGCTCAGAGGCTGGTCCATATGCAGAATGAGATGCCCGAGGAAGTGACTGATGCATTTGCATTAACAACATTAAAAAAGAACTTGGACAAGCACATGGATAGGAAAGATTCAGAGAGTGATGGGAAAACAGCAAGCAAGTGGGGCTGGCGTAGATGGGCTCTAAGTCCACAGTGGTGCAAGAGATGGCCTGTACTCTTCCATTGCTGAAGTAAGATTACGATCTTACAAGCTGGTTCCTGAACTCGACGTTCCTCTGTTTTACTATGAGTAAAATTTAATTAGAAATTGAGTTTAATTTTAATTTAAATATAGCCCCAGCTTCGGTTCAGAGAGAATAGACTGCCCTCTTGATCCTGCCTGCGTTAGAGACACAGAGACTCTGCGGATGCTGGAAACCCTGAGCAACACACACAGCTCAGCTGGCCCGGCAGAGAGGAATAAACAGTTGATATTTTGGGCTGAGGCTCCTCCAATAAAGGGTTTTGGCCCAAAGCATTGATTGTTTATTTTCCTCTTCAGATGCTGCCTGACTTGCCGGCTCTTGCCAGCTCTTTGTGCATGTTGTCTTCTGGATCAGACAGCAGAATGCTGGAGGAGGCGAGAGTGGTGCTGCCAAGCAGGCCAAACTCAAGGGAAGCCTCCTTTCTTCCTGCTTGCAGAGTCGTTTGTTAATGAACCCTGGCCAGACCGCCTGTCACCAGTGACAGGTCTGACGAGCACCGGCAGGTTCTGGGGCAGTCCACCACCCCCCGCCCCGAGTAAACATGGCTCACGACAGCTGCTGGCAAAGCCCATACTGTGAGGGAGCACACCTGCCTCTGTCAGAAGCTGTGCGTTCGGATCCTTCTCCCTGAAGGCACAGGCTGACATTCCCAGTGCAGCGTAAAACCGAGAGGGGAACCACACAGGCCCTTCGGCCCACTGAACACGAGGCTACGTTAAACCGAATTGCTCTGTCCGTTCATGCTCCACATCCCTCAATTCCCCACATATGCTCCTGCCGACCTAAACATCACTGTTGCATCTGCTTCCTCCACTTCTCCTGGCAGCCCGATCCAGTCACCTTCAGCTCTCTGTGTTAAAAAACACACATTTCCTGTAAGTTCTCCCCCTCTTGCCTTAAATATACGTCCTCTTGTATCTGAGAGTGCAGCTTTAGAATTGGAACTGGTTTATTAGATAGATAGATAGATAGATAGATAGATACTTTATTCATCCCCATGGGGAAATTCAACTTTTTTTCCAATGTCCCATACACTTGTTGTAGCAAAACTAATTACATACAATACTTAACTCAGTAAAAAAATATGATATGCATCTAAATCACTATCTCAAAAAGCATTAATAATAGCTTTTAAAAAGTTCTTAAGTCCTGGCGGTAGAATTGTAAAGCCTAATGGCATTGGGGAGTATTGACCTCTTCATCCTGTCTGAGGAGCATTGTATCGATAGTAACCTGTCGCTGAAACTGCTTCTCTGTCTCTGGATGGTGCTATGTAGAGGATGTTCAGAGTTATCCATAATTGACCGTAGCCTACTCAGCGCCCTTCGCTCAGCTACCAATGACATATGTGCTGAGCTTGTCTTGCCTGCTGTTCATTACACAGTGCATTGAGATGAACAAGTTAAAACAATAACAGAATAAAGTGTAACAGCCGCCAAGAGAGTGCGGTGCAAGGTCATAACTAGGTGGATTGTGAGTTCAAGAATCTATCTTATACAAGGGAAATATTCAATAGTCTTATAGCGGTGGGGTAAAGCTACTCTTCAAACATAGAACTGTACAGAACAAGCACGGGCCCTTCGGCCCACAATGTTGGGTCGAGGCAGCTAAAAGGTAAATCAAAATACCCCAAAATCCAATTTCTCTTAACCGACATAGTGTCTTCATCTTTCTCACGTTCATAAATGTCTCTTAGAAGCCTGTAATTTATTTGCCCCTACCCCCGTACCAGGCCGCGCAATCTTGAGCCTGGTTGTAGGTGCTTTCCGGCTACTGGAAGGGAGGAGAGGACAGAAAGTCTGGGATGGGAATGGGCTTTGATTGAGCTGGCTGCTTTACTGAGGCCGCCAGAAGTACAGACAGATGTTCGTTTCTGTGACGTGCTGAGCTGCATCCAAAACTCTCATTTTCAGCGCCCCGCTCTCCCGGACGCTCTTTCGAGCTCCTTAGGCCCCCACCTGCCCCCGTGCTCACCCAGCATCCTGCACGCCGTCTCCACCGTCTGTAGCTGAGCTCGTCCCGTTTGCGTGCAACCGCAGTGTCGCCTGCTGTGTGTTGGTGCGGAGGACAGCGGGAGGCTGATCCTTTTCAAGCGGCTGGAAGTGCAGGCCGAGCACTCGAAGATCAGGCTTGGGAAGGTTGAGGGACCAAATGCAGCTTCGACATCGCCCTTCCAAGCTAATCAACCCCTCCCCTCACCACCCCCAACCTCAGCAACATACTGAGGGCCAGAGGCAAAGATTTCCATTCCACTCCTCCCACTGCTGAGCTCTGCCTTTGGGTTGCCATGGGCGACAGAAGAAACCTTTCCCTAGAGCAGGTGTCTAAGACCAGAGGGCATGGGTTTGAGGGAAGAAGGAAGAGGTTCAGAGGGGAACTAAGGTAGAATAGTTTTTTCCCCACAGAAGGTTGTAAAAATCTGGAACACTCTGCCAGCTCTGATGAGTGATGCAGGCAGAGATTCTCATGTCATTTAGGAAGCACTTGCAGGAATGGGACGAGTGTTGGTAAAGGGATGAGTTAGATGAAGTGGTAAATGCAGGCTCACTTTTAACATTTTAGAAAAACTTGGACAGGTACATGGATGAGAGGTGTATGGAGGGATATGGTCCAGGTGCAGGTCAGTGGGACTAGGCAGAAAAATGGTTCGGCACAGCCAAGAAGGGCCAAAAGGCCTGTTTTTGGGCTGTAATGTTCTATGGTTCTATAGATAGTCGAGGGTTAGGATGCACAAAGCTGGCTGAAAAGCCTGATTTGGTGCTGTGGTGCTCTGTGGCATCACTCAGAGGTTGACTTGTGAAGTGCTGGAGGAATCTGAGAGACACGTTATCCCTTATGTTCGAGGGTGCTCTCGTTCTCAGAACTGCCACTGCTGTGGTGAGGTAGGTGGTGGGGCCTGGAGTTGACCTGTGCAACAACCTCAGCTGTGTGAGGTAATCAGGGGCTCCATGTTGGGATTACATCAGCCAGCTCCCAAAGAGGGGAGGTGCAAAGGGTGGAGAAGAGGGGAATGCATTCACCTCCCACCTCCAACCCTCCCCATGCTGCCCTGTGGTCGAACGGTGGCACTGGAGTTCCAGAGTGGACAAGCCTGTGTCTCAGGTGATGGCAAAGCTCAGACAGCTGCCACTGCAAGAAGATTTGCTGCCGCCTGCGAGGAGTTGGAGCGCTCTCCCTGTGACCGCGCGGGTTTCCTCCGGATGCTCCGGTTTCCTCCCACAGTCCGGTCAGTAGGTTAATTGGTCATTGGAAATTGTCCCGTGATTAGGCACGGATTAAATCAGGAGGTGGCTGGGTGGTGAGGCTCAAAGAGCCAGAAGGGCCTATTCACGCTGTATCTCAATTAATACCATAAATAAATTTCTTCCCCGTCCCAATACCCATCCACCAATCAAAATCACTGATTGTTTCATCTGTTTGTAGGATCTTGGAAAGATCCTTCGGCCCAACAAGATCTCACTGATCATCAACCACCCACTTCTACCAATCCTACTTTATTCCCTATTTTTAAAAATTCCCCTCCACATTTTCATCAACTTCCCCTCGGACACAACCGAGGGCTTAACTTACAGCCGCTGATTAACCTATCAACCTGCACATCTTTGGGACGTGGAGTAAGTCATAGGGAGCACACGCAAACTCTGCACAGACAGTACTTGATGTCAGCATTGAACCCGGGTCGCTGGTGCTGTGAGGCAATGGATTTACCAGCCATACCATGCCCCCATGTCTGATTTGCCTGTTCTGTTTCTTGCACTATTACTACAGGAATTTCTGAGGATGAGCAGTGTTTTGCAAATGTGGTGCTTTCTCTGCTGGATATGTAGAACGAGCCCCGATACCTTGCCCGCAACTCCCCTTTGCAATCTCCGGTCGCCGCACGTTCCCGTGAATCGCTGACCAGGCCTTCTTCGGAGGCTTTACCTTGGCCCCTTCCAGAATTCCCAGTAGGTTCCCGGTGTGACTGCTAATAAACACAAGCTCTCCAGACAGGCAGAGGGAGGGAGGAGGGAAGGAGGGCCGCAACCTCTCACAGCACGGCAGCAGGATGTCACTGGGGTCATTGACACCAGGCCTCAGGCAGCTGCCTGCCAGCCCTAGACACCGGTCATGAGGCAAGTTGCCACCTGTTCCCTCTCAGTGAATGTTACTGGTGGAACATACACCAGCTCCCTCTCAGTGGGCTGCCTGTGAACTAACAGATTAGCTGCTTAATGCTTCTAAAGCTAACATTCCTACTGTGTAAAGGGTCTCTCTGCTCAAAGCCCTTATGTAAATAGCACTAACTTGTATTTGGCTGATTCAATATTGATATTTTTATTTATTTGTTTGGAGGTACAGCACGGGACAGGTCCTGCTGGCCCTTCGAGCCACGCTGCCCAGCATTCCCCGACAATCCCGAGTTAACGCTATCCTATTCACGGGACAATTTACAATGACCTATGAACCTTTGGACTGTGGGAGGAAACCGGAGCACCTGGGGAAAAGCCACACATTCCACGGGGAGGACGTGCAAACTCCTTACAGAGGATGCTGGGTTTGAACTCTGAACTCTGAACTCCACCACCCTCCCGAGCTGCAGTAGCTCGTGCAAACCACTAGGCTACCGTGACGGCCAATATTGAAATATAGTCCCTGCGACTTCACAGAATTGTAGAACAAGCAATTTCCCATTCCTGAGAACTGTTTGTAACCCAAGCTTTCTGTGAGTTGGAAACAAGCAACTACAGGGTGGGGCAGGGTTCCACAGAAATAGCGGTGATGGGCGAGCGAGCAGGGGCAGGAAAAGTGGCCGCCAGCCAGTCTCAGTGACCACTGAGTTGGCTTGGTGCTCCCAGCTCTGCTGGGAGGGATTTGGGTAGAGAAGTCACACAGAAATGCCCCCTTCCCTCCCAGCAGAAGATGCCTGCAGCTCCACAGGAGCCAGCAAACCTGCCCAATCCATCTGGCCATTTCAGGGCATCCATAAATTGTGCTTATTATCCTGTAACAACACAGAAGACTCTATCCCAAGCCCAGAGACTGCAAAATGCCTTCCTTTCAAAAGCCCTGATTGATGCTACTTCCTCTTCCCTTATTCCAGCATCATTACAAATCTCTCCACAAACAAAGTTGCCTTCATGGTCCCTTCCTACAGACTTCCCATCATTTTAAACCTGTGACCCCATCTCTCAAAATATCCACTACCAGGAACACCTGTTTACTCTGTACCCATCAAGATCTTCCCCACCCCTATCAAATCTGCTCTCGATTGTCTTTGTTCTGAAGAAAACAAGCCTAACTTCTCCCATTGGACTTCGAAGCTGATATCTCTCCTCCCTGGAGCCCACCAAGTAAATCTATTTTATGTCCTCCTGTGGCCCTTTGCATTCTTCGTAAAATTGGCCCAAACAATATTCAAGATAATTTCCCTCCATCTCAGCTGTGTGCCTGTAGTTTTTGAAGCCCAGGATCTGAGATGGCTTACGGCGTGGGGCAGTGATACAGATGCTGGAGCCACTTTCTCAGAATGCCAGGGACCCAGGTTCAACCCTGAGTTCAGCTGCTATCCATGTGGAGTTTGGAAGTTCCCCTGTGTGCTCCAGATCCCTCCCACGTTCCAAACGCATGTTGGTCGATAGGTTAATTGGTTGCTGTGAGATGCCCGTAGTGAATAGTAGAATCTGGGGGTAGCTTTGTGAGCCTGCTGTGTGGAGGCACTTGCCCCCAGTACCCCCTTAGATGTGCTGGTTTTGATTTTTGATGTACATGTGATAAATAAACTCCTATCTTGTAAACCTGAACCTTGAGTTGATGAGAACATAAAGAGATTATCAAATGGGAATTAGTGTAGGACTTGGAGAGGATCGATCCTGACTGTAGTGGTGCACCCTATGTCCTTAACTTCAGGGACCTTTGTACTGTTGTAACTCCTGTAAATACTGACACACTCTCAAGGAAGCCTCCGTAAATGGTGGTACACCCCTGCAGATTCCCATAAAAAGTGGGGCACAAATAACATAGGCTCTGCTTCACAGCGCCAAGCACCCAGGCTCAATCCCATCCTTGGCTGTTATCTTAATTAGAGCTGTAGTACAGTCACAGGACCTTCTGGTTCAACTAAGTACATGGCACCCATTACATGTGGGAGGAAACCCATG
The DNA here is from genome assembly GCF_048418815.1 of Hemitrygon akajei. NCBI lineage: Eukaryota > Metazoa > Chordata > Chondrichthyes > Myliobatiformes > Dasyatidae > Hemitrygon > Hemitrygon akajei. The sequence continues at coordinate 200,118,006 of NC_133124.1, forward strand.
GAGTTATGGGGAGAACATACAAACTCCTTGTAGGCAGAATGAACCCAGCTCACTTGGTGCTGTAATAGCATTACCCTGACCATTGCTCAACCATGCTGCCCCACAGTAGCGTGTTTGTTAGCACAACATTCTTACGGACACCGTGACCACACACGTTTCCTCCAAGTTGCTCCAGTTTCCTCCAACTTCACAAAGGCCTGCAGGTTGCTCGGCTAATTGGTCACTAAATTGCACCAGTAGGGGTGGGAGAAGGAGCTGATGTAAGAATACAAGTGAGGGTGAGAGTAGGATTAGTACAAATAGCTCGACAGTCAAGCAGATATGGTGGGTTGAAAGATCGGGCTCTGTTTTGCATCTCCCGCGGTCTCAATCTGAAATGTATTGAAATGGCGACGGAGCACACTGCAGTCAGGGCCCAGCACAGTGAAGCTTTGGGATCATCCAGATCACATTCTAATTTATTGATGGATCAAAGGACCATCAAAATTTTCATATTACATTTATTATGTTAGTACAAAAATATATTTTGTAGCCTATATACAGTATTTTCATCATTTACATTTTTTTAACTGACGAGCCAAACATTTGTGTGGCTTCATTCAATGGCAGCCACATTCCTCCACAATCATGTCCTTATGGTGACTGAGCACCACCTCCCAGTCCTTGTAGTAAAGCATGGACAAGGCACTCATTTTGATTGGGACACAGGACGTACAGGGCACGCGATCGGGATGGAAGGATTTCAGTAGACTCTGCAAACAAAAGCACAAACAGAACACATTAGTCAACTTGGAATGGACAGCAACGTCAACTTCTATGGATCTTTAGGACAGATCAATAAATTTCTCCAAACAGAAAGGTGGCCAAGGAAATTATTTATTATCCAAGATATAGGAGTCTTATAGACAAAGGATTTCTACTGGGAAGATCCTCACTCAACTTCACTCACCCCAACACTGAACTCTTCCCACAACCTATGGCCTCACTTTCAAGAACACTTCATCTCACGTTCTCGATACTTGTTGCTTATTTATTTATTTATTGTATTCGCACAGTTAGTCATCTTTTGCACATTGGTAGTTTGCCCATCCTGTGTGCAGTTTTGTATTGTACTGTGTTTATTTACATTTACTGTGAATACCTGCCAGAAAATTAATCTCAGTTTTACACAGTGACATATATGCACATTAACAATAGATATACTTTAAATAAAGGATAACAACCTTTCTTTGGCAAAGTAACAGTGAACTGCGGCGATCTCCCTGCAAGTGGGTGGGGACACAGATGTAACAGAAGCTTTTGAAAGGAGAAGTGGATAACAGCACGTAAAGATGGGTTTGGGGCTGGGGAAGGTGACCAGTTGGAGAACCACTTTTAAAGAGAAAAGGACCAAGTTGACATTTTGGGCTGAACAGCATCTACCCACGATTAGAGATTAAACAACATCATAATTTGTGGGTCACAAGGGGACAGGATAATAGGAATAATGTTGGCAGAACTTGAAGAACAGAGTTATGGAGAGGGACTGAGCAGATTGGGACTTCATCCATTGGTGTGTAGGAGAATGAGGGACGATCTTGGGGCAGGAGTTCCCAACCTGGAGTCCGCAGACCCCTCGGTTAATGGTAGGGGTCCGTGGCATAAAAAGAGTAGGAATCCAGTTCATAGAGAGTTGTGTAAAATTATGAGGGACAGAGATGGGGTGAATGCACACAGGCCTTTTCCCAGGATTAGCAAACATCAAGAACTAGAGAGGATAAGTTTAAGGGGGAAGAGAAGTCTAATAGAAACCCACCAGACAAGTTTCCACCCAGAAGGTAGTCAGTACACAGAACGACATCAGAGGTAGGTGAAGCATCTACATTAGCATTTAAAAGATACTTGGACAGGTACATGGATTGGAAAGGTTTAAGAGCAGGGGTTCTCAATTTTTTATATGCCATGGACCCCTATCATTAACCGAGGGGTCTATGGACCCCAGGTTGAAAACCCTGGTTTAGAGGGATATGGACCCCTCAAATGGGACTAGCTCGGATGGAAATCTTAGTCAGCAGATGGGCCAAAGGGCACATTTCCTTACTATATGACTATATCTATATCTTGAGGTTTTGTTCACAAGAAGAATTTTTAAAGGGAGTTGAGAGGTGTGTGGTAAAGCACAGAGGGCAATGGGGAAAGAGATTTGGTGAATGAAGATGTCCACAGAAGTGAAGCACTCTTGTTAAGTTCACTTGCATCAGGTAGACACACAAAAGGCCAGAATAAGAGGCTCAGAGATGGATGACTGTTGAACTTTGATGAAATGGAAACCAAAGGATGCACAAAATTTTCAAACCCCGTCAGACTGCGAGGACAGGGAGCACTAGTGTGGGAGATACTAGATTCCGGCAAGTTGGACATGGAGGGGATTACGACACCACCTCTGAAACCAATGGTATATCCAAGGCTGGAAGTAGACAAGGTGTACAAGAAAAAGGACTTTAATGTCCTCGGTGAATAAAATAATAAATGAGACAGGTAGGTTAAACTCAGAAGCCACTATGAGGCTGACTGGACTGCTTAGACTATTCATTCCAAGCAATATAATCAGAGTCCACAACAGACTTAGAAAATGAATAAAGTGTCAGACCCATTGTGAGCTCATCTGGTTTACAGGAAGAGTTTAAAGGGTCAGAATGAGTGGTCCCAATGTAGGGATTGGGAGGACTTGGTCATTCCGGCTCATTCAAACATTGAATATGCTGCCAGGAGGATATTTAAGTCATATCATGGTGGGAGAATGGGGGCAGATCGGGGATGTTTAATGCACTGAATGATCTTTTCTGTTCCTTGACACTTCCTGTGTTTTTCCAGCATCAGCTTGAACCCAAGCCTTCCTTCACCTGTAGATTCAGTAACAGTGTGAGGTGGTACCAAGACAGAATCAGACCTCAAGAGTTTCAAATCTAAAGGAAACCCTTAACAGGGAAATTAGTTTTTTTTTGTTGTTCATTATTGAGAATGAAACTTCACTAGAACTACATTAAAACCTAGAATCAGGAAATTAGCTCTCCAGCCCCTCAGTAAGGTCATGCCAATCTTTGACTTGGCCCCTCCTTATCTAAATAGGGATGGGGAGTCTTCTTAAGTGGCCAGGAACGGTTTGATATGCCTAGTGAATTAGCCACTTCAGAGGTTATTCAAGACTGAGCCACATTGCCATGGGACAGGACCCACACATAGATCAGACAAGGATCAAAATGCTCGTGAACAAGTCAGTCCAAACCCCCACTGGAAAACCTCAGAACCATTAGCAAGATCAAACTGACCCTCTCCTTCACCAACATAGTGACACAGCTTCTCAGTGTGATGGTTTGTGGGTTAGCATACACCAAGAGAGAAGAGCAAATTCCCCTCCATCTCCCATTAGTGGATTCAAGATTTGGGCCTATGTTGTGACACAAATGTAAATTTCTAGAAGATTAGGTTACATGATGTACAGTACAAAACAGTTCCTGAAAGGGAGTGTGTAAAGTTCATGAAAGGTAGGAACATTAATTAAGAGAGTCAAGAAACGAGCACAGGAACAACTCAGAAGGTGGACATGCTCAATTTTCCACGCCATGAATGAGTAATCACATCAAATGATTTAGTCTTAGTGATGCTAGAAAGGTTGTGTATAAATATGCATAAATATGACCTGAAATGTGATCAGATCTTCACTCCACTAAAACTAGATGAAAATAACCCAATTAAATAATACAAAAAACTTTATACTTGTTCATTTATTGAGAAAAATGAATGTTGGAAAAAGCATGTGAATCTCTGCTTTCAGTAACTGGTACAGAAATAACTTCAATCAATTCCAATAACTATTGATCAATCCTGCACGTTGGCTTGGAGGAATTTTAGGCCATTCCTCCTTATAAAGCTGCTTCAACTCTGGGATGTAGGTGGATTTCCTTACATGAACTGCTTGCTTCAGGTCCATCTGCAACATTTCCGTAAGATTAAGGTCAGGACTTTGACTTAGCCATTTCAAAACAGGAATTTTCTTCTTTTTAAACCATTCTGTTGATTTACACATGTTTCGGATCATTGTCTTGTTACATCATCTAACTTCTATTAAGCTTCAGGTGACAGACTGTTACCTTGACATTATCCTGTGAAAATGTCTTGATGCAATTTACCTCAACAATTGCAAGCTGCCCAGCCTCTGAGCTGCAAAGCAGCCCCAAACCATGATGCTCCTTCCACCATGCTTCACAGTTAGGATGAGGTTTTGGTGTTGGGTGGGCAGTGCGCTCTTTGCTCCAAACATAGCAATGTGCATTTCTGCCATAAAGTTCAACTTTTGTCTCATCTGTCCACAGAACATTGTCCCAGAAGTGCTGTAGAACATGCACACTTGAGACATGCAGCATTGATTTTTTTTTGGAGAGTAGTGGTTTCCTCCGTGGTGTCCTTTCATTCAGTGTTTTTCTTATAGTGAACACATGAACAGAGACTTTAGCAAGTTCTAGAGATTTCTGCAGGTCTTTTGCTGTTACCCTTAGGTTCTTTTTCACCTCCTTCTGTATTCCACATTGTGCTCTTGGTGTGATCTTTGCAGGATGCCCAGTCCTAGGGAGATTAGCAACAGTACTGAGATCCTCCACTTGTAGACAATTTCTCCAACTGTGGGCTGATGAATACTCAGGTCCTTAGAAGTGCTTTTGTAGCCTTTTCCAGCTTCATGCATCTCTACAATTCTTCTTCTAAAGGTCCTCTGAAAGTTGTTTTGATCAAGGAATGGTGCACACAAACAGATCTTTCTTGAGAAGAGTCTGAATTTGTGTGTGTGCGCTTTTTGTAAAAATATGGCAGGGCACGACACCTCTATAACATCACCTCCAATCTCATCTCATTGATTGGAACACCAACTCCAAACAGCTTTTGTAGAAGGCATTACCACAGAGATTCACATACTTTTTCCAACAAATACATGTAATATTGGATCACTTTTCCTCAATAAATAAGTGAACTACAATGTTTGTGTTATTCATTTAATTGGGTTCTTTTTATCTAGTTTTAGGACTTGCATGAAGATCTTACCACATTTTAGGTCATATTTATGCAGAAATTGAGAACATTCTACAGGGTTCACAAACTTTCTAGCACCACTATAATTGATGTTTTCAAAGTTAATTTTTGTTTCAGAGAGAGATGATACACCTGGGATTAGAGTCTGCAGTAGATGGATTATCTAGGGAAGGGATAGTGGAGATTATTAAAATATTTATCAAATATCTCAACAACGAATGAAGTCTGATGGAGTGACAGTGTAGAGACTTGTGTCTAACTTTCAATAAACATGTTTTACAAAATATTTGATGTTATTATAGGGGGTCTAGTTGTAGTTTGAGATAGAGGAGCAGATAACCAGAAATGGTTAATAATGTTGGACAGCAGGTTCTGGGAAGGAGTGAAAGGCATCTGGTGTCACCCAAGATGAAAGAAAAATCACCAAGGCAGGGCACCTCCTCCTCAACTTTGCTGGCTGAAGTACTGCTGGTGAGGCACCTCTTCTGTCTTACCTGCATGTATGCATGGTTCGTGGGCATGAATGTCTCGTCCACTGGCGATGGGCATTCCCCGCCACACCGGTAGGCATTAAAGCTTTTGGGGTAGATGACCCACTCGCCCCAGCCTATCTGATCAAAGTTCACCTCCATGTCCATCCTCCGACACAGGGACTGGTCCTTCCTCAGCTCCACCGTGCTGTTGCCCATGTTCAGCCTTTCCTTCCTGTTCCTCTTGTGCCTCTTGCTGCCGGCCTCTTGCCGGTGCCTGGCACCCAGCCGGTGCTCTGACTGCAGCACGGTACTCAGCAGCGTGGACGTCTGCCCTCCTGGCCTGGTGTTGTTCCTCTTGAGAAACACCACCATCATGATCTGGTGAGCATTCCGCTTGGGAGGCCTCCTCTGGCCTGCCATGGCTCCTGGTCTGGCCCGCTTCGCCAGCGGCAACCGCTGGCGCTCTTCGCTGTCCTGGCAGTCCCCGGTCAGAGGCTGGTGACTATCCCATTGCCCGGATCCCTCAAAGGACTCATGGCCCAGCCAGGTGTTGAGGAGGCCGGTGATGTTGAAGACCTGCCAACCCAACCTGGCACTGGAAGGGCCTGCGGTGAAGGAGCCGAGAGTCAAGTGGTCGTAGCAAGTCCTGTTGCCGTGGCAGTTGTAGATGCGGCTGTGGTTAATGACAACTGTGGTGTTCTGGCAGGCGGAGAACAGAGGTGGGCGGACCCGAAGCTCGGCAAACTGCACAGTCTCATGGGCCGAAATGGAGGTCAAGTCAAAATTGATAACCCAGCCATCTTCACTGCGATTCCAACCTGAAAGAGATAGAATTATCAAGTTAACGAAACCCATAGCACAGAAAGAAGTCGTGCAATTCCATCCTCTGAAGAAGCAGGCTTCTGTCTGGAGCAACATTTGCCCCAGCTGGCTGCTCCATTACTGAAATGATGTGGGGTTTTGTTGAGGGTTCAGAAAAGGTTTATCAGGATGCTGACTGGGTCAGGGAGCAGGTGCCAGAAGGGAAGGCCAAAATTGGGATGTTTTCTCTGGCATGCGGAGACCTAATAGACGATTTTAAGGTCATGAGGCACAGATTAGATAGCAATATCTTTTACTGCAGGGTCAAAACAACTAATACTGAGGACATTCACTACATTTATGTTTGAGGGGTTGAGTTCAAAGGTGAGGTGCACAGATCTTCTTAAATACACAGAATGGTGTGTGTCTGGAATGTGGTGACAGGGTGGTGGAGGTAGAAATGCAAAGTATATTAGAGACATTTCAAAGGCTCACAGATAGACACATGAATGTGCAGAGAATGGGGAGTGGGGCAAAGAGGGACATTGTATAGGCAGAAGGGATTAGATTCGTTTGGCACTTAGTTCAGGACATTCAGTAGGCCGAAGGGTCTGTTCCTGTGCTGTACTGGTCTACACTCAATGCAGTAGTTACATTTAATTGTAGATTCCCTGAACTTGTTTGTAATGTAGAAGGAAGGAACACTGAAATTGGTCAAAGAGTCAGTCAGATTCATTCTGTACAGAATTGGCCCTTTGGCCCATTGAGTCCATGCTAACCTAATAGTTGCACTTTACACTAATCCTATATTAATCAATTTTAAAATAAATTGTCCACATTCTCATCAATTCCTCCAGATTCTGCCACTCTGCCACACACTAGGTGAGTGCGTACACAATGCCATCATGGGGATGCGGGAAGATACGAGGGCACCCAGGGAGAACTCACACATCCACAGGGAGAACGTGGAAACTCCACGCAACATTCCGACGGGTGGCATCACTGCCCGATATGGGGGTTGTAGACTCAGCCAAGGGTGGTGTGGCAGTGCAGCAGTTCGTACAACATTACAGTACAGACGAGCCGGGTCCATCTCCTGCTGCTGCTTGTGAGGAATTTGTACGTTCTCCCTGTGGGGTTTTCTCCGAGTGCTCCCACAATCCAAAGACATGTTGGTTGGTAGGTTAACTGGTCATTGTAAATTGTCCCATGACTAGACTAGGGTTAAATCAGGGAATTGCTGTGTGACATGGCTCAGAGCCAGAAGGGCCTATTCCACATTGTATCTCAATAAATAACAAATAAATAGATTCACCACAGACACAACCCTCCCCACCATCCATCATTAAGGACCTTCCCCATCTGGGACATGCCCTCTTCTCAATACTACCATCAGGGAACAGGTTCAGGAGTCCAAAGACCCACACA